>NC_053039.3:516441706-516750634 GCF_002575655.3 Aegilops tauschii subsp. strangulata
AGTAATAAGATGGAGATTGCTTGACAGTGAATCCCTTGTTTGTGCTTCAATAGATAATCTCCTCAACACTCAAGCTCTATCAATATTTGGCTATGGATTTGGAGAAGTAGGAGTCAAAAGCAAGAGTAGATTAGATATCAAAGGGCTTGAAATTGGCACAATTAGGTGGAGTTCTCTCTCAGAACATATGATGGGAGTGAGTTTGCTTCAAGTTGAACCGGTGGGATAGGTGGGGGTATAAATAGGCTAGACTAAAAATCTACCGTTACTCACCCTTTTGCACATCTCAGAGGCTCCAACTAATTTTGCTCGGTGGCTCTGAAGTGAACAAAAGTGACAACTTTCAGATGCATAGGTAGGTCCGAATGAAAATCAATCGTTGGCTCCGAAGTGAGTACCTCAGCAAAGGCACACTCTCTGTTAACACAGCGGAAGTTCCGACTGGAATGGCTCGAATTTTTTGACGTGATAACAAAAGGTTTTCCAGGTTGCTTCGGTGGCTCCAAATGGAATGTTGGAGGATCCGATTGAACTAGGATTTGGAACGACGACTATATCTAGATGTTTCGATGGTTCTGAGTGAAGTGCTTTGACAATACCTAGTTGCATGGCATTAGGAAGATATACTGTAGCACTTTGAAAGAGCATGAGGACTTTTTGGAGTTTGATATTTAAGCACACAAAGCAAAGGGATCATTATTACACCCTCATCCCTTTTTGATAGTATCAACATGCCTAAGGACTCACTGTGATTTTAAATCACTAAAATAAAAATGTAGTATCAACATGTCTTTAAAAAAATTAGGTGACACCTTCCATTCCAAAGTTGTACCTATACTTTGAAGAAGAATTAGGGCATTTCCAACTCGGACCCTCAAAACACATGCATCCACATTTTTTCATCCAATGCGGTACCCCATCGCCACGGACTGGTCTGGACGTCCGTTTTGCCGCAAAACAGAGGCGAACCAAGGGCTTTGCAGGCGTCTTGACCGCTGCCACGCACACATCTGACACACCGATCCCACCCAAAACCCTCTCCCGCATGAAGCGGTTGTCGCATATTCATGCCGGCCAGCGCCTCTCCAGAGCACTGACGCGTTCATGTCGAACCAGAGTGGATGTGACCTCTCACTGGAGCCGGCACTAAAGCGGCGTGCTCACTGAGAGCGCCCGCGCCACGTCCCAGTCTCCATGCCTGTTCATGCCGGAGCGACGTGACCAGACCGCTCTCTCCGCATTCAAACCAGTTGCCTGTCCGTCTGCCCGTCAACATTAAAGAAGCGCGACTGCCGAGAATCCCACTCTAGGCCGACATTCACACGGTCCATCGCTTGGCTCAGTCACGTTGCCAGCCCGACACGATCCGCACCACACCACATGACACCTCCACTCCCGATCTCCTCCGTGCACCACATTTGCCATGACCTCTTGCTCCAAAGTGGTGTGGGACATTACAATTTTTATGAAATACAATGTAAAAATTTGTAAATACAATGTAAAAATATGTTCACCCAACTTTAAAAAGCATGTTTGTACCTTTGAAGAAAAATGCGTGTGACATTACAAAATGTTCACGTGTTTCATTAGAATGTACGTGGCATTAAAAAAATGAGCGTGCAATGTAAACAAATGTTCATGTAACTAAAAAAAATGTTTCACACCATTTTTTTACATTACATATAAAAAAGATGTTCACGCAACACAAAGAAATGTTTGTGACATTTCTTCAAAAAATGTTTATCCAATGTATAAAAATGTTCACATAGTTTAAAAATAATTTTCATATCATAAAAAAATATGTTTCACCGTGTATACGAGAAAATGTTCAAAACAAGTATTTGAAAAAATGTTAATCATGTATTTTAAAATTTTAAATGTATATAAAAGAATGTTTTAGATGTAAAGAATATATACAATGTGTATGGAAACAAATAGATATGAAAACATATATCTGATTTTTTTAAACATGTATTAAAAATGTTAAACATATATAAAAAATATTCCTGATGTATACGAAAAATGTACATGGTGTATTAAAAAATAGATATTTTGGTAAAAAGAAAACAAAAGAAGAAAACTACTACCTCCGTCCCATAATATAAGAACGTTTTTCGAGCTAATATAGTTTGAGAAATGTTCTTATATTATGGAACAGAGGGAGTAGTTAAAACCAAAGAAGGAAACAAAGAAAACCAGAGAAAACAAAGAAAAACGAAAAAAAAACCCCAAAGGGAACTGATGCTACAAAGGTGAATATCCCACACGAAAAAAATCATGCCCAGCTACAGTGTTAGGCTGGCCCAATAGAGCGGTTCCTAATAAGAATATACGCATTTCCTTCCCTCAAAAAATAAAAATAAAATAAAATACACATAGCTCTCACGGTGCTCAAGCGTGTTTGCTCGGAACGGAGCACTTGGGAAATTCAAAATATAGATGGGATCCATTCGCTCCATTCCATGTGTACAAACCCTACAAATCCCCTCCCACCTTCCCTCGATCCACCAAGAACCCTAGCTAGAGCAGGGAGCAGATCAGGCGGCTGCCCTCCGTGATGGCGAACTTCAGGATGGACGAGGACGACGAGTTGTTTCACCGCTACGAACCTGAGGTGCTGGCCGCCAACGGCATCGACTATCCCCCCCGCGATGCTAGGATGCGCATCAAGTGGTGGGCTTTTCTGATGCAAGTGGAGGGTAATTTGAGACCTACAAATATGTCGGTACCTTCGGCAAAGATCATCAGGTACCCAGGTATGCTGATCTATTTTCTCCGCTGTGGAAATCTATCATGATTTTGTGCTTTGATTCATTGAATAGAGTTGTTGTTGATCATGGCCAATTTGTTCCCCAAACCTCATCTGTCGTTGAGTAGCCGTCCATTTCATCCTAATGAACAATTGAATTCGTATATATGTTATTGTGCTCATCTGCTTCTTCTGCGTACTTGGTTGTGATGGATAGATCAAATGGAGAAGGCATGGGGATGGTGGAGGCTGCTGCCGATCTATCAGGGCCTCGGTCCGGACATGCCCCTGTACCGGGAGTACCTCTGCGAGTACTACCTCCGCAATCCTCCTGAATCTGTTGATGACTCTGCCTGTACTGAGCACAAGTTTGTGGTCCGATCTGCATGGACAAATGAGAATGGCCGTCTCATTCCTCTCGCCCGCAAGGTAATTTACTTGGAAACCTCCTGCCTGCAAACATTTGGTAGATGTTTGACCCATGTATCAGGAAAGGTTTTAAGAACTGTGGTGTGCCATAGTATTTAGGTTCCCAAAAATAGCCTATTCCCCATCTGTTTATGGATTGTAGTGTATCTTTAGTATTGCTCATATTATTGTGTTTCATGTGCGCTACTGATGATAAATTGGTTGACTTTTCTTTTTGCATGATCAGTTTATTTGTTAATACTCTGACTCGGCACTCAATCTATAGAGTTCCCAAAAGCATCCTACTAGGTAGGCACCTAGTAGAAAGAATTTCTATCCTACCAATTCCTTCAATGTAGTGCGTAAATGTTGTTTGGTTTCCATAATACAAACTACTCATAAACCGGCTCTTCTTCAGTTTCTGGAATAACTGAAAGTATTTTTGCCCTGCTTCATTTCTAGCTCGATTGAATGGTCATCTATTCTTTAACTGCTTGCTAATCTACTTGCTTATATCAATTGCAAAACGATGGTTTTAAGTGCCTGGAGATGGAGGCCAAGTTCATCGGTCTGTGTGAGAGGAACAAGATAAAATTAACTGACACTGAGACTGCCCTGAGCCACAAAATCAAGCAGCATGCGCAGGACATAGTTGATGGAGCGTGTGAATATGCTGGTGCATATGCTGCCGCTGCTGCTTTGGTGGTATGTGCATGCCTACTTAATCTGTATCAGTCGTTGTTCCATTTACTAAGCAGTAGTAGCTTTCTTTGCACTAACTACAAATTTAAATTTTTGGTTTCAAGTGTATCTGCAAAGAGGCTGAGTTGATGTGCGAGAGGGCTATGTGCGGGAGATACAACTCTGGTAACATGACTTGCATGCTCTGCAATCAGATCAGAGAGCATGCCATCAGTCTTATGTTGTACAAAGGGTCTGGATCCATCGCCGCCGCTGCTGGTGCCGCCATGGTGGTAAGAAAGTGTCTGGCTCGCCCAAATGCTGACCTTTCTACCTTCACTGTTTTTCATAGATACGTAGATCTGTACACATTGCATGAAATTTACTGCAAAAACGATGGTTCAAGCAGGGCGCTGCAAAGGAGGCAAAGCTGTTACGTGAGAATCTGTGCAATCTAGGCTGTGACGAAGAAATGTCTGTTTCCATTCGGGAGGAAGCCTGTTGCATTCTGCAGGACATGCGCACTGAAGCTCTTGGTGCTAATGGGAAGAACAGCATTGCTGCTGCTGCTGCTGCTGCTAATGGAGCAGAGAAATCTACTAGGTACGGTCTATAAACAGGAATCATGTCGCGAGTCAAAAAGGTCTTACTGGATGCATGTTGCAGTTGCTTGTTTGAACGGAAATAGAGAAAATACAACTTGTGAAATGCTCGTATCGATATTTGTCCCTGAATGCATCGGAATTTTCCTTTTTGTATTATTTTCACCTTTTCATCAATTTTTTTTTCTTGATTTACATTTCTTCTCTATTGAAATTTCCCATTATAAAACTATATATTTCTGAAACTTTAGGGAAATCAAAAGGAAATCATTATAATGCATATGCCAGTAATTCACACCACATCATTAATATCAGTTTACATATAACAAGCACGATTCCAACTGAAAAACGGATATAATCATGGTGCCTGAAATGATCTGGACATAAAGTGACTTAAAACGCCAATCTAACTAATCTGTAATACAAGCCCTAGCATCAGTTACAGAAAAGGGAAACAAATTATCCATCATTACAAACTCGACAGAACAGACTCATCTAAGCGTGGTGCTCGGCTAGCAGATGGCATGAACTCTCCCAGTCTCCCTCCAAGCGATAGGACCGTTCGCTGCGTCCCGACCTTACGACTCTCTTGCCTGATTCCATCGCAGACGATTGACGAGAAGATCGAGTCCCTCGAGCTATTGGCCTTGGTGGCATCCTCTCTTCACTCCCTGGATCTGCTTGGGATGAGTTCACGCGTTTTGCTCGCAGAGTCCGCAGTTCGGTCTCCACTTGTTTCATGGTGGGTCTTTCGGCGCCACGTAGCCTTAAGCACAGTTCTGCAAGAGAGGCGACACCGTTGATCTCTTCCTCGGTCGCCTCCTCGAGGACCTTGGGATTGACAATGTCTGTGATTCTCCCATCCTTGAACTCCTGGAGAAAATAGCTTGACAAGCTGTTGACTGTGCCCGATTCGCTTGTAAAAACAGGCTTCATTCTGAGCAGCAGCTCCACGAGCACCACGCCAAAACTGTACACGTCGCTCTTCTCGTTCAGCTGTCTGGTGTGGAAATACTCTGGGTCTAAGTACCCGAATGTACCCTGCACATTCGTGACAATGTGTGTTTGATCGATCGGAACCAATCTAGACGCGCCGAAATCTGAAACTTTAGCTGTGTAGTTCACATCCAAGAGTATATTTGAGGACTTCACGTCACGATGGAAGATTGATATTGAAGCTGAAGAGTGGAGATAAGATAGAGCTCCTGCTGTTTCCAGGGCAATCCTTAAGTAATCACTCCAAGACAAAGAACAACCATCACTTGGATCAGCATGAAGAACTTGAGACAGTGAGCCACTGGATACATAGTCATACACTAGCAGTGGAACCTCGGTTTCGAGACAACATCCGAAGAGCTTTACAATATTTCTGTGCCTTATCTGAGAGAGGACTGCAACCTCATTGATGAATTGACTGATCTCACACTCCTCAATGACCTTAGACTTTTTTATGGCAACAACACGCTGATCAGATAACATGCCTTTGTAAACCATGCCATGACCCCCACGTCCGATGATACGTGCAGGATCAAAGTTATTTGTTGCCTTCTCTAGCTCTTCTAGCAAGAAAATCTTTGTTTTTTCATTTGCACTTCCATCAGATGATATCAATGTTTCTAGGAGAAGACCTTGATTCTTCCGGAAATAGTACTTCCTTAGTTGCTTTTGAACATTCCTTTTCCATTTGCGAGTGAGAAGCACTACACAGAAGCTCAGAAGTAGAATGCCGAAACCACAGGACAGCCCAATAATTATACCTGCAGATATTAAGCTCTTTTAATTCTATCTTGTCTATCATAAATAAATGTAATAACAATGTAGTCTTACCTACGAGTAGAGTCTGTTGTTTTATCCTAGTACACTGCATTTTTAATGGATCATACTCAGTCTTGCGAGGACATTCAATACAACTGAAGCTTCCTTCGGTATTATGGCAGATCTCTTTACATTTCTTCGGTTGAAGGCATTCATTAATATCTGAAATTAGTAAAATCTTGATAAGATGCTTCGACAAAATACATACTCGCCCTCTGATTCACAATAAGTAGTTTAGGACATCGTCATGGTCTCCATAGTAATATTTTGACTATATTTTTAGGAAAATTTGTTGTTTCAAACAGAAATAATTATATATTAAGAAAATATATTTCATCACTAATCTCTTAATATCAATTTAGTACTGCATTGTCCATGTTGGTACTTTCTATTTTGATGGTCAAACCTAAAATATTTGAATGTTTTTTTTTCTAAAACTGCTTATATTATGTGTCAGAGGGCGTCACATAGAACACAGTACGTTGTTCCATTAACATGAAACAATACATCAGCTAATTAAATGAAACCTACATGGATGATAAACAAACTAGAAGTAGGCAAAAAATCAGTCTCAATTACAGAAGTACTAGTAATATACAGTTATTTTAATAGCACATGACTTCTACTCCCTCCGTTCCAAATTACTTGACTTTCATTTGTCTAGATACGAGTGTATCTATACTTGTTTAGTGTCTAGATACATCCGTATCTAGACAAATAGAGGTCAATTAATTTGGAACGGAGGGAGTAATACACACATGCAAGATGCAACTTTCTTTTACAGAGTTGAAAAATATCCAGCACTAGTACATTTTCCCAGTTTTAGGGACTGTATCATCTGTAATCCTAGAGAGAATAAGGGAGTACCTCGACAACCACTTTGGATGTACGGATTTCCTTGGAAGCCATCTAAGCATTTGCAGCGGTAACCAGCATAGACCCTTTCAGCACTTACTTCCACGCACTTGCTGTTGATACTCACACAAGCATATCCAGACCTATTCTTTTGGGCCTCTGCGCAACTTAGATTAGCAGCAACCCATTTGATAGAGAGAAAGAACACATATGCAGAAAAAAGACTGTTCTGTCCTGAAGCAGACGTAGGGTACGCCAATTGTTGGTCAGCAATGGTGGCATTAATGGTCCCTTCGTCAATATTTATGCCAATTAACTCCAAATCGTCCAGCAGAAAAACAGCCGATGATGTTGTATTTGTACAGTTGAAGTGAAACTCTTCCCTGGCAAAGCAACCCTCTTCAAAGCCGAATGGGAATTGTACACTAATGCTACCGCACTGACGGGTGCAATCAGCCCTCCTTGGGGTTGGATTATATCCTAAATTGATTGGTAAAAAGTATAGCATGTATCAGTGCCCAAAAAATGACTAACAGCAGCTGTCCTTTTGGTCGCTTGGTTAGGAAAAAGATGTTACCTTTGTCGCCCTTGGAGCAGCCATGTGAAATGTACGGGTTGCCTGTATAGCCGTGATTGCAGAAGCACAAATAGCCATTTCCCGAGGGCATGAAAAACGGTGCATCGTAGCTGTAGCCACACCCGGCATGCTCGCTCACACAAGCAGCACAGGCGGATTGATCCCCCATATCCCATGAGAGGACAAAGCCATCAGTAGTTATGCTGATTTTATCCCACAATTGAGAGGACTGGTTAGAGCGCACTCTGGTGTTTTTTGGGTTCTGACCGTAGACAAGTTTGAACTGATAAGTGTTGGCATAGCTGTCCATGTCTACACGACAACACCCAAAGCCATTACAGGTATGCATAGCCATCATCTCTGTGATTTCTGGATCCGGGCACACAGTTGCGCAGATCGGCTGGATGTCATTCTCTTTAACAGAGTACACCACCAGGTCACAGCCGGTGATGTTTAGAGCAATTGAATAAAAATGGAAGGACCTCCCAAGAGGTTTCAAAGACAAGTTGTAGATACTGACACCATATGTAATGGGGATGGTTTGGGAGAAGGAGGCCAAGATCCTGTCTGAACTCCAATAAGGATGGTTAAAGTCGATCACCTCGGTGATGCCGTCGCGCAAGAAGAGTTTGGGGGGCTGAGTGGTGTCGTTGCAAATGAGGTCGAAGTCAGGCTCAAGGGAGCACCTTGATCCGATGCCGAAGGGATAGCCGAAGCTCACACTGCCGCAGCTTGTTGGGCAGCCATCAAGCATGCCACCAGCTCGAGATGGTTGTGCCCAGTTCCCCTCAGAGCTCTGCTGGCTTGTCACAGCTCCAGATGGCAGAGCTGTTACCTTTCCCAGTGACCCGAGTACCAACACAGAGAACACCATCGGCAAGATGCCCATGATTCTACACTACACCTTGCACTAGAGAAATTCAGGTCAGGCAGCACTACCTTCTCTTCTGGCTACCGCTTTCATGACTGCCTTCCTACTGCATATATATATATATATATATATATATATATATATATATATCTATGTTACAAATACTTACAGTTGACCCAAGGAAGACTGGAAGAGGAATCAAATGGGTGTGGATGTGGCCATGTATGTCCATGACCTAGTAAATGGCCCTGTGGATGACCATGACCTGGATGGGGCAGTGGTGTATTTGATGCGATGTTAAGGAGATGACCATGACTTTGACTATGGTGTATTTGATGTGATGCAGAAGGAGAAGAGCATGATCATGACCCCGTAGACAAGACCTAAGCAAATGTGGACGACCATGACCTGGCTGGGGCAGTGGTGTATTTGATGCGATGTTAAGGAGATGACCATGACTTTGACTGGTGTATTTGATGTGATGCAGAAGAAGAGCATGATCGTGACCTCGTAGACAAGAACTAAGCAAATCGGTCGATACCTTCTGTTTGCAGATAATTCAAGCCCACCAAAGGGGGCCAGTCTATGTCTGCTCGTAATATACTCCCTCCGTCCGAAAAAGCTTGTCCCTCAAATGGATGTATCTAGCACCGCACTAGATACATCCATTTGAGATATAGGGGACAAGTTTTTTCGGACGGAGGGAGTACCACTTTACACATTTCGCTTGTGGATTTTCTGGATTCCCAAAGGTTTGCACTACACAAGAAATGCATTACCAACAACCAAAGTTCATACCAAACATAGAGATGAAGGAGCACGCAAAATTGCAGCATGAAAATGGTGAATCACACGAGAAGCGCACCGCAGTGGGGCATCGGGCGAGTGCGGAGGTGGAACATTCTGCTCATCGATAGTGGATGCCGGCTAGCAATCTTCAGTCACCACATGGTGGAGACGAGCCTAACTGATAATAGGTGACAGTAACTGAATCCACCACCAACACTAGCTGGTCTTGCTTAAGCTGCAAGCAAGAGAACAGAGTAAAAAGTTCTGAACACTGGAGATAAACTACAGAGAAAGAATTAAGTAATGCAATAACAGGAAATGAGCAGCTGTACATTCGAAAATAACTCGCGCTTTTACCATAGCGCCTAGAAATCACGGTATTGTATACAAATAAAAGCACAGTAATGTACACAAGTGGCAGCGACCAAAAACAATATGGCCAAACAAAAAAGGCTGTATAATAAACTTTAAGTTAAGCCCATTACTAATAATTACTAAATCCAAGAACCCAGTGCATGTGGGAGCCGGGAGTGCTCACATTCATGATCTGAATAAAACAACATATCATAGCAATGGAGTGCTCAAAATAATTGCTAATATAATCCATAATATGCCTTATCAGCATTTCATCAATACAATGCATATGCCAGCCATTCACTCAATATCTCTACAATCATGATGCCTGGACACAAATTGACTTACGGTACCAATCTCTATAGTGTTTCTCTGAAACACAAATCAGTTCACAAAATGGAAACATAATCATCATCCATTATTGACTTGACAGACTCATCTAGCGTGGTAGACTAGCAGATGCCATGAACTCGCACTCTAAGCTATAGCATCGTCGGCTGTCTCTTGAATGTAAGTTATCTCTCTCGTCTTGGCGAGCAGCTATAACTCCTCTTTGAGTTAGTGACTCTGGTAGCATTCGCTCTTCATTTCTCAGATCTGCTTGACATGACTTCACCCGTTTTGTTCGTAGAGTCTGCAGTTCTGTCTCCACTTGTTTCATTGTGGGTCTTTCTTCGCCATGTAGCCTTAAGCACACGTCTGCAAGAGAGGCGACACTGTTCACCTCTTCGTCTGTTGCCTCCTCAAGGACCTGAGAGTTAACAATACTTGTGATTCTTCCATCCTTGAATTCCTGGAGAAAATAGTTTGACAAGCTCTTGACTGTGCCCGATTCACTTGTAAAAACGGGCTTCATTCTGAGGAGCAACTCCACTAGTACTACACCAAAACTGTACACGTCACTTTTCTCGTTTAACTGTCTGGTATGGAAATACTCTGGATCTAAGTAGCCAAATGTACCCTGTACATTCGTGACAATGTGTGTTTGATCAGTCGGAACCAATCTAGAGGCGCCAAAATCTGAAACTTTAGCTGTGTAGTTCACATCCAAGAGTATATTCGAGGATTTCACATCACGATGGAAGATTGATATTGCAGCTGAAGAGTGGAGATAAGATAGAGCTCCTGCTGTTTCCAGGGCAATCCTTAAGCAATCACTCCAAGACAAAGAAAAACCATCACTTGAATCAGCATGAAGAACTTGAGACAGTGAGCCACTGGATACATAGTCATACACCAGCAGTGGGACCTCAGTTTCGAGACAACATCCAAAGAGCTTTACAATATTTCTGTGATTTATCTGAGAGAGAACTGCAACCTCATTGATGAATTGACTGATCTCACACTCCTCAATGACCTTAGACTTTTTTATTGCAACGACACGCTGATCAGATAATATGCCTTTGTAAACCATGCCATGGCCCCCACAGCCGACGATACGTGTAGGATCAAAGTTGTTTGTTGCCTTCTCTAGCTCTTCTAACAAGAAAATCTTTGTATTCTCATTTGCAGTTTCATCAGATGATATCAACATTTCTAGGAGAAGACCTTGGTTCTTCCGGAAGTAGTTCTTCCTTAGTTGCTTTTGAACATTTATTTTCCATTTACGAGTAAGAAACACTATACTGAAGCTCAGAAGAAGAATGCTGGAACCACAGGACATCCCAATAATTATACCTGCAAGCATTAAGCTCTTTTAAATTTCTGCTTTATTTTGTCTATCATAAATATAACAAGAATATAGTCTTACCTAAGAGTAGAGGCTGTTGTTTTATCTTGGTACACTGCATTTTTATTGGATCATACTCAGTCTTGCGAGGACATTCAGTACAACTGAAGCTTCCTTTGGTATTATGGCAGATCCCTTTACAGTTGTTTGGTTGAAGGCATTCGTTAATATCTGAAATTAACAAAATCTTGATAAGATACATTGACAGAATATATACTTCCCCTGATTCAACATAAGTAATTCAGGACATGGACATGGTCTTCATAGCCAACGTTTGACTGTACATTTTAGAAAATAATATAGTTTGAAACAGAAATAACTATACATTTGATGACTAATCTAGTAATATCAATTGATATTTTCCATGTTAGTAATTTTTTCTATATTGATAGTCAAACCTAATCTAAAAATGTTTAAATGTCACAAATTGTAATGCTGATTATATTATGAATCACAGGGAGTAACATGGACCACAGTACAATATTCAATGAGCATGGAACAGTACATCAGCCAATTAAATGGGAT
Organism: Aegilops tauschii subsp. strangulata; assembly: GCF_002575655.3. NCBI lineage: Eukaryota > Viridiplantae > Streptophyta > Magnoliopsida > Poales > Poaceae > Aegilops > Aegilops tauschii. The sequence goes on from NC_053039.3 coordinate 516,453,662, forward strand.
GTACATGAACAGACAAGACATAGCCAAAAAATCACTGGCTAACAGTAACATGCAGTTATTTTAGTAACACATGGCAACATATATGCAACTTTCTTTTAGAGGGTTAAGAAATACTCTAGCTAATAGTACATTTTTCTCTAGCGGTAGGGGTTGCATTGCATCATTCGTGGCGGTACCTCGACAACCACTTTGGATATATGGATTTCCTCGGAAACCATCTGAGCATTTGCAGAGGTAACCAGCATAGATCCTTTCAGCGCTTACCTCCACACATTTGCTGTTGGCACTTACACAAGCATATCCAGATCTATTCTGTTGGGCCTCTGCGCAACTTAGATGAGCAGCAACCCATTTGACAGAGAGAAATAACCCATTTCCCGATAAAAGACCGTTAAGTGGTGATACGGGGTCCCATCGTTGTTGGTCGGGAATGGTGAGATCAAAGGTCGCTTCTTCAACATTCATGTTGATGACCTTTTTCTCCTCTAACATGACCATGGCATCTGATGACGTCATATTTGTGCAGTTGAGGCGAAACTCTTCCGTGGCAAAGCAACCCTCTTCAAAGCCGAATGGAAATTGTACACTAATGTTACCACACCAACGGATACAGTCAGCCCTGCTCGGAGTTGGATTATACCCTAAATTGATCAGTATAAGGTTAGCATGTACAAATGCCCAAAATGCCTAACAGCAGCTGTATGTTTGGCTGCTTGATTAGGTAAGAAGAAGTTACCTTTGCCATTACTGGAGCAGCCATGTGGAATGTAAGGGTTGCCTGTGTAGCCGTCGTGGCACACACAGTTGTAGCGATATCTTGATGTCATATCTAGTGTATCGTGCATGTGGCCCTCGCACTCGACATGGTCGCCGAGACAGGCAACACAGGCGGTATTTGGTTGATCCCCTATATCCCATGAGAGCTTCAAGTAGTCAGTATTTATGCTGATTTTATCCCACAATTCAGAGGTCCGGTTAGAGTGTGCTCTGGTATTTTTTGTGTCGTGGTCATAGACAAATTTGAACTGATAAATGTCAGAATAGTTGTGCACGTCTACACGACAACAGCCAAAGCCATTACAGTTGTGCATGGCCACCGTCTCTGAAATGTTTGGATCTGGGCACACAGTTGTGCAGATCGGCTGGATGGCATTCTCTTTGACAGAGTACACTGCCAGGTCGCAGCCAATGATGTTTAGAACAAAGGGATAAAGATGGAAGGACCTCCCAGGTGGTTTGAAAGACAAGTTGTAAGCACTAACACCAGATTTCAAGGGGATGGTATGCGAGAAGGAGGCCCAGATTGAGTTTAAATCAAAATGAAAATCACCGCCAAAGTTGACCACTTCGGTGATGCCGTCACACAAGAAAAGTATGGCGGGATGAGTGGCATCGTTGCAACTGAGGTTGAAGTCAGGCCCACGGGAGCACCTGGATCCGATGCCGAAGGGATAGCTGAAGCTCACACTGCCACAGCTCGTCGGGCAGCCATCGAGCGTGAAACCGGCACGGGATGGTCGCGCCCATGTCCCTTCAGGGCTCTGCTGGCTTGTCACAACTCCGGATGCCAGAGCTGTTAGCTTTCCTAGTGACCCGAGTACCAGCAGAGATAACATCATGGACAAGACGCCCATGGTGGATCGACAATTCTACACTACACCTTGCACTAGAGAAATTCAGGTCAGGCAGCAGCGCCCTCTCTTATAGCTAGTAACACTTTCATGACTGCCTTCCTACTGCAAATATATCTAGGATATGGCTACAAAAACTTAGAGTTGACCCAAGGAAGACTGGAAGAGGATTCGTGTGGAACTTCCTAGGAAATGGCCATGTGAAAGGAGATGGGCATGCATGACCATGGGTCCATGACCTAGTAAATAGTCCTGTGGATTTGGACCTGAATAGGGCACTGGCGTATTTGATGCGATGTTAAGGAGATGACCATGACCTTGACACAAAGACCTCGGCAAGTCGGCCAATACCTTCTGTCTGCAAATAATTCAAGCCCATCAACAACCATAATCTTTTTGCTGGTGCCATCCTGCTCATCACCCACTATACCCGGATGGCAACCTTCATTGTCCTCCCACTTAGTGGAAGATAAGCTAACCGAGTTAAGTAACAGTAACTGAACTCCATCCCCAATCTTAGCTGTTGTTCGCCTAAGCTGCAACCGAGGGCATCACAAAGTAAGAAATCCTGACCGCTGGAGATAAATTACAGACACGGAATCAAGTAAAACAGTAGCAGGAAATGACCACCTGTACACGGACTGCCTGGGTTTTCGGTGGGGAAGTGGATCCATCGGAAGAACTGAAAGAACCCAATGCCTCAATCTCAGGATGCTTATATATGAATACAGATGATGATGGAGAGGGCGAGAAGCGGCCGCGTGGGCGACCTCCATGGAGCAGCTGCAGCTGCAGCGGCGGCGGCGTGTCCACTTCGGCGAAGTCGCCGGGAGCGGCGAGCTGCTGTGCACGGTGCGGTGCAGGTACCAAGGTACGAAATGGAGGGAGCTTAGCGGAAGGAGGAGAAACCAAGAACCAAGGCACCAGCTGGAAGAAGGGGGCGCTGGAAATGGGGTAGGACGGCGGTGGAGATGGCGCGGACGGTGGGGGAGCATAACGGCGGTAGGGGGAGGAGAACTGGGGAAGGTGCTGGAGGAAGACGGGTCCTCCACATTGCGTTGGGCCCTCGTAATTTCGTCTATCCTTGGGCCGAGAGATGACCAAGCCTTTCCTCCCGTGGTGTGGAGTGTGCCTTTTCTATTACAGTATTATTTTTACTTTTTGCCTTTTACTTTTGGTTTGTTTTTTTATTCCAGTTAAAAATTATTTTTTACTTATAAAAATTATTGTACCATGTATTTTCAAGTTTTTTGCAACTGACATATTTTTTGGTTTTACATTCATGAACTTTACCATGTGAAAGCATGAGCATATTTCTAATTGAAGTATAAACATTTATGATTGAAGCATGTAGCAAACTATTGAACATTATTCCTGAATGTAAAAAAATGTTCATCTATCTAGAAATTTTCCCATGACTATCAAATGTTCCTGGGTATGAAAAATAAATATTCATGATTTACAAAACATGTTTGCGTGTCTAATAAAAAAGTATAAAGGTAATAAAAAATAAATACAAACAAATAAAGAAAACAAACAAGCAAAATAAGTAGATAAAATGAAAATAATAAAAAGAAGAAAATAAACAAAAAAGCATGCAGTAAAAGAAAGAAGAGAAAAATATAACTAAAAGAAAATAGATAAGGGGGAATGTTGGGGAACGTAGTAATTTTAAAAAAATTCCTACGCACACGCAAGATCATGGTGATGCATAGCAACGAGAGGGGGGAGTGTTGTCCACGTACCCTCGTAGACCGAAAGCGGAAGCGTTAGCACAACGCGGTGGATGTAGTCGTACGTCTTCACGATCCGACCGATCAAGTACCGAACGCACGGCACCTCCGAGTTCAGCACACATTCAGCTCGATGATGTCCCTCGAACTCCGATCCAGCCGAGCTTTGAGGGAGAGTTCCGTCAGCACAATGGCGTGATGACGATGATGATGTTCTACCGACACAGAGCTTCGCCTAAGCACCGCTACGATATTATCGAGGTGGATTATGGTGGAGGGGGCACCGCACACGGCTAAGAGATCAAGAGATCAATTGTTGTGTCTCCAAGGGGTGCCTCCCTCCCCGTATATAAAGGAGTGGAGGAGGGGGAGGGCCGGCCCTCTCTATGGCGCGCCCTAGGAGGAGTCCTACTCCCACCGGGAGTAGGATTCCCCCCTTCCAAGTAGTAGGAGTAGGAGTCAAGGAAAGGGGAGAGAGAAGAGAAGGAAGGAGGGGGCGCAGCCCCTCCCCCTAGTCCAATTCGGACTAGGCCTTGGGGGCGCCCAGCCTCTCCTCTCTCTTACCCCTAAAGCCCAATAAGGCTCATATACTCCCCGGCAAATTCCCGTAACTCCCCGGTACTCCGAAAAATACCCGAATCACTCGGAACCTTTCCGATGTCCGAATATAGTCGTCCAATATATCGATCTTTACGTCTCGACCATTTCGAGACTCCTCGTCATGTCCCCGATCTCATCCGGGACTCTGAACTACCTTCGGTACATCAAAACACATAAACTCGTAATATGACCGTCATCGAACTTTAAGCGTGCGGACCCTACGGGTTCGAGAACTATGTAGACATGACCGAGACACGTCTCCGGTCAATAACCAATAGCGGAACCTGGATGCTCATATTGGCTCCCACATATTCTACGAAGATCTTTATCGGTCAGACCGCATAACAACATACGTTGTTCCCTTTGTCATCGGTATGTTACTTGCCCGAGATTCGATCGTCGGTATCTCAATACCTAGTTCAATCTCGTTACCGGCAAGTCTCTTTACTCGTTCTGTAATACATCATCCCGCAACTAACTCATTAGTTGCAATGCTTGCAAGGCTTATAGTGATGTGCATTACCGAGTGGGCCCAGAGATACCTCTCCGACAATCGGAGTGACAAATCCTAATCTCGAAATACGCCAACCCAACAAGTACCTTCGGAGACACCTGTAGAGCACCTTTATAATCACCCAGTTACGTTGTGACGTTTGGTAGCACACAAAGTGTTCCTCCGGTAAACGGGAGTTGCATAATCTCATAGTCATAGGAACATGTATAAGTCATGAAGAAAGCAATAGCAGAATACTAAACGATCGTGTGCTAAGCTAACGGAATGGGTCAAGTCAATCACATCATTCTCCTAATGATGTGATCCCGTTAATCAAATGACAACTCATGTCTATGGTTAGGAAACATAACCATCTTTGATCAACGAGCTAGTCAAGTAGAGGCATACTAGTGACACTTTGTTTGTCTATGTATTCACACAAGTATTATGTTTCCAGTTAATACAATTCTAGCATGAATAATAAACATTTATCATGATATAAGGAAATAAATAATAACTTTATTATTGCCTCTAGGGCATATTTCCTTCAGTCTCCCACTTGTACTAGAGTCAATAATCTAGTTCACATCGCCATGTGATTTAACATCAATGGTTCACATCTTTATGTGGTTAACACCCATAGTTCACATCGACATGTGACCAACACCCAAAGGGTTTACTAGAGTCAGTAATCTAGTTCACATCGCTATGTGATTAACACCCAAAGAGTACTAAGGTGTGATCATGTTTTGCTTGTGAGATAATTTTAGTCAACGGGTCTGTCACATTCAGATCCGTAAGTATTTTGCAAATTTCTATTTTTACAATGTTCTGCACGGAGCTACTCTAGCTAATAGCTCCCACTTTCAATATGTATCTAGATCGAGACTTTGAGTCATCCAGATCGGTGTCAAAGCTTGCATCGAAGTAACCGTTTACGACGAACCTTTTGTCACCTCCATAATTGAGAAACATATCCTTATTCCACTAAGGATAATTTTGACCGCTGTTCAGCGATCTACTCCTAGATCACTATTGTACTCCTTTGCCAAACTTTATAGAACCTATGGCTGAGGCATAGGGAATGACTTTCATTCTCTTTCTATCTTCTGCCGTGGTCGGGCTTTTGAGTCTTACTCAATTTCACACCTTGTAACACAGGCAAGAACTCTTTCTTTGACTGTTCCATTTTGAACTACTTCAAAATCTTGTCAAGGTATGTACTCATTGAATAAACTTATCAAGCGTCTTGATCTATCTCTATAGATCTTGATGCTCAATATGTAAGCAGCTTCACCGAGGTCTTTCTTTGAAAAAACTCCTTTCAAACACTCCTTTATGCTTTGCAGAATAGTTCTACATTATTTCCGATCAACAATATGTCATTCACATATACTTATCAGAAATGTTGTAGTGCTCCCACTCACTTTCTTGTAAATGCAGGCTTCACCTCAAGTCTATATAAAACTATATGCTTTGATCAATTTATCAAAGCGTATATTCCAACTCCGAGATGCTTGCCCTAGTCCATAGATGGATCGCTGGAGCTTGCATATTTTGTTAGCACCTTTAGGATTGACAAAACCTTCTTGTTGCATCATATACAACTCTTCTTTAATAAATCCATTAAGGAATGCAGTTTTGTTTATCCATTTGCCAGATTTCATAAAATGTGGCAATTGCTAACATGATTCGGACAGACTTAAGCATAGATACGAATGAGAAACTCTCATCGTAGTCAACACCTTGAACTTGTCGAAAACCTTTTTGCGACAATTCTAGCTTTGTAGATAGTAACACTACTATCAGCGTCCGTCTTCCTCTTGAAGATCCATTTATTTTCTATGTCTTGCCGATCATCGGGCAAGTCAACCAAAGTCCACACTTTGTTCTCATACATGGATCCCATCTCAGATTTCATGGCCTCAAACCATTTCGCGGAATCTGGGCTCATCATCGCTTCCTCATAGTTCGTAGGTTCGTCATGGTCAAGTAACATGACCTCCAGAACAGGATTACCGTACCACTCTGGTGCGGATCTTACTCTGGTTAACCTACGAGGTTCGGTAGTAACTTGATCTGAAGTTACATGATCATCATCATTAGCTTCCTCACTAATTGGTGTAGGAGTCACAAGAACAGATTTATGTGATGAACTACTTTCCAATAAGGGAGCAAGTACAGTTACCTCATCAAGTTCTACTTTCCTCCCACTCACTTCTTTCGAGAGAAACTCCTTCTCTAGAAAGGATCCATTCTTAGCAACGGATATCTTGCCTTCGGATCTGTGATAGAAGGTGTACCCAACTGTCTCCTTTGGGTATCCTATGAAGATACATTTCTCCGATTTGAGTTTGAGCTTATCAAGATGAAACTTTTTCTTATAAGCATCACAACCTCAAACTTTAAGAAACGACAACTTTGGTTTCTTGCCAAACCACAGTTCATACGGTGTCGTCTTAACGGATTTAGATGGTGCCCCTTTTTAACGTGAATGCAGCTGTCTCTAATGCATAACCCCAAAACTATAGTGGTAAATCGGTAAGAAACATCATAGATCGCACCATATCTAATAAAGTATGGTTATGACGTCCAGACACACCATTACGCTGTGGTGTTCCAGGTGGCGTGAGTTGTGAAACTATTCCGCATTGTTTCAAATGAAGACCAAACTCATAACTCAAATATTCTCCTCCACGATCAGATCGTAGAAACTTTATTTTCTTGTTACGATGATTTTCCACTTCACTCTGAAATTATATGAACTTTTCAAATGTTTCAGACTTTATGTTTCATCAAGTAGATATACCCATATCTGCTCAAATCATCTGTGAAGGTCAGAAAATAACGATACCTGCCGCGAGCCTCAATATTCATCGAACCACATACATCAGTATGTATGATTTCCAACAAATCTGTTGCTCGCTCTATTGTTCCGGAGAACGGCGTTTTAGTCATCTTGCCCAAGAGGCATGGTTCGCAAGCATCAAGTGATTCGTAATCAAGTGATTCCAAAAGCCCATCAGCATGGAGTTTCTTCATGCGCTTTACACCAATATGACCTAAACGGCAGTGCCACAAATAAGTTGCACTATCATTATTAACTTTGCATCTTTTGGCTTCAATATTATGAATATGTGTATCACTTACGATCGAGATCCAACGAACCATTTTCATTGGGTGTGTAACCATATAAGGTTTTATTCATGTAAATAGAACAACAATTATTCTCTAACTTAAATGAATAACCGTATTGCAATAAACATGATCAAATCATATTCATGCTCAACGCAAACACCAAATAGCACTTATTTAGGTTCAACACTAATCCCGAAAGTATAGGGAGTGTGCGATGATGATCATATCAATCTTGGAACCACTTCCAATACACATCGTCACTTCATCCTTAACTAGTTTCTGTTCATTATGCAACTCCCATTTCGAGTTACTACTCTTTAGCAACTGAACCAGTATCAAGTACCGAGGGGTTGCTATAAACACTAGTAAAGTACACATCAATAACATGTATATCAAATATACTTTTGTTCACTTTGCCATCCTTCTTATCCGCCAATTGTTTGGGGTAGTACCGCTTCCAGTGACCAGTCCTTTTTGCAGTAGAAGCACTCAGTATCAGGCTTAGGTCAAAACTTGGGCTTCTTCACTTGAGCAGCAACTTGCTTGCCGTTCTTCTTGAAGTTCCCCTTCTTTCCCTTTGCCCTTTTCTTGAAACTAGTGATCTTGTTAACCATCAACACTTGATGCTCTTTTCTTGATTTCTACCTTCGCCGATCTCAACATCGCGAAGAGCTCGGGAATTACTTTCGTTATCCCTTGCATATTATAGTTCATCGCGAAGAGCTCGGGAATTACTTTCGTTATCCCTTGCATATTATAGTTCATCACAAAGTTCTACTAACTTGGTGATGGTGACTAGAGAATTCTGTCAATCACTATTTTATTTGGAAGATTAACTCCCACTTGATTCAAGCGATTGTAGTACCCAGACAATCTGAGCATATGCTCACTGCTTGAGCTATTCTCCTCCATCTTTTAGCTATAGAACTTGTTGGAGACTTCATATCTCTCAACTCGGGTATTTGCTTGAAATATTAACTTCAACTCCTGGAACATCTCATATGGTCCATGATGTTCAAAACGTCTTTGAAGTCCCGATTCTAAGCCATTAAGCATGGTGCACTAAACTATCAAGTAGTCATCATATTGAGCTAGCCAAACGTTCATAACATCTGCATTTGCTCCTGCAATAGGTCTGTCACCTAGCGGTGCATCAAGGACATAATTCTTCTCTGCAGCAATGAGGACAATCCTCAGATCACGGATACAATCCGCATCATTGCTACTAACATCTTTCAACATAATTTTTCTCTAGGAACATATCAAAATAAACATAGGGAAGCAACAACGCGAGCTATTGATCTACAACATAGATATGCTAATACTACCAGCACTAAGTTCATGATAAATTTAAGTTCAATTAATCATATTACTTAAGAACTCCCACTTAGATAGACATCCCTCTAATCATCTAAGTGATCACGTGATCCAAATCAACTAAACCATAACCGATCATCACGTGAAATGGAGTAGTTTTCAATGGTGAACATCACTATGTTGATCATATCTACTATATGATTCACGCTCGACCTTTCGGTCTCAGTGTTCCGAGGCCATATCTGCATATGCTAGGCTCGTCAAGTTTAACCTGAGTATTCTGCGTGTGCAAAACTGGCTTGCACCCGTTGTGGATGGACGTAGAGCTTATCACACCCGATCATCACGTGGTGTCTGGGCACAACGAACTTTGGCAACGGTGCATACTCAGGGAGAACACTATTATCTTGAAATTTAGTGAGAGATCATCTTATAATGCTACCGTCAATCAAAGCAAGATAAGATGCATAAAAGATAAACATCACATGCAATCAATATAAGTGATATGATATGGCCATCATCATCTTGTGCTTGTGATCTCCATCTCCGAAGCACCGTCATGATCACCATCGTCACCGGCGCGACACCTTGATCTCCATCGTAGCATCGTTGTCGTCTCGCCAACTTATGCTTCTACGACTATCGCTACTGCTTAGTGATAAAGTAAAGCATTACAGGGCGTTTGCATTGCATATAATAAAGCGACAACCATATGGCTCCTGCCAGTTGCCGATAACTCGGTTACAAAACATGATCATCTTATGCAACAAAATATAGCATCATGCCTTGACCATATCACATCACAACATGCCCTGCAAAAACAAGTTAGACGTCATCTACTTTGTTGTTGCAAGTTTTACGTGGCTGCTACGGGCTGAGCAAGAACCGTTCTTACCTACGCATCAAAACCACAACGATAGTTTGTCAAGTTGGTGCTGTTTTAACCTTCGCAAGGACCGGACGTAGCCACACTCGGTTCAACTAAAGTTGGAGAAACTGACACCCGCTAGTCACCTATGTGCATAGCACGGCGGTAAAACCAGTCTCGCGTAAGCGTACGCGTAATGTCGGTCCGGGCCGCTTCATCCAACAATACCGCCGAACCAAAGTATGACATGCTGGTAAGCAGTATGACTTGTATCGCCCACAACTCACTTGTGTTCTACTCGTGCATATAACATCAACGCATAAAACCAGGCTCGGATGCACTATTGGGGAACGTAGTAATTTCAAAAAAATTCCTACGCACACGCAAGATCATGGTGATGCATAGCAACGAGAGGGGAGAGTGTTGTCCATGTACCCTCGTAGACCGAAAGCGGAAGCGTTAGCACAACGCGGTTGATGTAGTCGTACGTCTTCACGATCCGACCGATCAAGTACCGAACGCACGATACCTCCGAGTTCAGCACATGTTCAGCTCGATGACATCCCTCGAACTCCGATCCAGCCAAGCTTTGAGGGAGAGTTCCGTCAGCACGATGGCGTGGTGACGATGATGATGTTCTACCGACGCAGAGCTTCGCCTAAGCACCGCTACGATATTATCGAGGCGGATTATGGTGGAGGGGGCACCGCACACGGCTAAGAGATCAAGAGATCAATTGTTGTGTCTCCAAGGGGTGCCCCCTCCCCGTATATAAAGGAGTGGAGGAGGGGGAGGGCCGGCCCTCTCTATGGCATGCCCTAGGAGGAGTCCTACTCCCACCGGGAGTAGGATTCTCCCCCTTCCAAGTAGTAGGGGTAGGAGTCAAGGAAAGGGGAGAGAGAAGAGAAGGAAGGAGGGGGCGCAGTCCCTCCCCCTAGTCCAATTCGGACTAGGCCTTGGGGGGGCGCCCAGCCTCTCCTCTCTCTTTCCCCTAAAGCCCAATAAGGCCCATATACTCCCCGGCGAATTCCCGTAATTCTCCGGTACTCCGAAAAATACCCGAATCACTCGGAACCTTTCCGATGTCCGAATATAGTCGTCCAATATATCGATCTTTATGTCTCGACCATTTCGAGACTCCTCGTCATGTCCCTGATCTCATCCGGGACTCCGAACTACCTTCGGTACATCAAAACACATAAACTCATAATATAACCGTCATCGAACTTTAAGCGTGCGGACCCTACGGGTTCGAGAACTATGTAGACATGACCGAGACACGTCTCCGGTCAATAACTAATAGCGGAAACTGGATGCTCATATTGGCTCCCACATATTCTACGAAGATCTTTATCGGTCAGACCGCATAACAACATACGTTGTTCCCTTTGTCATCGGTATGTTACTTGCCCGAGATTCGATCGTCGGTATCTCAATACCTAGTTCAATCTCGTTACCGGCAAGTCTCTTTACTCGTTCTGTAATACATCATCCCGCAACTAACTCATTAGTTGCAATGCTTGCAAGGCTTATAGTGATGTGCATTACCGAGTGGGCCCAGAGATACCTCTCCGACAATCGGAGTGACAAATCCTAATCTCGAAATACGCCAACCCAACAAGTACCTTCGGAGACACCTGTAGAGAACCTTTATAATCACCCAGTTACGTTGTGACGTTTGGTAGCACACAAAGTGTTCCTCCGGTAAACGGGAGTTGCATAATCTCATAGTCATAGGAACATGTATAAGTCATGAAGAAAGCAATAGCAGAATACTAAACGATCGTGTGCTAAGCTAACGGAATGGGTCAAGTCAATCACATCATTCTCCTAATGATGTGATCCCGTTAATCAAATGACAACTCATGTTTATGGTTAGGAAACATAACCATCTTTGATCAACGAGCTAGTCAAGTAGAGGCATACTAGTGACACTTTGTTTGTCTATGTATTCACACAAGTATTATGTTTCCGGTTAATACAATTCTATCATGAATAATAAACATTTATCATGATATAAGGAAATAAATAATAACTTTATTATTGCCTCTAGGGCATATTTCCTTCAGGGAAAACTTACCATCATGGGCCGAGCCTGTCACAAGAAAGTGGTAGAAAAGAAAGTAGGAAAGAAAAAAAAGAAAAGGGAAAAGGTAGGCACTCCGAGAAAGAATATAAAATATAGCTAAAAGAAAAAAAGAGATGCAAATAAACAAAGAATAATAACTTCCCACCATAGGACGAGCCCATAAAAAAACTAGAGGTAGTGTGCCCGACCTTATTCCCCACAATAATACTGAAATGAACATACTAGCTTTCATTCTTATATTTAACCAATATTGATAGATCAAATCCATATCATACTTGCTTTCATTCTAAATGTCTACGTGGATGTTAATGAACGTGTGAATTGCAAATGAATGAAGCGTCACAATTGCTTGACCGTAGTAGGATTGTGATACACCAAGCTCTTCGGCATCAGCATGCCAAGCGAGGAAGCACCAATGGGACCAATGACAAGGGCGCGTGGTAAGACGATGGAAGACAATGTGAAACCATTCCTAAATGAGCTCCCTTTAGACATGCATGTGAGTAGGTTACTAGCTAAGGCATGAGTTCTATGTGTGTGCTTTAGGAATGACGACATGGGAGGCATGGATCGTATAGAACTAGAAGAAGCACAAGAGGGAAAATACGGCAAGGTCTTTTTTTAGAACAAAGGCTCAAGTCGAGCCCGGCTTTGAATTAACAAAGCCATCAACCGGCCAGGATTACACCAACCGCCAACTTACATAGACAGAACAAAGAAACAACTAAAAGGATACAGAGTGCTGTGCAAGCAGCTAATAGGCTTCCTACCATCTGCAAGCAAAGATGAAGAAACTAAAGAACAAGACCAGCTTGAAGACAATGAAGCCCTCCACCGAGTGCAATCCATCCCGTCGAGACACCAGCAAGCCTTGGGGAGATCCAACTAGCATGTAAGGGTAACGCTGACAGCTCCATAGACTCCGACCGAACTGTTGACAACATCCTACATCTCCGAAGGGGCTCCCTAGCCCCTCGCCTGGCACGAGGCGCCGATCCGTTGGACGATGCAAACGCTCTCCCAAGAGCAAAGATGTACAACCGACGCCATTGCCGCCCGGAAAGCCTGACCAGGGCACCACCAACTCGCGTCGCCGAGCTCCACAAAGGCAAACATGGCACTGGGGGGGAACCAACACTCAAGGAGAAACAAAATGCACGGTGAGGCTGCTGATGACAGAGCAACAATGGTGGGAAGCCACTGAACTTGGAGAACCTCCAAGACACCACCAACTCCAACCATGTCGCCGCCGGGCGCCCACCAACCAGACCGAACTTGCCACCACCCCATGCTCAACCGAAGGCGGCACCTCCATGAAGGTGACGGCACTGCGAGCGTCGCTGCCGCCCAATCCAGAGGGATTTGGGTTTTCACCCCGGTGCACGAGCAGGGGAGAGAGGTAGAAGGAGGAAAGGGGTCACCTTGATGACGCCTACAAGTAGGAGACGGCACCCTCAGGCGTCACCGTCGTCGTGGCCGGCATAGCCAGCCGTGGATTTCTCCAGGCCCCCCATCTCCCCCACCCCTACCACAGACGTGGCGCCGGTGACCTGAGTCAGCCGGAAACCAGATCTGACAAGGGCCGGAAGGATTAGGGGCGGAGGCGTCAGATCCGGGGCGAGGGCCCCCACGGCCACCGCGCCCCACAGTCACCACCTGCCGCCGCCTTGCCACCCGCGTGGCCAAGGGGGACGGCCAGCACCAGCGACGCCGCGAGCTGAAGACGACGATGCACCACCGTCCGAGGCCGCCGCCCCGGCTCCAGAGCCCCTGCGCGAAACAGGCGGACAGATCCTCACCACCACCCTCCTCGGCGGACGCGCGGCTTTTCGGTGACCCCCTCCGGTGGTGGCGAGGGAGAGGAGAAGGGGGGAGGGGGGCCGGCGGCGGCTAGGGTTAGCGCCGCCCGAGTCGCCCCTGCGGGAGCGAGGCGGGGGCCTTCGGACGGTTCCCAAAATACCGCAAGGTGAAGACCGAGGAAGCACAACTACTTGACAACCTAAAATCAATGCCCATATCTCCAGATGTTGCCTCAAAGTCTGAGTGCACACTGATACACGTCTCCAACATATTTATATTTTCTGATTGTTTCATGCCATTATATTATCAATCTTATATGCTTTATACATCATTTCATATCATTTTTATGAACTAACCTATTAATTCAGTGGCAAGTGCCAGTTGTTGTTTTCTGCATGTTTTTGGTTTTACATAAAATCCATACCAAACAGAGTCCAAATGTGACGAAACTTTTTGACAATTTTTTCTGGACCAAAAGAGACCCGGGAAGCTTCGGGGGTAGTCCAGAAACCAGACGAGGAGACGGCAAGGCAGCACGGCGCGCCCTGCGGGGGTAGGCGCGTCGTGCCCCCTGTGGACCCCTCGTGGCTCCGTCTGACCTAATTCTAGCGCTATAAATTCCCAAATATTTTAAAACGTTGGGAGCGAGACCCGAAACAATTATTCCGCTGCCACAAGCCTCTCTTCTTCCATGATCCCATCTAGAGGCCTCCGCTTGTACTTTGCCAGAGGGGGAATTGATCATGGAGGGCCTCTACATCAACCTTGCTGCACCTTCGATGATGTGTGAGTAGTTTCTCACAGGACCTCGCAGTAGCTAGATGGCTTTCTCTCTCTCTCTTTGATCTTCAATAATGTTCTATTCGGAGTTCTATTCGATGTAATCTTGTTTTGCGGTGTGTTTGTTGGGATCCGATGAATTGTGGGTTTATGGTCAGATTAGTCATTGAAAGTAATTGAGTTATTTCTGAACTTTATTATGTGTGATTGTCATAACTATGTAATGCTTTCCAATCTATGAATTTTCTTTGGCCAAGTTGATGATTAGATCTTCAGTGGAAGTGCATAGTAGTAGGTTCAATCATGCGGTGTCCTCACCTCGTGACAGAAGGGGTAGAGAGACACGTATTTGTGTTGTTGCTACTAAGGATAAAACGATGGGGTTTGATCATATTGATTGATCTTATTTTGTCAACATTATGTCATCATGCTTAAAGTATTACTCTGTTTGTCATTAACTTAATACGTAGAGAGGCAAGCATAGAAGCACCCTCGAAGTGGAGTAATAGTAGTAGGCGTCAGTAAGTTTAACGGTCTACTTGTCATGAACGTAACGCCTATGTACTGATCATGCCATGAATAACATCATAATTATGCGTGTTTCTATCAATTGTCCAACAGTAATTTGTGTACCTATCGTTTGTTATGTTCTTGAGAGAGATGCCTCTAGTGAAAACTATGGTCCCCGGTGTTGGGGAACGCAGTAATTTCAAAAAATTCCTACGATCACGAAAGATCTATCTAGGAGATGCATAACAACAAGACGAGAGAGTGTGTCCAGGTACCCTTGTAGACCGAAATAGGAAGCGTTTAGTAATGCAGTAGATGTAGTCGAATGTCTTCACGATTCAACCAATCCAAGTACCGAACGTACGGCACCTCCGTGTTCAGCACACGTTCAGCACGATGATGTCCCTCGAGCTCTTGATCCAGTTGAGGACGAGGGAGAGTTCCGTCAGCACGACGGCGTGGTGACGGTGATGATGAAGTTACTGGCGCAGGGCTTCGCCTAAGCACTACGACGATATGACCGAGGTGTGTAACAGTGGAGGGGGGCACCGCACACGGCTAAGACAATTGATCTTGTTGTGTCTTTGGGATGCCCCCTCCCCCGTATTTAAAGGAGGGGAGGAGGAGAAGGCCGGCCAAGGGGGGCGCGCGCCATAGGGGAGTCCAACTAGGATTCCCAATCCTAGTTGGAGTCCTCTTCCTTTCCAAGAGGGGGAGAGAGGGAAGGAGGAAGAGAGGGAGAAGAAAAGAGGGGGGCGCCGCCCCCTATATAGTCCAATTAGGACTTGCCATGGGGGGGGGGGAGCTGCCTCCCCTTGTGGCCCTTCTCTCCTTTCCACTAAAGCCCATTAAGGCCCAATACTTCCCCGGGGGGTTCCGGTAACCTCCCGGTACTCCGAAATTTATCCGATACTTGCCGAAACCATTTCGGTGTCCAAATGTAACCTTCCAATATATGAATCTATACCTCTCGACCATTTCGAGACTCCTCGTCACGTCCGTGATCTCATTCGGGACTCCAAACAAACTTCGGTCATCAAATCACATAACTCATAATACAAATCGTCATCAAACGTTAAGCGTGCGGACCCTACGGGTTCGAGAACTATGTAGACATGACCGAGACACATCTCCGGTCAATAACCAATAGCGGAACCTGGATGCTCATATTGGATCCTACATATTCTATGAAGATCTTTATCGGTCAAAACGCATAACAACATACGTTGTTCCCTTTGTCATCGGTATGTTACTTGCCCGAGATTCGATCGTCGGTATCCTCATACCTAGTTCAATCTCGTTATTGGCAAGTCTCTTTACTCGTTCCGTAATGCATCATCCCGTAACTAACTCATTAGTAACATTGCTTGCAAGGCTTATAGTGATGTGCATTACCGAGAGGGCCCAGAGATACCTCTCTGATACACGGAGTGACAAATCCTAATCTTGATCTATGCCAACCCAACAAACACCTTCGGAGACAGCTGTAGAGCATCTTTATAATCACCCAGTTACGTTGTGACGTTTGATAGCACACAAGGTGTTCCTCCGGTATTCGGGAGTTGCATAATCTCATAGTCAGAGGAACATGTATAAGTCATGAAGAAAGCAATAGCAATAAAACAAAACGATCATTATGCTAAGCTAACGGATGGGTCTTGTCCATCACATCATTCTCTAATGATGTGAACCCGTTCATCAAATGACAACACATGTCCATGGCTAGGAAACCTAACCATCTTTGATTAACGAGCTAGTCAAGTAGAGGCATTCTAGGGACACTCTGTTTGTCTATGTTTTCACACATGTACTAAGTTTCCGGTTAATACAATTCTAGCATGAATAATAAACATTTATCATGATATAAGGAAATATAAATAACAATTTTATTATTGCCTCTAGGGCATATTTCCTTCAGTCTCGCACTTGCACTAGAGTCAGTAATCTAGATTACATAGTAATGATTATAACACCCATGGAGTCTTGGTGCTGATCATGTTTTTCTCGTGGAAGAGGCTTAGTCAACGGGTCTGCAACATTCAGATCCGTATGTATTTTGCAAACTTCTATGTCTCCCTCCTTGACTAGATCGTGGATGGAATTGAAGCGTCTCTTGATGTGCTTGGTTCTCTTGTGAAATGTGGATTCCTTCGCCAAGGCTATTCCTCCAGTATTGTCACAAAAGATTTTCATTGGACCCGATGCGCTAGGTATTACACCTAGATCGGATATGAACTCCTTCATTTGCTGCTTGCGAAGCAGCTATGTACTTCGCTTCACACATAGATCCCGCCACGACGCTCTGCTTGGAACCGCACCAACTGACAGCTCCACCATTCAATATAAATACGTATCCGGTTTGCGACTTAGAGTCATCTGGATCAGACTCAAAGCTTGCATCGACGTAACCATTTACGACGAGCTCTTTGTCACCTCCATAAATGAGAAACGCATCCTTAGTCCTTTTCAGGTATTTCAGGATGTTCTTGACCGCTGCCAGTGATCCACTCTTGGATTCTTAGCTACCTCCCTGCTAAACTTATAGCAAGGCACACATCAGGTCTGGTACACAACATTGCATACATGATAGAACCTATGGCTGAGGCATAGGGAATGACTTTAATTTTCTCTCTATCTTCTGAAGTGGTCGGGTATTGAGTCTGACTCAACTTCACACCTTGTAACACAGGCAATAACCCTTTCTTTGACTGATCCATTTTGAACTTCTTCAACACTTTATCAAGGTATGTGCTTTGTGAAAGTCCAATTAAGTGTCTTGATCTCTCTCTATAGATCTTGATGCCCAATATATAAGCAGCTTCACCGAGGTCTTTCATTGAAAATTCTTATTCAAGTATCCTTTTATGCTATCCAGAAATTCCGTATTATTTCCAATCAACAATATGTCATCTACATACTGTTGGGGATCGTTGCAGAAATTAAAAATTTTCTACGCATCACCAAGATCAATCTATGGAGAGACTAGCAACAAGAGAGAGGGGAGTGCATCTTCATACCCTTGAAGATCGCGATGCGGAAGCGTTACAAGAACGCGGATGAAGGAGTCGTACTCGTAGCGATTCAGATCGCGGTTGATTCCGATATAAGCGCCGAACAACGACGCCTCCGCGTTCAACACACGTGCAGCCCGGTGACGTCTTCCACGCCTTGATCCAGCAAGGAGAGAGGGAGAGGTTGGGGAAGACAACTCCAGCAGCAGCACGACGGCGTGGTGGTGTTGGAGCAGCGTGGTACTCTCGCAGGGCTTCGCCAAGCACTGCGGAAGGAGGAGGAGGTGTTGGACAGGGGGAGGACTGCGCCTTGGATGTGGTCCGGCTGCCCTCCCACCTCCCCTCTATTTATAGGGGCAAGGGAGAGGGGGGCCGGCCCCCTCCAGATGGATCTAGAGGGGGGCGGCGGCCAAGGGGGGAGGCTTGCCCCCCAAGCAAAGGGGGCGCCCCCTTTAGGGTTTCCCCCAAACCTTGGGCGCATGGGCCCTAGGGGGGTTTGGTGCCAGCCCACCTAGGGGCTGGTTCCCCTCCATATTCAGCCCAAAGGGCCCTCCGAGGCAGGTGGACCCTCCCAGTGGACCCCCGGAACCCTTTCGGTGGTCCCGGTACAATACCGATAAACCCCCGAACACTTCCGGCGATCGAATAAGGACTTCCCATATATAAATCTTTGTCTCCGGACCATTCCGAAACTCCTCGTGACATCCGGGATCTCATCCGGGACTCCGAACAACATTCGGTAACCACGTACAAACTTTCCCTATAACCCTAGCGTCATCGAAACTTAAGTGTGTAGACCCTACGGGTTCGGGAATCATGCAGACATGACCGAGACATCTCTCCGGCCAATAACCAACAGCGGGATCTGGATACCCATGTTGGTTCCCACATGTTCCACGATGATCTCGTCGGATGAACCACGATGTCGAGGATTCAATCAATCCCGTATACAATTCCCTTTGTCAATCGGTACGTTACTTGCCCGAGATTCGATCGTCGGTATCCCAATACCTCATTCAATCTCGTTACCGGCAAGTCACTTTACTTGTTCCGTAATGCATGACCCCGTGACTAATTGCTTAGAAACATTGAGCTCATTATGATGATGCATTACCGAGTGGGCCCAGAGATACCTCTCCGTCATACGGAGTGACAAATCCCAGTCTTGATTCGTGCCAACCCAACAAACACTTTCGGAGATACCCGTAGTGCACCTTTATAGCCACCCAGTTACGTTGTGACGTTTGGCACACCCAAAGCATTCCTATGGTATCCGGGAGTTGCACAATCTCATGGTCTAAGGAAATGATACTTGACATTAGAAAAGCTTTAGCAGACGAACTACACGATCTTGTGCTATGCTTAGGATTGGGTCTTGTCCATCACATCATTCTTCTAATGATGTGATCCTGTTATCAATGACATCCAATGTCCATGGTCAGGAAACCGTGACCATCTATTGATCAACGAGCTAGCCAACTAGAGGCTCACTAGGGACATGTTGTGGTCTATGTATTCACACATGTATTACGATTTCCGGATAACACAATTATAGCATGAACAATAGACAATTATCATGAACAAGGAAATATAATAATAACCATTTTATTATTGCCTCTAGGGCATATTTCCAACACATACAGTATTAGAAATGCTACAGAGCTCCCACTCACTTTCTTGTAAATACAGGCTTCTCCAAAAGTTTGTATAAAACCATATTCTTTGATCACACTATCAAAGCGTATGTTCCAACTCCGAGAGGCTTGCACCAGTCCATAAATGGATCGTTGGAGCTTGCACACTTTGTTGGCACCTTTAGGATCGACAAAACCTTCTGGTTGCATCATATACAACTCTTCTTTAAGATATCCATTAAGGAATGTAGTTTTGACATCCATTTGCCAAATTTCATAATCATAAAATGCGGCAATTGCTAACATGATTCGGACAGACTTAAGCATCGCTACGGGTGAGAAGGTCTCATCATAGTCAACTCCTTGAACTTGTCGAAAACCTTTCGCAACAAGTCGAGATTTGTAGACAGTAACATTACCGTCAGCGTCAGTCTTCTTCTTGAAGATCCATTTATTCTCTATGGCTTGCCGATCATCGGGCAAGTCAACCAAAGTCCACACTTTGTTCTCATACATGGATCCCATCTCAGATTTCATGGCCTCAAGCCATTTCGCGGAATCTGGGCTCATCATCGCTTCCTCATAGTTCGTAGGTTCGTCATGGTCTAGTAACATGACTTCCAGAACAGGATTACCGTACCACTCTGGTGCGGATCGTGCTCTGGTTGACCTACGAGGTTCGGTAGCAACTTTATCTGAAGTTTCATGATTATCATCATTAGCTTCCTCACTGATTGGTGTAGGAATCACTGGAACTGATTTCTTTGATGAACTACTTTCCAATTCGGGAGAAGGTACAATTACCCCATCAAGTTCTACTTTCCTCCCATTCACTTCTTTCGAGAGAAATTCCTTCTCTAGAAAGGATCCATTCTTAGCAACAAATATCTTGCCTTCGAATCTGTGATAGAAGGTGTACCCAACAGTCTCCTTTGGGTATTCTATGAAGACACATTTCTCCGATTTGGGTTCGAGCTTCTCAGGTTGAAGCTCTTTCACATAAGCATCGCAACCCCAAACTTTTAGAAACGACAGCTTAGGTTTCTTGCCAAACCACAGTTCATACGGTGCCGTCTCAACGGATTTAGATGGTGCCCTATTTAACGTGAATGCAACCGTCTCTAAAGCATAACCCCAAAACGATAGTGGTAAATCAGTAAGAGACATCATAGGTCGCACCATATCTAATAAAGTATGATTACAATGTTCGGACACACCATTACGCTGTGGTGTTCCAGGTGGCGTGAGTTGCGAAACTATTCCACATTGTTTCAAATGAAGACCAAACTCATAACTCAAATATTCACCTCCACGATCAGATCGTAGAAACTTTATTTTCTTGTTACGATGATTTTCCACTTCACTCTGAAATTCTTTGAAATTTTCAAATGTTTCAGACTTATGCTTCATCAAGTAGATATACCCATATCTGCTCAAATCATCTGTGAAGGTCAGAAAATAACGATACCCGCCGCGAGCCTCAAAACTCATCGGACCGCATACATCAGTATGTATTATTTCCAATAAATCTGTTGCTCGCTCTATTGTTCCAGAGAACGGAGTCTTAGTCATCTTGCCCATGAGGCATGGTTCGCAAGCATCAAGTGATTCATAATCAAGTGATTCCAAAAGCCCATCAGCATGGAGTTTCTTCATGCGCTTTACACCAATATGACCTAAACGACAGTGCCATAAATAAGTTGCACTATCATTATTAACCTTGCATCTTTTGGCTTAAATATTATGAATATGTGTATCACTACAATCGAGATTCAACAAAAATAGACCACTCATCAAGGGTGCATGACCATAATAGATACTCCCTCCGTTCCAGAATATAAGGTGTATTGATTTCCATGCAAGTCAATCATTTGAAAGTTTGACCAACATTATAGAATAAAATAACAACATCTGCAATACCTAATAGATAAAATATGAAACAACTTTTCATGATGAGTCAAATGGTATAAATTTTGTATCGTGGATATTGATATATTTTTCTAAAAACTTGGTCAAACATGTACTCGTTTGACTTTTGGAAAAACAAATACACCTTATATAAAGGAATGGAGGGAGTATTACTCATATAAATAGAACAACCATTATTCTCTGATTTAAATGAATAACCGTCTCACATTAAACAAGATCCAGATATAATGTTCATGCTCAACGCTGGCACCAAATAACAATTATTTAGGTCTAAAACTAATCCCGACGGTAGATGTAGATGTAGCGTGCCGACGGCGATCACATCGACTTTGGAACCGTTTCCCACGCGCATCATCACCTCGTCCTTAGCCAATCTCCGTTTAATCCGTAGCCCCTGTTTCGAGTTGCAAATATGAGCAACAGAACCAGTATCAAATACCCAGGCGCTACTACGAGCATTAGTAAGGTACAGATCAATAACATGTATATCAAATATACCTTTCACTTTGCCATCCTTCTTATCCGCCAAATACTTGGGGTAGTTCCACTTCAAGTGACCAGTCCCTTTGTAGTAGAAGCACTCAGTCTCAAGCTTAGGTTCAGACTTGGGCTTCTTCACTTGAGCAGCAACTTGCTTGCCATTCTTCTTGAAGTTCCCCTTCTTCCCTTTGCCCTTTTTCTTGAAACTAGTGGTCTTGTTAACCATCAACACTTGATGCTCCTTCTTGATTTCTACCTCCGCAGCCTTTAGCATTGCGAAGAGCTCGGGAATTCTCTTATCCATCCCTTGCATATTATAGTTCATCACGAAGCTTTTGTAGTTTGGTGGCAGTGATTGAAGAACTCTGTCAATGAAACTATCATCAGGAAGATTAACTCCCAGTTGAGTCAAGTGGTTGTGGTACCCAGACATTCTGAGTATGTGTTCACTGACATAACTATTCTCCTCCATTTTGCAGCTATAGAACTTATTGGAGACTTCATATTTCTCAATTCGGGCATTTCCTTGAAATATTAACTTCAACTCCTGGAACATCTCATATGCTCCATGACGTTCAAAATGTTGTTGAAGTCCCGATTCTAAGCCGTAAAGCATGGCACACTGAACTATCAAGTAGTCATCAGCTTTGCTCTGCCAGACGTTCATAACGTTCGGAGTT
Source organism: Aegilops tauschii subsp. strangulata (assembly GCF_002575655.3). Classification (NCBI taxonomy): domain Eukaryota; kingdom Viridiplantae; phylum Streptophyta; class Magnoliopsida; order Poales; family Poaceae; genus Aegilops; species Aegilops tauschii. The sequence goes on from NC_053039.3 coordinate 516,476,355, forward strand.
TCTCCTGCAGCAGGTCTTGCACCTAGCGGTGCTTCCAAGATGTAATTCTTCTGTGCAGCAATGAGGATAATCCTCAAATTACGGACCCAGTCCGTGTAATTGCTACCATCATCTTTCAACTGAGCTTTCTCTAGGAACGCATTAAAATTCAAAGGAACGGTAACACGGGCCATTGATCTACAACAACATAGGCATGCAAAAACTATCAGGTACTAAGTTCATGATAAATTAAAGTTCAATTAATCATATTACTTAAGAACTCCCACTTAGATAGATATCCCTCTAGTCATCTAAATGATCACGTGATCCAAATCAACTAAACCATGTCCGATCATCACGTGAGATGGAGTAGTTTTCAATGGTGAACATCACTATGTTGATCAGATCTACTATATGATTCACGCTCGACCTTTCGGTCTCAGTGTTCCGAGGCCATATCTGCATATGTTAGGCTCGTCAAGTTTAACCCGAGTATTCTGCATGTGCAAAACTGGCTTGCACCCGTTGTATGTGAACATAGAGCTTATCACACCCGATCATCACGTGGTGTCTCAGCACGACGAACTGTAGCAACGGTGCATACTCAGGGAGAACACTTATACCTTGAAATTTAGTGAGAGATCATCTTATAATGCTACCGTCAAACTAAGCAAAATAAGATGCATAAAAGATAAACATCACATGGAATCAAAATATGTGACATGATATGGCCATCATCAGCTTGTGCCTTTGATCTCCATCTCCAAAGCACCGTCATGATCTCCATTGTTACCGGCTTGACACCTTGATCTCCATCATAGCATCATTGTCGTATCGCCAACTATTGCTTCTACAACTATCGCTACCGCTTAGTGATAAAGTAAAGCAAATACATGGCGATTGCATTTCATACAATAAAGCGACAACCATAAGGCTCCTGTCAGTTGCCAATAATGGTTGCAAAACATGATCATCTCATACAACAATTTATATCTCATCACGTCTTGACCATATCACGTCACAACATGCCCTGCAAAAACAAGTTAGACGTCCTCTACTTTGTTGTTGCAAGTTTTACGTGGCTGCTACGGGCTTCTAGCAAGAACTGTTCTTACCTACGCATCAAAACCACAATGATTTTTCGTCAAGTGTGCTGTTTTAACCTTTAACAAGGACCGGCCGTAGTCAAACTCGATTCAACTAAAGTTGGAGAATTAGACACCTGCCAGCCCTTGTGTGCGAAGCACGTCGGTAGAACCAGTCTCATGAACGCGGTCATGTAGTGTCGGTCCGGGCCGCTTCATGCAACAATACCGCCGAATCAAAGTAAGACATTGGTGGTAAGCAGTATGACTATTATCGCCCACAACTCACTGTGTTCTACTCGTGCATATAACATCTACACATAGACCTGGCTCGGATGCCACTGTTGGGGAACGCAGTAATTTCAAAAAATTTCCTACGATCACGCAAGATCTATCTAGGAGATGCATAGCAATGAGATGGGAGAGTGTGTCCACGTACCCTCATAGATCGAAAGTGGAGGCGTTTAGTAACGCAGTTGATGTAGTTGAACGTCTTCATGATTCAACAGATCCAAGTACCGAACGTACGACACCTCCGTGTTCAGCACACGTTCAGCACGATGACGTCCCTCGAGCTCTTGATCCAGTTGAGGACAAGGGAGAGTTCCATCAGCACGATGGCAAGGTGATGGTGATCATGAAGTTACCGGCGCAGGGCTTCGCCTAAGCACTACGACGATATGACCGAGGTGTGTAACTGTGGAGGGGCGACACCGCACACGGCTAAGACAATTGATCTTGTTGTGTCTTTGGGGTTCCCCCTCCCCCGTATATAAAGGAGGGGAGGAGGAGGAGGCCGGCCAAGCAGGGCGCACGCCATAGGGGAGCCCAACTAGGATTCCAAATCCTAGTTGGAGTGCCCTTCCTTTCCAAGAGGGGGAGAGAGGGAAGGAGGAAGAGAGGGAGAAGGAAAGAGGGGGGCGCCGCCCCCTCCCTAGTGCAATTCGGACTTGCCATGGGGGGAGGGGGCGCTGCCTCCCCTTGTGTCCCTTCTATCCTTTCCACTAAAGCCCATTAAGGCCCAATACTTCCCCGGGGGGTTCCGGTAACCTCCCGATACTCCGAAATTTATCCGATACTTCCCGAAACCATTCCGGTGTCCGAATGTAACCTTCCAATATTTGAATCTTTACCTCTCGACCATTTCGAGACTCCCCCTCACGTCCGTGATCTCATCCGGGACTCCGAACAAACTTTGTTCATCAAATCACATAACTCATAATACAAATTGTCATCGAACGTTAAGCGTGCGGACCCTACGGGTTCGAGAACTATGTAGACATGACCGAGACACATCTCCGGTCAATAACCAATAGCGGAACCTGGATGCTCATATTGGTATTCTATGAAGATCTATATCGGTCAAACCGCATAACAACATACGTTGTTCCCTTTGTCATCGGTATGTTACTTGCACTACAAAAAAAAGACACATCCGTGACATTTTGGGCCGAATGAATTTTTTTTCTGTCATACTTATGACACTTCTATGACAATAATTATGACAAAACACAGTATCATCATAGATGTGGTGGGGTCCTACTTCTATGACAAAAAATCATGACAGAAAATGTGCTTTTCGTCCTGGACGGGCCGGAGACGCAGCGGCATGACATTCTTTGGGCCGTCCATGACGGAAAAAACCGTGGTGTAGCAAGGGTGAGGAAAATATCAGGTAGTTCCCGGTTACGGTGGGTGGTCGGGGCCGAGCGATGCGCGTTTCTCTCGTACACGCACGCGCGTGGGTGCGAGGCGTTGGGCTCTAACTGAACCCGAGCGAGGCGTTGGGCTCTAACTGAACCCGAGCGATTGCACTGCATTCTACGCGTTACTGAACCCGAGCGATCGATCGATGGCTATTAACTGAACCCGATCGAGCGATTCCTTCACTACTGCTGCTAACTGAAGCCGATCGATGCTGCCTCTGGATGAACAGTGAGCTTTGTTGGGGGGTTTGGATGAACAGTTCCCGGTGGGGGTGATGAATAGGACCCCGTGGCGTTGCCTCTGGATGAATAGTGAGTGTTGCTGGGGGGTTTGGATGAACAGTTCCCGGTGGGGGTGGATGAACAGGACCCCGATCATTCGAGCCGGTTGGGGCTGGATGAATAGGACCCCGTGGAGGGCAGGATGAACAGGACCACCCCGTGGAGGGCAGGATGAACAGTAGACGGTGGAGGGCTGGATGAAGAGTAGCCCATGGAGGGGTGGTTGAACAGGAGCCCGTGGAGAGGGCTGGTTAAACAGTAGCCGGTGGAGTAGCGCGCGGTGGAGGCTGGATGAACATGAGCCCGTGGATGAACAGTCGCAGGTGGAGGCTGGAGGAGGTCGACGGTGGATGAACAGTAGCCCGTGGAGGCTGGAGGGGGTCGACGGTGGAGATGAACAGTATCCCGTGGAGTCCCGTTTTGCGGTACGCCACACCCATCCCGATGAACAGGACCCCCGTTTCGACCGTAGTGCTCCAACACAAGTCCGTTTCCTCCGTTTTTTGCGGTACGCACCCCTCCCGATCAACAGGACCCCCGTTTCGACCGTAGGAGGTCCGTTTCCTCCGTTTTGCGGTATGCCAGACCCCTCCCGATGAACAGGATCCTGTTTCGAACGTGGCCGGTCGAACACAAGGCCGTTTCCTCCGTTCTGCGGTACGCCAGGCCTCGTTTCCATCGGTTGTTCCGTCCAAGCCGGTTGGCTCCCACGCGTTCCGTTGCCTCCCGATGAACACGACGCATTTCGTTGCCTCCCCATGAACACGACGACGCTGTTTCTCCGTTCCGACCCAGCCATGTACACGAGCCCTGGCCGTATGTACGCGCGAGTAGGCGTTTGAGACCCCGTCCGTATGTACGTACGTGGTCGTATTTACTTTCTTGCACCCTGGCCGCTGTACATACGTGTACATGCTACATGCGTGCCTCTACTACGACACATGCGCGCCTCTACATCGACCAGTATATACGTACACGTTCGCGACCAGAATGACAACGCTATGTACGCTTCGACCAGGTGCGTCCCGACTGTCAGGCACTTCCTTGCCTGTGAAGATGTAGCTGGTGGGTCCCAGCAGTCAGGGGGGGGGGGTGAATCGTTTTTTTGCCCGGACGCACTTCCTTGCGTGCGAAGATGTAGCTGGTGGGTCCCAGCAGTGAGGGGAAACGTTTTTTCGCGAAATACGGTGGCCCGTCCGGTGGGTCCCCGCTGTCAGGTGGAGGAATAATTATTTTGCGTGTAATAAGTAGGCACTTCCTTGCTGCGGCCGTGGACCCAGCAGTCAGCCTCTCCACGTACAGTACTCTTCCGATGGAAGTCGTTCCTTGATCACGTTGACCACGCCGCGCTGAGAGCACTAGGGCGGTGGACTACGGCGAGGCCTAGGAAGGGGATGACGCGGAGCCGGGGAAGACGCATCAGTGGATGCCCACACAGAGAGGAGTACGAGGGTTCACTGGTTCGGCTGCGGTGTGAGGCTGCCGTCGCCGCAGAATAACAGGGGGTGTGGGTGAGTAGAGGGATGCCCTAGCCAGCGGTGGGAGTAGTAGGGGGCGGTGAGGCCTGCACAGGAGGTGGGAGCAGGCGGTCCCGCCAGCGCTGGATTTGGCGGCCGGAGCAAGAAGATAAGAGATTGAAGAAACACGACGGCCATTGGATTGACATCCAGCGGTTACGTCTGCTAGAATCATTTGTTGACGTATATAATAACTAAAAAAATCTTGCATACACGTCAACTTAATAGGCCCATAAGTCAGACCATTCCCTCTTTTTTTAATAATTTATATATAGCTCATTGCGACTTCTTATGCAATTTATTGCAGTCCATTTTTTTGTTGGCCAGGGCCAATTTCGCATATTTCTGTGGGTTCCAAACTATTTTTAATACCGAAATGTCGAGCCAGATTTAAAGTACTTTGAAGATATATTTAAATTAGGTTAATGCCCAGTGAAATAGGAATCTGAAAATGTGAAAAAATTCAGAAATTATAAAGTAATTGCCAATTTGTCATCTGTTTTTATATTTACAACCCATTTCATATTACTTTCACGATTTGCAGGCGTCTTGAAAGAGTTGCAGTCCATCAGGGCGTAGAACAATAAGTAGGCCTGGATTGGGTATTCTTCAGAAAAAATAAACTGGGCTCATTTTCACAAAGAAAAAATAGCTGGGCTGGTCACATGGTGAACATAAAATATAAAGCTGGGCTAGACAGGCCACAGCCCAGTTCAAACCCTGCTCCGTCTCAACAATAACAAAAACAAATACTGCTCGAGCTGCTACATCCCAGGTGTCAGCCGATCTTGTGTTGTTCTCTTGTCTGTTGACTATATACGCTCACAATGTCGTGGGTCCCAGATGTCAGGAAAACACTAGGAGGAAGCATTTTATTTTTCCATACGCTAACATGGTGGGCCCTAATGTCATCCTCTCCACGTACTTCTGCCGATTCATGTTGTTTGTTGACCATGTTGACAACGCGAGAGGGCGGTGCCGCGGCGAGCGCACCAAAGCGCGCGGAGGACGACGGGGAGGCCTCGGACGTCGGCGTTAACGATTTAGGAGACGGTGGGGCGGCGATGCGTGCGCTGAGGCACAGCCAGTCGTGGGAGGCGGAAGTAGGCGGCCCCGCCGGCGCTGGTTTGATTTTGGCGGCTGGAGGAAGACAGGACTGAAGAAACATGACAGACTGTAAAAGCAGCAGGAGTACTTAACAACCTTAACTGAAACCAGCAGGGGCACTTAACAACCATAGCTGAAAGCAGTATGAGTACTTATACAGGTTCAACTGTACAAAGCACGCCTCGAACAGTGCTACTTTGCCTACAGTTAACCAAGGGTGAGGCCGCCAAGCCCCAGGACAAGGCCCAGGCGCCACCCCGCGCATCCACAACCTTCTGAAAGCGGCTTCATCTCGCAATGTGGTCAATAAACAGGATATTCGCTTTAGATCCATGGAAAAGCAGGAACATAATCTTCTGTCCTATTCTCCAAGATGGACGGGCCTTCATTATTTGAGATCACCCATGAATAAGTATCTTTTCACCTCCAAGGGGAATGGAGTAGGTCGACATAAACATCATGTTGTGACCAAGCGCAAGTCTGACCCGACCATGGTCAGGCATCTGTATAGGAACAATAGAACTGGGCAGTTTCTGTTTCAAGAAGATCACAGCTGTAAAACTGTGTATAAGCAATAGTTTATGAACAACATATATAACAGAAAATAGCTCGTACCATTAGTTTCTCGACACAGTTGGACCTGTTCAACGAGTGCAGCAGTGGCACACATATCCCACGTGGCCTTCCACCATTGAAACGCCCCACAAGGACCTCAAGATGATCAATAAAGTGTAGGAACTTGTGGATGTCGTCCCAGTCAACTTCAGTGCCATCAGTAACAGCCGAGTTGTTACAGAATAACAAACGAGCAGCCTGCTTAACTCTGAAAAAACCTACACGTGCCACCAATTATAAGAAAATATTAGTTAGAAGTAGCATCTTCATGAGAGATTCGTTGCTACTTCTAAAGTTAAATTGTGATCAATTAGACAGAATAGGTGGATTGAGAAGTAATCGAGGCAACAAGCAAGAACCAGATACAAAACTAACATGGATGAACAATTGGAACGACGTCGGGGTGGAAGATCACAGTGAAGATGAGACCAGGTTCTGCTATTTCCATCAACATTCGTGCGCCAACTTTCAGTCCGTAACACTTGAGAAAGTTTATCCAAGTTCGGCCATAAAAAAGCAGCGATCTTCTTGGTTCATGAACCCAACTCGAATCTTATATCCATGGCTTGTCTTCACTGTTACCATTAAACTGGTGTATTCAGTTATGGCAAGGCCGAGCATCTTGAGTACATGTGTTCTGGCAGAGCAAGGAATGCACTGCAGGAAAAATAATATGAGAACACAATGTATTCCCTATATCCAAATCTAGAAATACTTTCCTCCTTCACGTTAGTGTTGACAATTGTACTAGTACCTTTTATCCAAATATAGCAATCCAAATTTCCAAATTAGTCGACATCATGTTCAAAAAGCCCCACCCTCCCGGATAGAAAAGAGGATTCTAGGAACATACTGTGCGCGTTTTAAAATCCTGTGTTAGGATGAGAAGGAACAAGTGTAGCGTCTCGCCGAGGGCGCAGAAACCTGTAGGGTCCTCATACTTTGGGCACTGCAAATGAAACACACTAGATTTAGTAGGAAGAAAAATGCATCAACGGCGGCGGCTGTCATCCTAGGAGTACCCGCGACCAAGGGACTTGGATTTATCGGGGATGGATGAAGAATTCGTACCAGGTTCTCCATGAGAAAAACCTATGCAATCGCCGAGTGGGGGTTTTCTCTGAACAAGCAGACAAGGGAGAAGGGATTTAGGCCGAGTGAAATATTGCCGCTTCGTCTGTCCAGCTTACTGCTAAAGCTGGAAAGGTGGGGGGTTTTTGTGATTTGACGGCTCATTGGGCATTAATGCGGCGCTACGACCGGGGTGTGTCTACCGTGCAGTTGTGCACTCTAATTTGGTGCATATGGCATGTGGACCCCGTTGCCGGATGCCCCACATATCAGCGCAAGGAAGTAGAAAGACAGGAGTAACTAGTTATTACACATAAATATATTTTTGACAGAGAGATATTCCCTCTGTAAAGAAATATAAAGATCTTTTATATCACAACTTTATACATAAGAAAAATCAAGGGGAATATATATAACATATATAATTATAAAAACAGAGTTTTTTAACACGGTATAGACGAGTTGGTGATGATGGTGTGCCTGTCATCCTGCAATATAGGTCGTCCGATTCATATTTGACGGATAGGAAGGAAACTATGGCAATTTTGCAAAAAGGTACCCACACACCTCTCCGCATTTGCAAATAAGGCCTTCCCTCGTTCATCCTTTTCTCTCACAAGATAAAATACTCATACAAATGCATCTTGATGTTACGTGCAACGCACGGGCATTATGGGGGTTCAACTGAGAAATACTCAGACAAGCTCACGGTTCTGGACTTTGGGCCATAGGCCGGTGGGCCTGCATGTTTGAGGGCCCATGTGTTCTACCTCAGCGCTTTTCATATTGCAAGCGGTCGGTACGGCGCTGGTTTTAGATGCTGTCGCAAGGCGAATACACAAAATTGAATAAAGCACAACAACTGTTGGAATGAAATCAAACGACAGTTCCTAACTAGCAATCGGAGTTACAATTCTATCAATGATACTGTCGTACTACTTATACACACAGGTCACTTGTTTCACCATGCCAGAGTATTACATCAAAATCTCTCGGCGGACAGATCAGTTCGACAGTACTGAAGAATTTCAAAGTTTATTTGGACCAGCTCTCCTTGCCGAGAAAGTTCGATTTTGACATCATCCCCTACCGCAAGATATGATTTAGATTTGAACCTTGACCATCCTTTAGCATCAATCATCATGTGACCATCCTTTGTACTTACGGTATATTGAGCAGGTTCATTCACACCAAGGCTGCGCATGGTAAGAGAAACTTGGCCGTTGTCGCCCGGATTGTTGAACGACTCCCTCATTGCTCTAGGAATTCTCTGTTTGCAAACAAGAAGACATACCCAAACAGTTAGATCAACACAGTGAATCATGCAAAACAACATGGAAATAAAAAAGAACGAAACACTTGGGCGGCCAATGCTTACCAAGAAGGTGGACATGTCGGTTTTTGTAAGGACTTTGGTATATGAAGTGCGAACTGCAGCCCAGTCTGTTGCCGATGCAACTGCTCGTTCGGTTGCCGATGCACGGGCCGGAGCGGATGCAAGTGCAAGTGTTGGTACAGGTGCCGAAGCCGCTGCTACTGCCGGAGATGGTGCTCCTTGTAGAGCTGGTGCCGGTGTCCTAGCAGGTGCTGGTGTCGATGCCCGATCCTCCGGTAGATCAGCCTGATCCGCTGACGCGGTCGGTGCCCAATCCTCAGCTGGATCAGACTGAGTTGCTGCCGCTGTCAGTGCTAGAGCAACTGCCGGTGCTCGATCCGTTGCTGAAGGTGGTACTGATGTGCGAGACAGCGGCGATCGTGTCTGGTCTGCTATGATCAGCTTTCTAACTTGACTAGGCTTCGTGACCGTGATCCAGTATTTTTCTTCATTTCTTTTAAACGCGAGAAGGACTAATTGTGGCATTTTTGTTAAACCAAACTGCAGTTCATCATAGGGATTCAACTTGTACTCAGACAACAGACTGATCCAATTTTTTCCAGTAATATAAGTGATGGACAGTGCCTTCGTTACTGACACGACATAAGAAGTGAAACCTGCAAAAATAGCCATCGTAGAGCAAACCAAACGGTTTATTCTGTGATGAATGTCACATGGCAAAACCTGCATCGTAAAATTGCAGGAAAATACAGAAAACATGACATTAAATCAATAAGATTTAGACAATAAATCAATAAGATTTACTTGATGTGACACGAGTGAATCCTTACCAGGAAATCACTATGTTGAAGTACTAAACATAAGATTGATCGTCCAACTTCGGGTGGCATGCAGGGGCCCCGCCTACTCCCACAAGCAGGACCGTCCAAAGGTCGTGACAAATCGTATGGACCGAACATCCATGGGACTGGAAATCCTGGTGGGTGCGATAAACCCTGCAATGCATACATATATTGGAGTGTAACCATAATTGATAAACCGTCCTCACAAAAAAGATGATCTGGATACTTCAAAATATACAGACTGAATTGAGTGGACAGACATTAACATAGACCATTCTCAGGACTAACCACACACCAAAAGCGGCAGTACTAATAAACAATACAGGGTTCACAAACACAAATCAAGTACTGAACAATAGTACTTACTACAGACAAGCAAAGTTGCACTAATTAAACTCTGCAGACTATTTCTTGCCACCGACCTACGGGATGAACCCCGCATAACTAACTAGGCCATGGACTTCGTGAGAGATGTCTACATGCACCATCACCATCTTGTCAACCTTGGAGAACCTAACAGAGTGGTCTTTCCACTCATAAACATGATCATGAAGACATGCCGCATCAGATTTGTTGGGAAGCTTTACAAGAACCACACCCTTCGTAATCGAAGGCACAGCCAGGAAATTGTTTTGGTCAAGTACAGCCTCGAGAACACGCCTGACAACAATTCTACAGGAAAACACTAGTTCAAGACATGTGGCGACAAGGACACAGCAACTGGATAGTTTAGCGGTAGAACTCATCCTCAGGTCTTCCAGTTCACACGGCATGACTTTGAGAACTGCATCTCCACCGCGGACCTGGTTCTAATTCAAACAGAAACCATATTTTATTACTACCTCTGTTCAGAAATATAAGATGATTTTCGATATTATACTCCATATATGACTACATATACGCACAGAAATGAGTGAACAAAGACACTAGAACATGTCTTCAAAGGCATGAGAGCAGAGGGATTACTTGCAATATCCATAACACAAGTTACTGAGGCAAATATACCCTCTTCAAAGGTAGCATTGATGTTCATAAAGTACTCCCTCCGTCCCAAAATTCTTGTCTTAGATTTGTCTAGATACGGATGTATCAAGTCACATTTTAGTATTAGATACATCCGTATCTAGACAAATCTAAGACAAGAAATTTGAGACAGAGGGAGTAGTTGAAAGTAATCTATAAGAAATCAGTGTCAACCTCTCGCATGTTTTGGTCAAAAGAGGAATTTAGAACCGTCATTTGGCACACAAAAATCACATGCAAGATCACCCAGAAAGTTGTACAACTAGTACTAGTACTGCGTGTTAGATGAAAAAACACGATCAAGATCGAGAAAAAGATCGTCAAGAAGAGATATTACCTGGACTTGCTTAATGAGGGATCCCGGGGAGGGGGGCTTGGACAGGGCGATGGCCTCGGCGGGGTGCTTGCGCTTCTTCGTACCATGAGCCTCGACGGTTTTGGCCAGAGCCATAGACATCACTTCGGCCGGTGCTCCAGCGTCCATCAAGAAACTATCAAATAGAAATAAAAGAAAAGAAACCATAATCACAAACCCAAAAGAAGAAAAGAGAGGGAGTTATAGGATCAGTCTCGGGGTTGCAAGACCGGGCCTTGGCCAGAATCAACACCATTGATGCGCTCACCTTTCCTTCTTTGGGAGAGAAGAACAATGGCAGAAGCAGGTCGGGGTTTTCTTGAAGAAATGAGGAACAAGATGAGGGAGAAGCGAGGGTTGGGTAGAGAGGAAGCTGAGAGAGAAGAGTGAAATGATGGTTGCTTCGTCCGTCCAACTTACTGCTGGAAAGGAGGGGGTTTTGTGATTTGATGGCTCATTGGGCATTACTGCGGCACTTCGATCGGGGTAGTCTGCCGTCACTCTACTACGGAGTAATTTAGTGCATGGCTGGTGGACCCCAATGCTGGCTGTCCCACGCGTCAGCGAAAGTGAGTAATTTAGTGCATGGCTGGCGGAGGATCCGCAAGGTAGATCGTGTCCACTGTTTTTCTGAAGAAAAAAATGATTACAGCAAACGTTTCCACTCTTACGACGGAGGAGTGCGAAACACGGCAGCCACTTGAACATACACAGTGCTCCTACTACTAGGCATGTGTAGTGGTTCATACGTCAGTACTACATAATCTTGTTGCTAGTGTAGTAAGATATGACGACGACAAATGATGTTGTGTGCATGTCAACTATATGAACAGTAATGTAGTAACATAGTACCGCTTTCTCGACTGTCTGGCCGAGAATGAACGGTGAGATCAATGTTAACAGAACTAGGTCTACAGCACACGGAGAGTACGATGCTACAATACTCCACGAAACATGAACCATATGAAGCACGAATAGTGTTAGGCAGGGTCTATGAAGGGTGCACGGGATGGGAGCAAAAGTTCCCTTCTCGACCCACTTTTGGGTGTTTGGCAGAGTGCATGAAGGGTGCATGAGTCCACACTAGTAGGTTAACACAAATAAACGAAGAGGAAACAACTATTCCGTCTAGGTGTGTAAGTCATCTTACGTTGTGCACTGCGACCAAGGCGGAGAGGAAAACGAGAAAACTTAATGTCTTTTTGCTAATTAATAGCATTGCATGCAATGAACTAACCACTGCATGTCACGTTTATTAGTCTCAAGTCATTGAAAGCATGCACGGCCCACGTCTCTTATTTGTTGATATGTCACAAAACAAGAAACGGGGAGGGAGTTAATGTACCGTGCCTAAGTGTTTTGGGATTATTTGGTTTTCGTAAGGCGACTTACACACTATATTGAGATGAGAATGCAACCAAACACACCCACATGCTTTGTGCTACAGTGACTGATCTGCACCGTCCGAGTTTGATCCAACGGTCATGTTGCGCCGAGACATGGACATGCCCATGCAGAGGGCGCCTAAACACCACCAAAGTCCCTCTGCTTCTCGAGGCGCACGACGTTGGTGATGCAGGGGGTGAAACGGCTGAAAGGCAATGCAATCTACGGGAAGGCAGAGGGAGCCAGCCGAGGAGCGGGGAATCTTTTGGTTTTCACCATGGTAAAACACCAGTCGACGACTTCTCACATCAGGGAGCAGTGGGTTTTACAGGCGGAGTCATCATGACTAATTGCTGCCGCGCCTGCTCTCATCAATCAAAAAATTAAAAATCCTGCCGCGCCTGCTTCCATCAATCAAAAAATTAAAAATCCTGCCACACTCAAACACCAGAGCAATGCCGTGGTGGATTGTTTAAATTTACCTGCCGGCAAGTAGATAAAAAAGGGGTGAAAAACAAATGTGGCGGCGGCCTAGCTAATCGGTCGAACTAGCCCAACTAGCTAGCCACCGTGCTTCACTGATGTACTCGGCGGGAAAAGTGGTCTTTCGTGATTTGACGACTCATTTATTTACTTGCTTCGGCGAAAATGCGCGGTAGGGCGTCCCACGTCAGGAAGAATATATGCGTGCACCTCCCGGGAGGACCCCGAAACCGCGCGGCAGGGTGTGCCATGTCTCGGCACGGAGGAAAAATGTGCGTGTAAAAATTTACTGTATCAGACGTAGTACGTATGGTTCGACCTCGGGACCCAGCCAGTCGGTCGAAAACACCCCACTAGCCAGACAGCTTCATCATGCTAACATGGCACGGAGGATAGGTGTGGTTAGCTCCGTCTCGACCAGCCACAACGTCTCTTGTTCTAGGTGATTCTTCTATTTTCCAAGCTTTCTTTAGTTGTAATAACACCAAGGCAAGCTAGCGCCGCTCTTCGTGTGTGCCCGTGCAAAGGTTAGACGATGGAGAGAAGAGAGAGATCGCAGACCTGGGACCCACCAGTAAGTGAGTCAACGGTCATGCACGTGTAGACGAGGCACTCCCTCTACTCTACTCAACGTAATACTGTATAAAATCAAGTTATGGGACAAAGCCACAACCGTTGTTGTTTCAGGCTATCGACTTACGCTTTGTAGTCTAGGTTGCCAGTTCGAATCTCGTCTTTCAGATTTGTTAGTTTTAGGTCCAAATTTGATTAATGACACGTGGGACCCCCGTGTGTTGTTCCGATATTTCAGTGTAGGATGGTTTTTTTGAACAAACACTTTGCGCGGTTAGACAAGTAACGGCACAAGTTACACGTATTTTGCAAGTTTACGAACAAAAATGATAGCGGCATAGAATATCACATCCACCCCGCAGCTTAGATGCTATGGTGATACGAGTTTTTACATCGTTGGAAGTGAGATCCAATGGCTTGGGAGTAGTCTTTGTAATTATGCGCAATTTCCAAACTCTCCAAAGGTTTTTTTGCAAATAAAACATTCAGGCCTCATGTGTGCCGCTGCATCTTGGATCCAACGGCTCCCCGTTGCTCATATTAGGTGCTCCCCGTAGCTTAATTACCCGCTATGGTGATATGAGCATCTAGGTCGTATGATCAGTGATCAGATGGCACATGCGTAGTACTTGTACTTTCTGCGCAATTCCCAAACTCTCTCAGTCGTATATTGCAAAAACATTCAAACCTCCTACTATGGGCTGTTAGATCTCCGTGAACTCGTATCACCATAGAATTTACGGTGTGGGAGCACCTCATATTCTCCCGTGCAAGAAAACATAAGGTGCTCTTGCAGCTTGGATGCTACGGTGATACGAGCTTCGAGGCCGTTTGATCTGAGATCCAATGGCATCTGAGCAGTCTTTGTGCTTGTAAGCAGTGGCCGAACTCTTTGGGGGCTTTTCTGCAAAAAACCATTCGAACCACCGAGGAGGCGTTGGGTCACAAATCCAACGGCTCCGAAGAGCTTGTATCACCAAAGCATCTAAGGTGTGGTAGCACATGATATTCTTACATACAGGAGAATATGATGTCCTCCTTCATCTTATATTATATGCTATGGTGATGCGAGCTTCGAGGTCGTTGGATATGGGATCCAAGGGCATCTGAGTAGTTTTTGTACATATTGTGTGCAATTCTCAAACTCATCAAGGTTTCTTGTAAAAATATTAAGACATCATGTGAGCTGCTATATCTCAGATCTACAAGCTCCAAGCAACTCGTATCGGCATATAGCATCTAAGGTATGGGGGCACATGATATTCTCCCGGGGAGGAGGGATGGGGGGTGCACAACCAATCGGTGGTTGGGAGGGTGGGGACAAATATAATCTAAACAACCCTAAACAGAGCTTCACAATTTTATCTAAGGCCGAGGGGGTGACCCCCGACAATCATAGCTCCGCCTAATTAAACACAACATTTGCATGTACTGTAGTACTAGACTTAATATTCATGTTTCGGTTTCATTTTCGTTTTAAATATTGAATTGAGGACCATGCATGTCTTACATTTTACTCCCTTCGTTCCTAAATATTAGTATTTTTAGAGATTTCAAGTGGACTGGCACATACGGATGTATATAGACATATTTTAGAGTGTAGATTCACTCATTTTGCTCCGTATGTAGTCGCTTGTTGAAATCTCTAAAAGACTAATATTTAGGAACAGACGGAGTATTTTTGAATTCGTGTCATACATGCATGGTTTGGAAAAATAGATGCACTATACTTATTGGATTGTTGTTGTGTTATTGTGTGGGTGTCTCTGTGTGTGTGTGTGGTCATATGCTTGATACATACAAAGTTTTCTCACCTCCATATTGTTCATCTTTTAAATTTGAATTTGCATTGAAAAACTTAGCAGGGATACCATGAAATGTGAAAACCACTTTGAGATCACTATATCACAAACTCACTCTAATTCAACAACTCGTCATAAATCAATTACCACGTTGAGATTAGTATTTGCAAGGAAAATACGGGCATTGTAATACACATAGATTCGTTCGGCAACTTAAAAGGTTCCTTTCGTATTCTCGAATGGTAGGACCCAACGGCGTACCAGCCAGACCTTGGCTCATGTTGATCCTAAAAAAAACTGGGCTCGTGTCCTTCTGGTGGCGTGCGTGGTACGCACATTAGGCAACCCCAACCAGTCGAGCCTCCGCGTTTTGAGTCGAAATATCTGGCGGCCAGAATTCCAACCCTAGGAAATTCCCCTCATGTCCCCGGTCCATAATGACTACCGATGAACAACGGAGGAATGCTTTAGCAACTAGACAACGTTGTGTTAAAAAAAAGTAACTAGACAACGTTACCTACCGTGCCGAGCATGGTTCAATTCCCTTGGTCGCCGCTCGCCAAGGTCACCCGTCAACTACATTGCCTAGTACTACTACTACACCAGGATGAGCATAGAATTGAGCCCGTTTGTTCGTGCCTAGTACTTGAGTTAATATATCAGGCAACACACTGGTACAGAGGGATTATCCTTTTGCTCTACATATATAACTTGTCTGAAGTCTAACTAAGCAAAATATTTGACCAAATCCTTTCTTAAGAAATACAACATGACAGATGTATGGCTTGAAAATTTATTGCATGATGCAGGTTATGATATTGTTTCGAATCCTGGATCTTGAATTTCAGAAAATCCAAAAGTGACCATAAATTCTTGAAACTGAGCATGGTCACGTGATATGGCACAAATATTACTTCGTAATTTTTTTCTTCAATTTGAGACAAGCTGCTTATGACAAGTTGCACAAATGAAGAGCCAAGGTATTTTGGAACAAAGACCTGTCACGTTCAGGCGAGCGCTTTCACTATTGAAACCGTGGGCGTTTACGTGCCGCCACGAGTCCCGCTTCTCATCGGCAGGTGCCGTCCGAGCAAGCGTGTGAGTCGACGGGAGGCGTGCGAGCAGACCGCTGCGCCGACTGACAGGGAGGTGTGCGAGCAGACCGCTATGCATGCTCACCGGGAGGCGAGCCCTTTGACCAGGCTCCGCCGCCCACCTTCGTCCCAACTGCTCCCACTTTTAATGTCGCCGGCGCCGCAGTTTAAAATCAACCCCGCACTACCCGGTATCGCTACAATCTTCTCTCTTCCTCTCCGATTCTCCTGTCGTCTACCTCCAACCAGCCTGACCTAAACGTACGCCATGCCGCATCACGATGGTCTGCCCTTAGTCTTCCAGTTTCCTGAGGAAGACACCCAGCCGGAGTCTCAAGAACATAAGGCGCTCTGGGACGAGCTTGAACTGGCCTTGCGGGAAGACGCTGCGCCTGTCCCCGCTCCCGTTCTGACTCCCGTCGCCCCGACTGCGCCAGCGCCCATCCCCATGGCATTGATGGGCTGGGAGCCGCACATTGTCGCCGAGCTTGATGCCACGGGGTTCCACGAGGTCCCCGCCGACTTTCACCCGCCCGTGCACCTGCCAGTGCATGCGCCTGCGCGTGCACTGACGCGCACGCCTGTGCAAGTGCCCGTGCACACGAATGTCTCCGCCGCGCCGTTGACAGCGCCTGTCCCTGTGCGGGTGCCAGTGCCCCCCTCAGCGGCATGGATGGCCGCCGTCGACCTCTTCCTTGCACCAACGGCAGTCGCCTCCTCCCGCCAGTTGACTTGCTCCTGGAGACCGAAGTCCAGAACATTGTGGCCTTCCATGAAGCTAGGGCCAACATCCAGGAGTACGCCAACAACGGCGCAAGACGCCGCCGTCGCCGTCGGTCAGTGGCCCGACGACACACAGAGGACGGCAGAGGAGCCGCTTCCCACCGCAAGACGCCCCCGCCGCCGCCGCGTAATCTAAATTTGCCATGAAAAACGTTCGGATTGCCATGCTTAAAATCCGAATGTTTATCAATTCCGTTTATTTTAGATCGATCGTCGTATAATTTAAAGTTGGAGTCAGACTGAATGAAATCTATGGTTTGATCGATTGAATGTTCTGCTAGAGCCGTATCAAATTAAATATAAAACGTCATCAAGCCACATGTATTCCTTGTCATCCAACGACCTAGACTGCTTCAATGTCGAGCGCTCAACACGTTTAGCGTGCAGTTAATTTCATGCCAAAAATAGTGCTAATCACATAATAACACGCAAATAATATCCACATGCACTTAATATACTTCCAAAATAACGTGCATTGCACGTACACACTGACTAGTGCTGCTAGCACGTGAAACTGGTGCCGTAACTTATGAATGCGTCCAGATATGGTCAATGGCAACATCGCCCGCGAGTTCTTCGTGTATGCCCGTGCGTCTAAACGCAGAAGGGGAGGAGAGAGAGAGCACACATGGAACCCACCAGTAAGTGAAGGCGAATAGTACTAAAAATAATATTACATGTTATCAATTAAATAGGCTATGGTAATATAAAAACATTATGTGAACAAAGGGAGGTACAAAAAACATTGATGTTCTACATATGTTGCCTATTGACGTGCGGTTTGAAGGCCCTGGTCGTATGTTCGATCCTCGTCCTTTATTTTTTAATTTGTATATGGGTCCAAATTTGTTTCATGACATGTGGGTCCCTCGGTGTGTAGTTTGTAGCACTTTAATTTGTGGGTCCAAATTTGTTCCATTCCAAGTGGACTATCGGTGTGTAGTTTTGTAGCTTATTTATAATAATTAAAGAGAACAACAGAGTTTTTTGCAATAATACCATGGTGCGACGTTGAAGCCGAGAAAGGACGTGCGAGAGAGCGATGACCGAGCCAGAGGGAAATCAACTAGGGGAGTTGCGGGGGTTGCAACAGTGTTTTGAGTAGTTGTGGGCCGAATGCTACGAAAATATAATCTAAACCGACCGGAATAAATGCCTACACAAATTAATCCAAGGTTGGAGTGCCCCTCGCAATGTAAATAGCACCAGCTTTGCGAGGGATGGAGAGGTAGCTTCAATGTGTGGAAGATACGGCGTGAGAAAGCGAGGTCAATCGAGAGACATATAGATAGAGAGACAAAGTGAGTGTGGTCTGACATTCATGGAACAAATATATATGCTCTGGAGAGATATTGTCCGATTGAGCTTTTGGCAAGGGTGAGGGCTGTAAGATAGAGCTTGAGAGATGATCTAGTCATAGACGTGTAGATATATTTTGTGCATGGGAGGAAGCAAGGTCGATCGATCACATAGGGTCGTCGTGCGATCGAAAGAGTGAGACGGGTTGGAGAGAGTGACCTAGATAGACAATGTGCGTGAGAGAGTATACAATGTGAATAAGTCGAATTGGGCTCAAACATGGTGATATATCATTTTTCTTCGAGAAAGAGCGAGGTCAATAGAGACATACAAAGAGAGAGAGAGAGAGAGGGAGAGAGAGAGAGAGCGTGGCCCACCATGAGGTCGAAAGAGTGGGGGCGGCTTCGATGGACTGACCTAGATAGACAATTTGTGTGAGAGAGTATAGAGCGTGTCGATCGAGGCCCGAACAGGGAGATATATCATTTGTGTGTGAAAGAAAACGAGGTTAAACGAGACTCAGATAAAGAGAGCGAGATTGAGCGAGTGTGGCCCGCCGTGCGGAAGAAAGAGTGAGACAGTCTCGAGGGAGTGACCTAGATAGACAACGTGCGTGCGTGCACATGAGTGGTTGGGGGGCTAGATAGGCAATGCATGTATTTAGCGCGAGAGGGTGAGAGGGAGAGGGAGAGAGAGAGAGAGCTCGGCATGGGGTGCAATGGCGGGTGTGTGAGGTAAATACATTTCGTAACAGAGTGGAAAAAGGGGGTTGTGTAGTTGAGAGAGTTAGAGATCGAAACATGGAGAGAAAGAATGGATGTGTGTTGGAAACCGATAGCTTCCTAAGGTGGTTAGGAGAGAAAGATTGACCGATACAGGAAGTATGTAGCGTGTGTGCGGGGGGGGGGGGGGGGGGGCTAAAAACAACATTTGAATGTAGATAGTAGAAGACTTAATATCGATGTTTCAATTCGGTGTACATTGTAAGATTTGAACTGAGGACCATGCATATGGGTAATTATATCGAATTCGTGCCATACTAGGTTTCGAAAAGTTGACATTGACTCGATTTGTTGTGCTATTTTGTAGGTCGTATGTTTGAATCCATCCAAAAGTTTTCTCACTACCATGGTGTTCATCATATACATATGATTTTGTATTAAAAAAGTAGCGTGGATACAGTGAAATGCGAAATCCACGTCAGAATTGGAGATCGCTATGTGAGACACACTCTAATTCAAATAACTAATTATGTGACACACACTCTAATCCACGTTAGCGTGGATACCGTTTCGATTTTTTTCAAATAGCTCCTCATTAATTAATTTATAGTATCTCATTTCGAATGACTAATTATTGCAAGGAAAACATGGGCATGGTAATACATACAGATTCGTTTGTAAATGAAAGAAGATTCGTTTGCATTCTCAAATGTAGGCGCACCAGGGTTGTGTCGTGGTGGTCGCGTGTGTCGGACGGACGCGTAGCACCCAGCCACCCACCCCCTCCCTCACTCCCCCTCCCCCCAAAAAAAGGACGACGACAAAATAAGTTCGCGCTTCCACGTTTTGGATTGAAATATCTGGCAGCCCCAATTCCAGCCCTGCAAAATCTCCCTTCTTCACCGTCCCCTTCCGCGCCCAGATTGCTCAAATCCCTAATTCGCTGCCAACCCAAGCAAAGTTCGAATCGCCCCTCATCTCGTCTCTTTCCCCACCTCTGTGCCGAACGACGACGACGAAGACAACGGTCGCGCTTCACCACCGCACCGGAGCTACCTCATCTACGCCCTCGTCCACCGCACCGGGTGGTCCACCGACAACATCGGCTGCCGCAACCGATGTGCCTCACAGACACCGACTTCCACCGCATCAGGTGCGCTTCACCGACGCCGTCTCCCAGCTCACCGGGGCTACTTCACCGAGCACATCGTCGCGCCTCCGCCCCCCGAGGCCGCTGGGGCTTCACCAACGGTCTCGTCCACCGCATCGTAGCGCTCCGCTGCAACTCAAGATCTGCATCCGTGCGTGGCCAGCCAACGCCAGCGCATCACCCTCAACGGCTCTGAAGTGACCCGCACTCTACCTAGGCGAGCATGCCCAATCGCCGGCCCGAACTAGGTATCCACACATCACTCCCTTGTGCACTGTTCCGACGATGTTTGGATATCCTTTCACTGCTCTCTTAGCTTACACGCCTATCCAACTCTGACTTTAACTCTTATTTCTTCTGGAGATATCATCTGAAACAAGCAAATCCACTTTTTAGCGAAGCATGACGGCGCTACGGGATATGGTACACATCCTGCACACCCGTATAACCTTGTAAGTATCTGTCCTCCGGTACAACAGCAAGGTCGATTCCTCTTATTTGATCAGCCATTCGCCGTGTCAAAAATGCAGAGGGGGATGCAAGGAGCACAAGGCCTGCACATCCAAGCAAGTGGTAACATGGACTTGTACATGGAACATCCCAAGCGCAAGCAGAGCTGCAGTGAGCCCGTACAACGAGCTAGCATCAGTCCCTGCATTTCATTTAATTCGTACTGGCATTCGTGTATGATTTGTGTGCAGTGGCGGATCAACGAATTCAAGTTACCAGGGGTGAACATTTAACTTAAAAAATACGAAGGCACTTGCACTCCGGAAATCAACATAACTTGAGAAATGTGAAGCTACATGCACTTTGAAAACCAGCTAATGATCCAAAGTAGTTCAGATTATAAACACTAAATGATGCAAGCACCAAAAAACACAAAATGCAACATGGTGTAGAAGGACTACAAACATGGTCTGTACCTGCTTGAATTACTCGTTCTCTGGCTGAAAATATCGAAGTGTAATTGCACCTATAACCAGTGCGCAAACTGCATATTAATATATCTATCCTGCACAAGTATGCCAATAGTTTCAAACAACAGATTATAAAAGTATTTATGCTACGTTGTCATGATACGAGGACTTTCTGGTAGATGGCCTCGACGTTTCCTCAAGCTATGAAAATGCACTATAATTTGTTTGTCATCAATGCCTGCAAATCTCTATGTCTCTCTCAACATAGCAGATCATCATTAGACACTAAATCCTTCAATGGGAGCTTGCAAAATGCTTGCATTAGATGCCTCATTAGACACTATATGTTCATCACCAGGAGCATGTAAAATGTTTGCATTAAATCCTTCATTAGCAGTCTGTTCATTAGACACTTCAGGCTCAAGAACAACATGAGCTTGGATGTTTGCACCGGAAACTTGATTAGATACATCAGATTCAGTCAGTTCAGTATTGATTGGGGGAGTTATAAAATAAGTAGAAATTGGTTTCATTTTCTCATAGATTCCCTACATACAAGCAGTTTTACAACACCGTCAGGTTTAATTATTGGCCAGAAATTGAAGAGTTGAATTAGATATAATCAGGGATCTGATGTACCTGCTCGTTGCGCATGCTACTCTTGCAAGCTGCGACTGTCCGTTTGCGCAAGCTCGATGCCATGCCCGTGCTGCCGCCACTGCCTCCCACGCAGGCTACACCCAGGGTTGGATCTTCATCTTCTTGTCCTTCAGTTCGCTTGAAGCCCGGCGACCGCCCTCCAACGAGGGTGCGAGGAAGTGCTGTGTCGGTCTGTCCAGCGGCGGCTAGGTTAGGAGCGAACCAGACTGGAGGCTGGAGCGGATGAATTGGGATTTTTCCTGCTGTCGATCGATATGGGATGCGCTTGTTTGGGCCGCGAGCCTGCTATAGGGCCTGCCTTGCACTTATGTTATTGGCCTATCCAAATTGAAACATTTTCTTCATTTTTTACATTGCCTGCTCGTGCGTTGGGACGAACAAAACTATCCTGGGCCAACCTGGACGACTCAAACTAGGTGCACACTTTCGAGCCACCCGAGGCGGCCGCCCATACCAGCCCCTATGGTGGCGTCGCCCCTTTTTGCGTGTATGATAGGGGTAGTGAAAAATATTCCAGTGGCGCTTTTGATTTACCCACCGAATGGTTGAATTGCTTGTTTCTATGAACTGAGTTCGCCAATAATGTGAAGGATGCCAGTCTTTTCATCCTATTGTAGATTGCTTAGATCTCGATATGCCAAAAGTAATCGCATGAAATATACAGTAAAAGCCAATGTGATGTGTGTGGCTACAACTAGTCTGACTACACGTCCTCATATAACATATCAAGGATGCACCATCTTACCAGATTAACCATTTGACTTACCAATGCAGTGTGCTTGTACAAAGAACTAGCGTAAGTTCAGTTACCTGCTTCTCGGAATTTTAGTTAGCCACTTATTGCAAAATTGTTCAATTACGTTGCTTGGCTTAATTTAGTTTGCTACTGATTACATAATGCCACAGCCTGTTAATCCTATTATAGACTGCACCTATCTATGTGTTTGATACTTACTGTTAAGAATTACCTGTTTGCCTGAACTTAAATAGCTACTTGTTTGTTTAGCTGCTTTGCTGCCGCAACAACGGGTTACAATGATGTTAATAACTACTTTTCATCATCGAACTGAAACTCTTTAATTCCTTGTTTGTTTAACTGGTTGTTATAACTCCCAGTTGAGATGTTTTGCGAACTTCAACTTTTCTGAATCCAATCGGAACTTTAATGGCAAAATAGGTTAGCCCAAGATCAAAGAGCGAGGTCCCCATGGACGTTGTATCATCCCATAGCAGTGGCACCGGCCCAATCGTGCATTATGAATTGCCAACTGCTGATGCTCCAGAGGCTAAACTAGTGGTAGAAAGAGATTCTGCTTCTGCACTTAGAGATGAAGTTGACATGTTGAGGAAGCAAACAGCACAGTCAGTAGCAGTACTCAAGACAACCATTAAATATTTGGTGGATTTCAAAACGAAGCAAGCTGAGACTGACCACATTGTTAAGGTCCTGAAGGAAAAAAGGAAATTAAATTCCCACTTGGTAAATCATAGGTGAAATGTTCTTTCCATCGTTGGATAACCTTTGTGTTGTTTGTTCATGTAATCAATCAAACCATTTGTTTTAGAGATCATGTAATAATTTTTTTTGTTTTTTGTTTTTTTGGTTTGTAATTTTATTTGAGCACAAGTCTGTATTAATTGATAAGACTCGGAGACATTTCATTCTGATTGTTGTGCCAGACCTACAAATATGCCAATCGGGCTGAATGTGCATTCAGCAATAATAGTAGTATAGATGGACCATAAGTGGCATGCATCGGAAAGGGCCAAGATGCTGTAGTAGCTTGGCTAAAAAAAGGATGCTGTTGTAGCAAAGAAAAGTACAGCGGCCTGGCTTATGTATGTTAGTTGATATTATTGATCCATATACTCTATAAGTGTTTATATGTCTGTTACTTCTGTACATTCTTGGTTGATTCACTCGGTATTTGAATCTTGATACATCGCTTGTGTACATATCTAAATGGGAGTACACATTATGCTGCGTGTGACATTTGAGTTGGCAATGAAGTGTTCCAAATATTCGAATTCACCTTAAACTGGATTCTAGCTTTTGAATTTGAGTATCGGCATTTGTAAACCATATTCATATATGACAGTGGAATACATCTTTGTCGTCCTTTTGAAGATATATAACAACACATAGAATGATTTATAGAGATTCGTATAGGAATACAAAATGGATTCGAATTTAGTTGCCAGGGTAAACGTGGATGCTTATTGTCCCAAAATTCGAAAGAAGCAGCAAAATGTCCACTCCCACGTCGGCTGCCCGAAGCCAAGTGTTTGGGAGCTGGAAATTACCGTCTACCCATTACACGGACAATCCATCGGCCCAATTTCCACTGCTCTAAATAGGGGTAGGATAGTAACTTCGATAAGACGTGACACGACCGCCTCTGAGCCCATTCCGACACGGTGCGCGCCAAACATGGGCGGCAAAACACATTTGATTCAAGCTCGTCCGAAAGACCTCTGTTTCTCCCTCCATTTCCCCATTCATACACGGTGGGCGGCAAAACAAACTCGACTCGGCCGAAATCGATGTAGGCAAATATTTTCAATAGGGGCAGGTTTGTAACTTCACTCAGACGTGACACAACCGCCCTACCCGTCAGCCCCGTTCATACACCATGGGCGCCAACCACCCTCTCCTCGCCCGAAATCGCTCTGGGCAAATATTGGCGAGATGCGAGATTACCATCGTATCCCCAACCGACGAGACGTCCAAATTTTAAATGGGGGCTAAGTTCGTAACTTTCCCATATTTCAGACAGGCGCGTCCCAAAAACATGGTTCCCCGTACCTCTCCCTCCATTTTCCCATTCATACACCGTCCGCGCTAGAACACCATCCCCACACCAGCCACCGTCTGCCACCCCATCCATCGCCGCCGTCCTCCACCACATCCATCGCCGCCATCCTCCACCACATCAATCGCCACCGTCCTCCACCATGCCGGAGCACCTACCAAGACTGCGTCGTCCACTACTAGAGATGGACGTTTCTCATCCACGGCGACGGACCAAGAGCCTTGCATCACGTCCTCTCGCTTCATCGGCGCCGTCGTCCTCTTTGCTGGGGCCGCTCACACGACCTTCTCTTCCACCGCAACGGGACGTATCCACCGATGCACCCGTCTACCATCGCAGATCTGCTTCAACGCCACCGACAGCCATCGCACCCCCGATGCCTACACGGCGCCGCAAGAGAGGTGGTACTTCATATCTCCTCAACTTTTTGATCTCAACCAGAAAATAGATCTTAACTTGGTTACTCTACTTTCTTTTCAGCTCTTAGAATTTAGTTCTTAGTTCGAAGCAAACAATGGCTGCTAAATATCATTTCTCCGGTTTCCCCCTTTTATGATCACTATACGATCAGAATACGTGCTTCGTGTCATAATAGTACTGCTCGACCCATCAAGCTAAACAAGCTTAGTTGTTCAAATACGAATCTGATATTATTAAAACAGATTCGTTTAATTGGTCAGCTAAATGTTCCTAAATTAGTTTCGAAAATGCATGTTCGCCGCTCGGGTGTGTATCTCTACAGGGTGCCCACGGTGGGCCGGCCCACCCTGGGATTTTAGGTCGTCCCAGGCCCCGATTCCTCTCTGTTCTGCTGCGCGCTTCTGATCTCTACTCCCCAGCCGCCTGCCTCACCGGGACTTGCCGTCCCCGGACGGCATGACTCTAGGAGGAGACGCCGGACTAATAGGAGGTCAGGAGCCGCTCGCCCAACAGCGTCACCGCTGCCCGGGCGCGCCGCCGTGCCTACCTTCCTAGTCCGTTCAGGGCTCAGGCGTGCAGCACCCACTAAGCCAACCCGATTTATCCCGAGATAAGTCCTCAACACTCAGCAGCCAGTCCTCATCACCCATTTTCTAATTGATTCATTACTCATTAGGCATGACTGTCATTAGGGTTTGTTGTGTGCTCAGTGCTACCTACACTTAATGGTTCAGATGTATTTCGGTAATCTTTAGTACCTGTAAAGTTCACAGGGTTTTCCAAATTCTGGCCCTAGGAACAGACACTAGCCATTTTGGATTGTTGGTCGTAGTGACATTGACCCAGTTTACTACTGCAAGCCAGGTTTGTTGAAAATTTTACTTGTCTTTCTTACTCACTCGATATAATATCCAATTATTCACGTCGATTAGTTGCAAACAATAAGTGCTAGACAAACTTCTTGATTCAGATTTTGGACGGTCTCTTACTGCGGTTACAATTCTGCATACTTGTCCTAGTGAGCTCACAAGTAAATGATTGATTCACTACATCTATGCTTACCTTGTCATATTTGTTGTCAATATTCTTTTAGGGTGGACCACCCTATTTCTAAATACTGCAACCATAGACATGAGTGAATAGTATTTCTCTATGTGATCTCTTCCATCATGTGTGGGCACCGAACACTGCATTGTATAGAAAGAAAGTGTCATTTCCAGCTTTTACATAGGCTTCGATCTTTTACATGGAATACAATCTGCCTACTTGCTTTGTGTCGCACTACCAACACTCCACCCTTGAAGCTAAACATTATGCCACTCATAATTCCTTAGTTTATTTGTTCAAATACGAATTTCATATAATTCTAATGTTCCTACTTCAGTTTTGAAATGTGTGTCTGCCTGTTATAGAGACGTAAGGGGTTTGTATTTCTGTGTGTGGTCTGGTCAGCACGGTTGGGGGTGAACTTTGCATATGCAGGGGTTTATAGGGAGACACTCTTCGAGTTGAATCCGCAATGCATTCCATAGATAATCTGACTTCTTTTTATGTTTTCATGAATCTCAGATTCTGAACAGCATCATAATGATTATGAGCTTGCGCGCATGAAAAGAATAAAGCAGAACAATGCCATGGCTGTCAAACTTGGCATTAAGGGACTGAAATCAAGTCTGGATGCAATGCAATGCAAACGCTCTCCACCTACAGATTCATGCTCAGAATATGACCCTAACAGTGATTCTGAGCTAGAGGGAGACCTAAGTCAATGTAGCTCCCTAGTGGAGGAGTCAGAGGAAGATGCCCTATCTTATTCACCCATCAAGGTGCTTGCTCTAACTTTCCAAGGTTATATTTGCCGCACATATCTTGCAACTAATGCTTTGCATTGCTTCTACTTTGTTGAACTGCCATTAGCTTAGTTTACACATCGTGTATGTGAATACGGCCTGCCTATCCATTTTCAGTACATATTCCATCTGTCATCATACCATATTTATACATTCAAATGCTGTTCTTGTGTATCAGACGTTCAAAAGGAAGAGGGCAGTTGCTCATCATGGAGGAGCACAAGCAAAGTATTTGGAAAAGGTAGTGGCACCTGATAAATCAAATAGCCCATTAGGTGTAGTTGCAATATCACCTGACCCACAAAACACCCCAACTCTAGCAGACTCTAGCCCTACTACACTGGTCATTTCTGATGCCCCAACTCAGCAGACCCCAACTGCAGCAAACATTATGATTATGCCAGTTGACATAGCACCAGCTCTACGATGCAAAACCCCCATTCTAGCAAAGAGTACAGCAAATCCAGTTGCCAAATCCCTTTTCGAACCAGAGAGAGCCCCAATTGCAGCAAATAGGACCCCTGTTCCATTTCTTCCCAGTTTAGAAGACAAAGCTTATATTGTTGTTAGGAACTTTGTGCGCATCTTTCCTTCATGGAAAGATTATACCGCAGACACAGAACAATTTCCAGTCTTCCTCCGCAACTTACGCATAAGTAATGTACTAATGTTATTCATGGTCATTACTGCATATGTTTCTGCTGATAGAAAACACAAGATTTTATTCTTTTAAATAGGCGAGGACCAAACTGGATTGTGAAGACGAGCAAGGGTTGGTTGCGCTTTTCAAGCACTCGTTGATGAAGTATCGTTCCTACCCGAGGCAAGCGCACTTCGATGGCAAGCCTCTAAACGAAATTTCTGTAAAGTCTCCGGTGCTACATTTATCCGACGGTGACTGGAATAATCTTGTTACACATTGGTCTCGGCTGCAGCGTAAGGTACTATCTATGATATCACATCACAATTTGAACTACATTTCTGCATTTGCCTTAGCGTCTCACTTGTACGAAAACTGTTAGGAGAAGAACATTCGTTCTGAAGGGACCACAGAATCTCGCAACTATACTGCACACTTCATTGCTCTTGTGAGTACCTCTTGCCCTGTATGACCATACTTACTTTCATAGCTGTTTGATTATGTAGCATCATTGCACATGTTAGCCTCGTTATCGTCCATTTGGTGGACATTATAAGATCCGTATGGACTCTTACATAAATTTAGAATCAACCCAATGCTTTTGAAGAGGTTTAGCTCTGCAGTCCTCTTGTAAGGACTGAACGTCGTCTACGACTGTACTTACATTAACAGCTACTCCCTCCGCCCATAATATAAGAATGTTTTGTACAGTACACCAGTGTTCAAAACACTCTTGTATTATGGGAAGAGGGATTGGTTCATTGTGTAGCATTCTGCATCTTATCTCCCTCGCCCACCATTTGCTAAAAAAGATCAGATCTATATTTAATCTTACCAAAAATTAGAATACACAGACAATGCTAGTGCAGAAGTGTAGCCCATTGCTCGTGTCAGTACATTTTGTCCTGTAATGCTTGTACTTCCAGGGATTGGTAGTTGATTATGTAGCATCAATCTGCATCTTATCTTCATTATCCTCTATCTCTTCCAGTATTATCATATCTATAATTACTCTCTACAAAATGTAGAGTATAGGCAATGCTTATGAAGAAGATTCTGTGCTGAAATTGTTGAGTTATCCTTCCCTTGACATGGAGAAGGGCATTATAAAGCCGGTGTTAACTGTTAATGTAAGTCAGTCCATCTAAAGCCTTTATCCTCAACTGCTGTTTAATTTGCTCACACTCCCTATCGTTTATTGCTGTTTAGTTTGCTGTTTTCTACCAAAATGCATGTTCGCAAGAACCGTAAGTTCTAAGTTTTACTTGTAAAACCAAATTCCTTATTCATACCATGCACATTACTCAATACTCCCTATATGTATGCTTGTTTTTGTGGATCTATAATCCAGTGTGTGGTGAAGCAGCCCACGTTTGGACCTTGTCATCTTCTGTTTTATCTTACTGATGTGGCTGATGATATGAACAACATGCCATGCACATTAACCAAAATAGATACAATGATTTTCTTTGCCCTTCATCTATGCTTGTTATGTTGACATGGTAATCCAGTAGTGTGGTGAAGCTCCCCGCATTATGAACAATGCCAAATTATGCTATTGATATTTTGAACTTACTCTTTATTTTCTAATTTGAAATTGGATGGAATTGACAGCACAGTTATCATCTTTGTTTATATACGTGCAAAACCTATCATCTCTGTGCTTTGTTTCAGGGTGATATGCCTGACGGCATGCACAAGTCTGCTGAAGGCTGTGCGACAAACCCAACATATATTGCAGCAAAGAAGGCAAAACATCTTGAAGATAGCGAGACAACCCCAAAGTCTTGTCTTGATGCAGTGTTCAAGTTACTTGAGACTAGCAGTCAGACAAGCTCACAGAATTCGTTGTCTGAATCAGTTCGACTTCTTCAGTCCCAAGTTCTAGCAGAAAGGCATTCTGCAACTCAACTTCGACTTGAAGTCCTATCTCTAAGAAAGATTGCGGAGAACACCAATGAGAACCTCATCGCTAAACAGCTACACCTGGAAGCTATGACCGACATGCTAGGCCGGTCTCACAGCCTTGCTCAGCAGCTTGCGCAGCAGTTCCCGCATAAGGCTAAACTTTCTTGAACTGTCTTGGAAGTGGTCTCGGTTCAGTATTATTTTGTTACACGGCAATGGTGCCCAGTTTTTGTAATCTGCTTCTTCATTGCGCTTTATGATCACTGGTGGCGAACTTCAATGCCCAGTGGATGTAATTACCATAAATCCTTTATTGTATAGTGTAGGTTCATTCTTAGTTACTATGCCGTAATTTCTTTATTGTATAGAGTAGGTTTGTTCTCAATTCCTACTAGTTACTGCCATCATTCGCTATCTGAAAAAAAATCAGATGCAGTCGACCGGGCCGAAACATTCGCCTCTAACGGGCCTGGTGTTTAGCGGGCCACAATTGGGCCGGCTTGCATCATTCTTGGGCCCGAATGATTGGGGCCTTCACACTTTGCGCGAGGCCCACAACTTACACCGGCCTATATTTTAGTTGGGCCTTTTGTGGACCCAGCGCTTAGTTTGGCCTAGGTAGCGTTGGGCCATTAACAGGCTGAATATTGTACTGGCCTGTTACGGCCCAGATGAAACCATGGGCCTTTAGCAGGCCGAAATGCATATTGGGCCTCAATTTTCACTAGTCGTCGACGGGCCTTCAGCAGGCTGAAATGCAAATCGGGCCTTTTTGGGCCCAGTTATATCACGGGCAGTTACCAGGGTGAAACATATCTCGGGCCTTAGTTGGCCCACTGATATCATGGGCCTTTAAGAGGCCGAAAGCTTAGTACAGAGATCAACGGGCCGAATTATGTGACAGACCTTTAACAGGCCCAAAGTCACGTTGGGCTTAACTGTTGCCACCTTTATCATGGGCCGTTAGTGGGCCCGATGTCCCGTCGGACCATATATGGCCCATGGGCAGCACGGGCCATTCCCAGGCCGAAAGTCACACCGGACTGAAATGGGCCCATGCCTACATCGGGCCTCTAACACGCCAAAAGTCACTGGGCTATAATTGGGCCCAAATATTCGGCGAACAATTAACAGGCCAGATCTGGCTTCGGGCCATAAACGGGCCCAAATATTCGGCGAACAATTAACGGGCCAGATCTGGCTTCGGGCCGTAAATGGGCCTTTATTAAGCAGGCCGTTATTGGGCTGGCCCACTAGTACCTGAGTAAGTACTACGGGCCTTTGACTGGGCCGGCCTTTTTAACCTATATGGGCCTCTGTTGGGCCGTGCCACATGTCGACGTATCATAGGCGCTTTGGGTCCAATGAGTGGATGACATCTGTCCCAACGGTGAGCCGACACGTGTTTTCTCCAGCCAATGATGATTTTACACGTGGAAAATACCCATTGGTCGGGGCTGTTAACGGGTTATCGGATCCAAAACTGGACCCGATAGCTTAACGGCGTTCCGTTACGGTGGATGCCACGTGTCGGTCACCCTTGACGAAAGCACTTCTGTGGCGCGCGATTTATCGTCATGGAAGTGGACACTTCCGTGATGATAATTTTGGTAATGTCATGGAACACTTCTACGACATCATAGGTATGACTATCTTGATTCTGTCATAAATTTGTCATGGATGTACATGCATGACAAAAAACGCGACCTACTGTGACAAACACGTATCATCACGGAAGTGTATTTTTTTGTAGTGTTGCCCGAGATTCGATCGTCGGTATCCTCATACCTAGTTCAATCTCGTTATCGGCAAGTCTCTTTACTCGTTCCGTAATGCATCATCCCGTGACTAACTCATTAGTCACATTGCTTGCAAGGCTTATAGTGATGTGCATTACCGAGAGGGCCCAAAGATACCTCTCCAATACATAGAGTGACAAATCCTAATCTTGATCTATGCCAACCCAACAAACACCTTCGGAGACACCTATAGAGCACCTTTATAATCACCCAGTTACATTGTGATGTTTGATAGCACACAAGGTGTTCCTCTGGTATTCGGGAGTTGCATAATCTCATAGTCAGAGGAACATGTATAAGTCATGAAGAAAGCAATAGCAATAAAACAAAACGATCATTATGCTAAACTAATGGATGGGTCTTGTCCATCACATCATTCTCTAATGATGTAATCCCATTCGTCAAATGACGACACATGTCCATGGCTAGGAAACTTAACCATCTTTGATTAACGAGCTAGTCAAGTAGAGGCATTCTAGGGACACTTTGTTTGTCTATGTATTCACACATGTACTAAGTTTCCGGTTAATTCAATTCTAGCATGAATAATAAACATTTATCATGATATAAGGAAATATAAATAACAACTTTATTATTGCCTCTAGGGCATATTTCCTTCTCCCGGGTCCATTCACTTTATATTATAAAACCTAAGAATATATGTTTTAAATTATTATATTTTATTTATTTTTGCAATTTATATATCTACCACTATCAGAATTAATAATTGCAATTAATGAGTACAAGGGGATTGACAACCCTCTTGCCCACGTTGGGTGCAAGTATTTTATTTGTGTGTGCGTAGGTACTGTCGACCTTTGTGTGTGTGAATATCCTATTGGTTCAATAACCCTGGTTCTCTACTGAGGGAAATACTACCTGCTACTATATTACTTTACAGTTTACCCTTCCTCTTTGGGTAACCTGCCCTTGTGAGATCCAACACCACCCTCTAAGGTGATGTATCCAAGGCCACCAATTCGTTGAATAACCAAGTCCTCCTTCCTAGGAGTTGCTATAAGACCTCCCTATCTTAGGTTTTTGGGGAAGAAAACCCTACCTTATTCATCCCTCTTTCTCTGTTGGGTTTTAATTTAGATCAATTTGACCACTTGAGTAGGTATTTGGTGTGCATGAGTGTTGTTTCCCCTAGTTCCTATCCAAAGGCTTGCATAATCAACACAATTTTTATTGGACGTGTGTTATGTGGGTGAGGCTTCACTAGTTATCCCCTTGTTTCTTCATGTGTTTCCCCCCGTGTTCTTAGTGTCCTTCTCCTCCCCTCCTCCAATTCATTAAGATCTCGCAACCTAGCTGGAACGACACATCAAGATGACCCTAGGGCAGAGCAAAAAGGCACTCATATAAGCCCTCTCATTTGGGGCACCTTGATTTGCGTGTACACATGAGAGGTATTAGAATATGTTGTATTCCCTATGGATGGTCTGTATAATATGCTTGAGGAGGCGCAACATGATGCAACTTGAGTTTTTGGCATCCTTGTGGTGTGTAATAGTTTGGGGCCAATGATTTTTTATTTGGGAAAATTTGGGTTAGCGGAGTTCCGCAGGCTGGTGTTGCACCTTGTTATACGCATCGTTACCTAATGCTTTTTTGTTTCACTTTAGTTTATGTTTTATTTTAATGCGTGACAAGCATGGCTGAAACACCCATTTCGGTTTTGTTCATTATTATTCAATGATCACCAATTTGTATTTCTTATTAGCGTGTGCCAAGCACTACTACAACACATCAATTTTCTTTTGTTCATTGTTTATTTTTCTATCAACAGTGGAACTCCCACCATGCGTTCTTGGGAACAAAAACATTTCAAATACCTTGTAATAGGACCAAGTAATATATAAGGTTATGCATATGTAGCTTAGACTTGATGTTTTTTGAGTCAAATAATTAATGCCTAATTTTTTATGAGCGAACTAGGGCCAATAGTACAAGACACTCGGCTTTTCGAGCTGGAATTGCACATTTATATGAAGACTACATATCAGCACTTAAATAACTGGAAGCATTTTCCATAAGTTTAGATGAATTGTTACTCCAGTATCAAGTACAAAAGTACCGATGTGATGCAAGCTAATTATTGAAACCATCAACATGAAAGACATATCTATGCATGAGAGCATCAACAAAAGGGAAATAGTACTGATTTATGGACAAGCGCTTGTGGACACATTATATACTCTAGAATATTTTGTTTTACACCTAATAGAGAAACCGATTTTTTCTAGAAAATCTATATCAAGATATTTATCAAATTGTAAGCTTAGCTCTTTCCTAGGATATTCGAGCATATTCATGCAGAGGGACATACACATACACACACATTTATCAACTACACAAGTTAATACTTTTATGCACATTTTTATTATGTCTCTATTTTAGAGGGACTCATCTAAGGGTAATGTCTCCAAGAGGAAGTAACTAAAATCACTTTATTTGCTAATAAATGATTTAAATTGGTGCAAGTTTACTTTTGCACGTTAGAGTTCTATAATGAATATACCGTGTCTTAATATTCAGTTAAGACAAAATGTCAATGAAATAAGGTATGTGTAGAAGTAACAATGTTTAGTATAAATAAATGAGGATATGTAAAAATCTAATAATAAATTATGTTTCAATGACATTTTACATTACCAAAAATGTTTGTGATGCTCTCAATTCAGACATTGATGAGACGTCATGGCAGTGTGAATATGTGAATCGATGTTGAATGCAATCGGAAATGGAGAACCTCTAGTCATAGGGATCCGCTTAATTAGAAAAAAAAAACTCTATCAATTGAAATGATGCAGCCACGTGGTAAGATCTCTGTTCCTTAAGTAGTAATGTGGTAGCGTCATTCTTAGCAAGAAGGGCAAAAAGGCCAAGGCGCCATAATCTACTCCATGCTGCACATTATCGTGTTCACTATGGGAATCACTAGAGAGGTCCCCGTCACTGCTAACGTTGTCACTGAATGTAGGAAAACTTGGTTCACGCAAACCACGGAAACTGAAATCCAAAAATTGAAATGAGGTAGAACTGATTTATGTTGATGGAATGCTTGCACAAGGTTGGTGCACTCATTGCAACCAAGTCTTTCCTACCTAAAAAAGGCAAGGACAAGTCATATTGGTAAGCATTTGGGGCTATTTGTTATTCAAGGTTAAGTGGGATCAATATATTGTTGTCATGTTGCTTAGTATATTGTTGACTTGTTGTCCCACTGCCAGCTATGCATACCATGCTCTGAAGTGTGATGTTTACAACTGCAAATGCATTTGTTAAGTGGGATCCCACTCATTCCCACATTATCTGTGCTAGTTTTGGTGGGATGCCCACATTTTTAACACCAAACGGTATTGGTACTAGGGGGATTGTGGTGGGGCTCCCACTAGGGTGGAAACATAGTGGAAACTTTCTGCTTCTTCAGCAGAAACGTGGAAATGGGGAGGGAATATGGTAACAAAAGTGGAAATTTTCAAAACGGAAGTGGAAACAATTTTTTTATGTGGAAACGAAAACAAAACGGAATGGCGTTTTCTGACGGAACAAACGCGAAAATAGTACTTTCCATTTCCGTGAATATGGAATTTTCCATTTCTACTACGGCGTATGGCTACTTTTTAGCCCAACCATGAAACACCAGACAATTAAATAATGAGCAGAATGGTCCATATGTGGGCCAACATCTAACCAAAATGGAGATCAGGTTTAAAACTCCCCTTCACAAATTATTTTGTGATGTTACAATGTGATTTGGTCGTAAGAGGGTGACCTGATACACTGTGTTTTGCTTGAAGCTAGTCCTTTTGGTTACCACGAATATGTTTGTGTTGCCAAAGTTAAAAAAACACAAATGCATATCTTATAATATAACCATCATAGTATTTTGCATGTTACCAATTGATTAAATATATTGGTTTGCTTGTGTTTTTCCTATGGCTCAATGGGTTTTAAAGTTCCAGTGAGCACCTCAGTCTGTTGTCGTATCTACATAGTATTCGCTCTGCGTTTGTTTCCGGTTATATTTGTTTCTGTATTCATTTTTATTTCCACAAAAAATATGGAAACAAATGTGGTAGTGATGACCCATAAGTATAGGGGATCTATCGTAGTCCTTTCGATAAGTAAGAGTGTCGAACCCAACAAGGAGCAGAAGGAAATGACAAGCGGTTTTCAGTAAGGTATTCTCTGCAAGCACTGAAATTATCGGTAACAGATAGTTTTGTGATAAGATAATTTGTAACGGGTAACAATTAAGAATAGTAAACAAGGTGCAGCAAGGTGGCCCAATCCTTTTGGTAGCAAAGGACAAGCCTGGACAAACTCTTATATGAAGGAAAACGCTCCCGAGGACACATGGGAATTATCGTCAAGCTAGTTTTCATCACGCTCATATGATTCGCGTTCGTTACTTTGATAATTTGATATGTGGGTAGACTAGTGCTTGGGTACTGCCCTTTCTTGGACAAGCATCCCACTTATGATTAACCCCTACTGCAAGCATCTGCAACTACAAAAGAAGTATTAAGGTAAACCTAACCATAGCATGAAACATATGGATCCAAATCAGCCCCTTACGAAGCAACGCATAAACTAGGGTTTAAGC
The DNA here is from genome assembly GCF_002575655.3 of Aegilops tauschii subsp. strangulata. Lineage (NCBI taxonomy): Eukaryota > Viridiplantae > Streptophyta > Magnoliopsida > Poales > Poaceae > Aegilops > Aegilops tauschii. The sequence continues at coordinate 516,512,190 of NC_053039.3, forward strand.
TTCTGTCACTCTAGCAAACCATCATCTACTTATTACTTCCCAATGCCTTCCTCTAGGCCCAAACAATGGTGAAGTGTCATGTAGTCGACGTTCACATAACACCACTAGAGGAAAGACAACAGAAATCTCATCAAAATATCGAACGAATACCAAATTCACATGACTACTTATAGCAAGACTTCTCCCATGTCCTCGGGAACAAACGTAACTACTCACAAATCATATTCATGTTCATAATCAGAGGGGTATTAATATGCATAAAGGATCTGAACATATGATCTTCCACCGAATAAACCAACTAGCATCAACTACAAGGAGTAATCAACACTACTAGCAACCCACAGGTACCAATCTGAGGTTTTGAGACAAAGATTGGATACAAGAGATGAACTAGTGTTTGAGAGGAGATGGTGCTGGTGAAGATGTTGATGGAGATTGACCCCCTCGGATCGATGGTGATGACGATGATGACGATTTCCCCCTCCCGGAGGGATGTTTCCCCGGCAGAACAGCTCCGCCGGAGCCCTAGATTGGTTCCGCCTCGTGGCGGCGGTGTTTCGTCCCGAAAGCTTGCTTATGATCTTTTCCAGGGTATAAGACTTCATATAGCAGAAGATGGGCACCGGAGGCCTGCCAGGGGGCCCACGAGGCAGGGGGGCGCCCAGGGGGGTAGGGCGCGCCCCCACCCTCGTGGATGGTGGGTGGCCCCCTCTGGTACTTTCTTCGCTCAATATTTTTTTATTAATTCCAAAAATAACTTCCATGGAGTTTCAGGACTTTTGGAGTTGTGCAGAATAGGTCTCTAATATTTGCTCCTTTTCCAGCCCAGAAGTCCAGCTGCCGGCATTCTCCCTCTTCTTATAAACCCTATAAAATAAGAGAGAAAAGGCATAAGTATTGTGACATAACGTGTAATAACAGCCCATAATGCAATAAATATCGATATAAAAGCATGATGCAAAATGGACGTATCAACTCCCCCAAGCTTAGACCTCGCTTGTCCTCAAGCGGAAACCGATAGCAAAAAATATGTCCACATGTTTAGAGATAGAGGTGTCGATAAAATAAAATACGGACATGAGGGCATCATGATCATTCTTATAACAGCAACACACACACACACACACACACACACACACACACACACATATATATATATATATATATTGCAATATGATTTCTTATGCTAAGGTAACAATCTATTCACAGTGTCAAGTATGAATCAGAAACTTCATTGAAAACTAACAAACTATAATCTCGGTCATTGAAACAATTGCAATTTATCATAACATCGGAAAGAGTCAATAAGAGCTTTTCAGCAAGTCCACATACTCAACTATCATTTAGTCTTTCAAGATTGCTAACACTCACGCAATACTTATGGGTATGGAGTTTTGATCGGACACAGAGAAAGATAGGGGCTTATAGTGCTGCCTCCCAACCTTTTACCTCAAGGGTAATGCCAACAATAATAGTTCATGATAACTTACATCCAATTGGATATATATATCTGGATCTTTCCAACACAATGTGCTTGCCAAAGGATATTCGGAAGCACAAGTAGTATCTCTACTTGGTGCAAAGAATTTGGCTAGCATGAGGGGGAAAGGCAAGCTCAACATGTTGGATGATCCATGACAATATACTTTATTTCGGATATAAGAAAACATAACACAATACGTTGTCTTCCTTGTCCAACATCAACTATTTAGCATGTCATATTTTAATGAGTGCTCACAATCATAAAAGATGTCCAAGATAGTATATTTATATGTGAGAACCTCTCTTTCTTTATCACTTCCTATTAATTGCAACGATGACCAAAACTATGTTTGTCAACTCTCAACAACTTTTATTCATCATACTCTTTATATGTGAAGTCATTACTCTCCATAAGATCAATATGATCTCTTTATTTCTTTTTATTCCTCTTTTTTATATTCCCTTACGATCATAGCAAGATAACCAAGCCCTTGACTCGACACTAATCTTTATTATATATAGCTCACGGACTCGATTACATAGAAGGATCATAAAGCAAAACTCAAAACTAGATCATACCAACTTTATTCTACTAGATCAAGATATTACCAAAAGGATCGAACTAAGAAAAACAGTAAAGATAGGAGTATGATGGTGATACGATACCGGGGCACCTCCCCCAACCTTGGTAGTTGCCAAGGGGAGTGCCCATACCCATGTGATTATATCTCCTTCCTCGGGGGTGGTGATGATGGAGTTGTTGATGATGTAGGCTTGTCGCCCATCTTCCAAGGCATAGGCTCACCATCATAGAAGGATGATCGAGTCTCCGGAATCCTCAAATCTGCAGCCAAACTCATCCTCTTGAATCTATATTCATACTCACAGTTTTGGTTTTGCAGGTCATAGATCTGGGCTTGGAGACGCTCAATTTTCTCGTGAAGCTTGAAGATGGCCTCCCCGATGTTCTTGGCATCCAGATTGTGATTGTTGGTGAACTCCGTGATCATTATATGATTGGCATCGAGTCCATGTTCCACCATCTCCTGGCACTTGAAAACTTGTTGCTCCATTGCCTCGAGCCTTGTCTCCACGCTTCCGGTCCTCCTTGGTCCCTCAACATCGCGGATGTGCAGCAACCCCTCACGCATCTCAATGGTTTGAGGATGTTGCAGCACTTCCGCGAGGTAGGGGTTGATGACCTTCTCAAAGAACTTGTCCTTGGGGGTACTTGGAGACGTCATGGTGATCTAGATCTGTCAGAAAAATAGCTCGAAACAAAAACAGAGGATATTTGCGTGGTACGGTGGTCAAAACCTCCGGGAGATTATATAATGAATTTTTACCAACCATAAGAAGTATTGTGCAAGAAAACAGAGTCCGGAGAGCACACAGGGTGCCCACGAGGCAGGGGGGCGCGCCCAGGGGGGTAGGGCGTGCCCTCCACCCTCGTGGACGCCTCGTGTCCTTCCCGGACTGCTTCTTATTTTCCTATTTTCTTAAATATTCCAAACGGAGAAAAATTACCATTAGAACTGTTTTGGAGTCGGTTTACTTACCATACCACATACCTATTCCTTTTCGGAGTCTGAAACGTTCTGAAAAGTGTCCCTTATGTATTCCTCCGGGGTTACGGTTTCAAGAACATTAGTTTCAACATTTGTAGGATTACCTGAGATATAATGTTTGATTCTTTGACCGTTTACCACCTTTGGATTTGCGCCTTCGAAGTTGTTGATTTTTATGGCACCAGAACGATAGACCTCCTCGATAACATAAGGACCTTCCCATTTAGAGAGAAGTTTTCCTGCAAAAAATCTTAAACGAGAGTTGAATAGCAACACATAATCACCTGCATTAAACTCACGCTTTTGTATCCTTTTGTCATGCCATCTTTTAACTTTTTATTTAAACAGTTTGGCATTCTCATAGGCCTGGGTTCTCCATTCATCAAGTGAGCTAATGTCAAATAGTCTCTTCTCACCGGCAAGTTTGAAATCATAATTGAGCTCTTTAATGTCCCAATATGCCTTATGTTCTAGTTCGAGAGGTAAGTGACATGATTTTCCATAAACCATTTTGTACGGAGACATACCCATAGGATTTTTAGACGCAGTTCTATAGGCCCATAATGCATCATCAAGTTTCTTGGACCAATTCTTTCTAGATCTATTAATAGTCTTTTGCAAAATTAATTTGAGCTCTCTATTACTCAGTTCTACTTGACCACTAGTATGTGGGTGATATGGAGATGCAATTCTATGCTTAACATCATACTTAGCAAGCATTTTACGAAAAGCACCATGAATAAAATGTGAATCACCATCAGTCATTAAGTATCTAGGGACTCCAAACCTCGGAAAAAATAACTTCTTTAAGCATCTTAATAGAGGTGTTATGATCAGCACTACTAGTTGGACTAGCTTCTACCCACTTAGTAACGTAATCAACAGCAACTAAAATATGTGTATACCCATTAGAGGAAGGAAAAGGTCCCATATAATCAAAGCCCCAAACATCAAATGGTTCAATAACAAGTGAATGGTTCATAGGCATTTCTTGACGTCTACTAATATTACCAATTCTTTGACATTCATCACAAGACAAGACAAACTTACGGGGATCTTTGAAGAGAGTATGCCAATAAAAACCGGATTGCAATACCTTATGTGCAGTTCTATCTCCAGCGTGGTGTCCTCCATAAGCCTCGGAGTGACACTTGCGTAGGATCTGTTCCTGTTCACGCTCAGGTACACAATGTCTAATAACACCATCTACTCCTTCTTTATAAAGCTGTGAGTCATCCCAGAAGTAATGTCTTAAATCATAGAAAAACTTTTTCTTTTGCTGGTATGTGAAACTAGGTGGTATAAATTTAGCAACAATGTAATTAGCATACTCAGCATACCATGGAGCAGTACGAGAAGCATTTATGATAGCTAATTGTTCATCAGGGAAGCTATCATCAATAGGTAGTGGGTCATCAAGAACATTCTCTAACCTAGATAAGTTGTCTGCAACGGGGTTCTCAGCTCCCTTTCTATCAATAATATGCAAGTCAAATTCTTGTAGCAAGAGAACCCATCTAATAAGTCTAGGTTTAGCATCTTTCTTTTCCATAAGATATTTGATAGCAGCATGATCAGTGTGAACAGTTACTTTGGAATCAACAATATAAGGTCGGAACTTATCACAAGCAAATACAACTGCTAAAAATTCTTTTTCAGTAGTAGCATAATTTCTCTGGGCACTGTCTAGAGTTTTACTAGCATATTGAATAACATTTAACTTCTTATCAATTCTTTGTCCTAGAACAGCACCTACAGCATAATCACTAGCATCACACATAATTTCAAAGGGTAAGTTCCAATCAGGTGGCTGAACAATAGGTGCAGAAATCAAAGCTTTCTTAAGTATTTCAAATGCTTCTACACAATCCTTATCAAAGATAAAAGGAACAACTTTTTGTAAGAGGTTAGTCAGAGGCCTAAAAATTTTTAGAAGTCCTTAATGAACCTCCTATAAAAACCGGCATGACCAAGGAAACTTCTTATACCTTTGATGTCCTTAGGACACGTCATCTTTTCAATAGCATCAACTTTAGCTTTATCAACTTCAATAACTCTTTCAGAAATTTTATGCCCCAAAACAATACCTTCATTAACCATAAAGTGGCACTTTTCCCAATTCAAGACAAGATTAGTTTTTCACATCGCTGCAAAACTCGATCAAGGTTGCTCAAGCAATCATCAAAAGAAGTTCCGTATACGGAGAAATCATCCATGAAAACTTCAACAATCTTTTCACAAAAATTAGAGAATATAGCCATCATGCATCTTTGAAAGGTAGCAGGTGCATTACATAAACCAAAAGGCATACGTCTATAAGCAAAGGTACCGAAAGGGCAAGTAAAAGCGGTCTTTTCTTGATCCTCTTTTGACACAGGTATTTGAGAGAAACCAGAATAACCATCTAGCAAGCAAAAATGTGTATGTTTGGATAATCTTTCTAGCATTTGATCAATAAAAGGTAAAGGGTAATGATCCTTTTTAGTGGCTTTATTTAATTTGCGGAAATCAATTACCATCCTATAACCTGTAACAATTCTTTGATCTTTATCATTAGGAACAACAGTAATACCTCCCTTCTTAGGGACACAATGGACATGACTTACCCACTGACTATCAGCAACGGGATGAATTATACCTGCCTCCAGAAGCTTTAGTATTTCTTTTCTTACCACTTCTTTCATCTTAGGATTTAACCTTCGTTGGTGATCAACAACCGGTTTAGCGTCTTTCTCCAATTTTATTTTGTGTTGGCATAGAGTGGGACTAATGCCCTTAAGATCATCAAGAGTATATCCTATGGCAGCACGGTGCTTCTTCAGAGTTTTCAATAATTTCTTTTCTTCCTGCTCTGAAACGTTAGCACTAATAATAACAGGATATATCTTCTTTTCATCAAGATAAGCATATTTAAGAGTATCAGGTAACGGTTTAAGCTCAAACACAGGATCACCCTTGGGTGGAGGAGGATCCCCTAGGATTTCAACAGGCAAATTGTGTTTCAAAATAGGTCCCTGTTTAAAGAATACTTCATCTATTTCCCTTCTTTCATTCATAAACATATCATTTTCATGGTCTAGCAAATATTGTTCTAAAGGATCATTAGGGGGCACGGAAATAGAAGCAAGACCAGTAATTTCATCTTTACTAGGCAATTCCTCATCACGGGGTTGTCTACGAAATTTAGCAAAATTAAACTCATGAGACATATCCCCCAAACCAATAGTAACAATATCCTTTTCGCAGTCTATCCTAGCATTAACAATATTCAAGAAGGGTCTACCAAATATAATGGGACAAAAGTTATCTTGTGGGGAACCAAGAAAAGGAAAATCAGCAGGATATTTAACTTTCCCACACAAGACTTCAACATCTCTAACAATCCCAACTGGTGAAATATATCTCTATTGGCAAGCTTAATTGTAACATCAATTTCTTCTATCTCAGCAGGTGCAATATCATGCATAATTTCTTTGTATAAGGAATGAGGTATTGCACTTGCACTAGCCCCCATATCACACAAGCCATGATAACAATGATCTCCTATTTTAATAGAAATAACAGGCATGCCTACAACAGGTCTATGTTTATTTTTCGTGTCGGGTCTAGCAATTCTCGCAACTTCATCACATAAGTAAATAACATGCCCATCAATATTATCAGCCAAGAGATCTTTAACCATAGCAATACTAGGTTCAACTTTAATTTGCTCAGGGGGTTTGGATGTCCTAATATTACTTTTGTTGACCACAGTTGAAGCTTTAGCATGATCCTTTATTCTAACAGGGAAAGGTGGTTTCTCAATATAAGCAGTAGGAACAATAGGATCATTATAAGTGATAGTCTTTTCTTCAACTTTAATAGGTGCAACTACTTTTACTTCAATGGGAGGATTATATTTAAACCACTTCTCCTTAGGGAGATCAACATGAGTAGCAAATGATTCACAGAGAGAAGCTACTATCTCAGAGTCAAGTCCATATTTAGTGCTAAACTCACGGAAAACATCGGTATCCATAAAAGATTTAACACAATCAAACTTAGGTGTTATACCCGACTCCTTACCTTCATCGAGGTCCCAATCTTCAGATTTGCATTTAATTCTTTCCAATAAATCCCATTTGAATTCAATAGTCTTCATCATAAAAGAACCAGTACAAGAAGTATCGAGCATGGAGCGATTATTGAGAGAAAGCCGAGCATAAATTTTTTGAATAATAATTTCTCTTGAGAACTCATGATTGGGGCATGAATATAACATTGACTTAAGCCTCCCCCAAGCTTGAGCTATGCTTTCTCCTTTGCGAGGCCAAAAATTATATATATATATATATATATATATAATTACGATCGAACAAGATGCATAGGATAAAACTTCTGATGAAATTCCAATTTCAATCGGTTGTAGTTCCATGATCCCATATCATCACATAGCCTAAACCATGTCAATGCCTTTCCCTTCAAAGATAAAGGGAAGACCTTCTTCATGATAACATCCTCGGGCATACCTACAAGCTTAAATAATCCACAAACTTCATCCACATAGATTAGGTGTAAATCGGGATGTAATGTTCCATCACCTGTGAAAGGATTAGCTAGCAGTTTCTCTATCATACCCGAAGGAATTTCAAAGTAAACATTTTCAGTAGGTTCAGTAGGTTGAGGAGAAAGTCTTTGATCTACTGTTCATGGTGAAGATACCCCGAACAAGCCCCTCAAAAGATTACTTTCCATAGTAACAAGTGACAGTAAATTTCAGCACACTATATGAATTTTTCCTTACCGTTTTCCACTTACCAAAGGCGCTTCACTCCCCGGCAACGGTGCCAGAAAAGAGTCTTGATGACTCACAAGTATAGGGGATCTATCGTAGTCCTTTCGATAAGTAAGAGTGTCGAACCCAACGAGGAGCAGAAGGAAATGACAAGCGGCTTTCAGTAAGGTATTCTCTGCAAGCACTGAAATTATCGGTAACAGATAGTTTTGTGATAAGATAATTTGTAACAGGTAACAAGTAACAAAAGTAAACAAGGTGCATCAAGGTGGCCCAATCCTTTTTGTAGCAAAGGACAGCCGGGACAAACTCTTATATGAAGGAAAACGCTCCCGAGGACACATGGGAATTATCGTCAAGCTAGTTTTCATCACGCTCATATGATCCGCGTTCGTTACTTTGATAATTTCATATGTGGGTAGACCAGTGCTTGGGTACTGCCCTTTCTTGGACAAGCATCCCACTTATGATTAACCCCTACTGCAAGCATCCGCAACTACAAAAGAAGTATTAAGGTAAACCTAACCATAGCATGAAACATATGGATCCAAATCAGCCCCTTACGAAGCAACACATAAACTAGGGTTTAAGCTTCTGTCACTCTAGCAACCCATCATGTACTTATTACTTCCCAATGCCTTCCTATAGGCCCAAACAATGGTGAAGTGTCATTTAGTCGACGTTCACATAACACCACTAGAGGAAAGACAACATACATCTCATCAAAATATCGAACGAATACCAAATTCACATGACTACTTATAGCAAGACTTCTCCCATGTCCTCGGGAACAAACGTAACTACTCACAAATCATATCCATGTTCATAATCAGAGGGGTATTAATATGCATAAAGGATCTAAAAATATGATCTTCCACCGAGTAAACCAACTAGCATCAACTACAAGGAGTAATCAACACTACTAGCAACCCACAGGTACCAATCTGAGGTTTTGAGACAAAGATTGGATACAAGAGATGAACTAGGGTTTGAGAGGAGATGGTGCTGGTGAAGATGTTGATGGAGATTGACCCCCTCCCAATGAGAGGATCGATGGTGATGACGATGGTGACGATTTCCCCCTCCCGGAGGGATGTTTCCCCGGCAGAACAGCTCCGCCGGAGCCCTAGATTGGTTCCGCCAAGGTTCCGCCTTGTGGCAGCGGTGTTTCGTCCCGAAAGCTTGCTTATGATTTTTCCAATGGTAAAAGACTTCATATAGCATAAGATGGGCACCGGAGGCCTGCCAAGGGGCCCATGAGGCAGGGGGCGCGCCCCCCACCCTCGTGGATGGTGGGTGGCCCCCCTCTGGTACTTTCTTCGCTCAGTATTTTTTATTAATTCCAAAAATAACTTCCGTGGAGTTTCAGGACTTTTGGAGCTGTGCAGAATAGGTCTCTAATATTTGCTCCTTTCCCAGCCCAGAATTCCAGCTGCAATAAATATCGTTATAAAAACCTGATGCAAAATGGACGTATCAGGTAGCACCCGTTTCCGCTCCATTTTCATCCCTAACTCCCACCTATAGCCCCACCTCACATGAGTTCACCCATTTTGTTCATACAGTCTGCAGTACCGTCTCAACTTGTTTCATTGTGGGTCTTTCTTCGCCATGTAGCCTTAAGAACACCTCTGCAAGAGAGGCGACACTGTCACCTCTTCATTGGTTGCCTCCTGATGACATAGGAATTAAGAATACTAATGGTTCGTCCATCTTTGAATTCTTGCAGAAAATAGTTTGACAAGCTCGTGATTGTGATTGATTCACTTGTAAAAACATGCTTCATTCTGACAAGCCACTGCACGAGCACGACACCAACATGTACACAATGCTATTCTCGTTCAACTGCTTGGTATGGAAGTACTCAAGATACAAGTACCCAAATGTACGTTCTACATTCGTGAAAATGTGTGTTTAATCGGTTGGAACCAATCTAGAAATGCCAAATTATGAAACTTTATCTATGTAGTTCGTACAAGAGTATGTTCTAGGACTTCACATTACGATGGAAGATTGATATTGCAGCGGAAAAGTGGAGATAAGATAGAGATCTTGTTGTTTCTAGGGAAATCCTTAAGTAATCACTCCAAGATAAGAAAACCATCACTTCAATCAGCAAGAAGAACTTGAGACAGTGAGCCACTGGATACCTAGTCATACACTAGAAGTGGAACACTAGTTTCGAGACAACATCCAAAGAGATTTATAATATTTGTGTGATTTATTTAAGAGAGAACTACGACCTAATTGATGAATTGATTGATCTCACGCTCCTCGATGACTTTAGGCTTTTTATTGCAATGACACACTGATCAGATAATATGCTTATGTAAACCATGTCGTGCCCCCATGGCTGATGATACGTGTAGGATCAAAGTTGTTTGTTGCCTTCTCTAGATCTTCTAACGAGAAAATCTTTGTATTCTCATTAGCAGTTCCATAGAACGATATCAACATTTCTAGGAGAAGACCTTGTTTCTTCTGGAAATAGTTCTTCTATAGTTCCTTTTGAACATTTATTTTACATCTACGATTGTGAAATAGTACACTGGAGCTCAGAAGAAGAATGTTGGAACCACGTGACAACCCAATAATTATACATGTAGGCATTAAGATCTTTTAAGTTTCTGCTCTATTTTGTCTATCGTAAATGTAACAAGAATATGGTCTTACCTAACAGTAAAGGTTGTTGCTTATCTTGGCACACTACATTTTTATTGGATCATACTCAGTCTTGTATGGACATTCAGTACAACTGAAGCTTCCTTTGGTATTATGGCAGATCCCTTTACAAAGCTCCATAAAAAACACCTAGGGAAGAACAAAGTGGTCGAAAACAACTACGTGGTGTTCATTGGTGGCGCAAGGAGAAATGAACTTATACTTTTCTCTTTTTGAATTCATGGTGCAATTTCTGTGTTCGCATCTTTTCCAAGCAGCCCAATTGGTATGTTTTAGAAAAGTTTGTCGAGGGAACTTGTCCTGAAGTGTCGGCATGCTATCATGTGAGCAAATGAAATTTGGACATATGGCCGCCTTCAAGATATCGTAGGTCCATCAAAGTGGACATTAAGGATGAGAAACATAGTAGTAATTTCCAAAATATGATATTTTAGTCAACACATACAAATTAAATTAAGTTAAAAAACTACAAAATGGATTTTAGAATTAATGAGGGTTTGATGAAGATAAGTTTAAAATGAAGAAAAATCATTGGAAATCCATGAATTTTATTCTCTGGTTGTTCTTGATAGCTTTCGATTTTTATACCTTTGTAATAAAAAATCTTGTTTTTATTATATATTGATTTTTTTATAAACTAGATCCATTTTGGAATCTAGGGAATTCAGAATTAAATCATGTTTCCTTTTCTAATTTATTATCATTGTTATCAATATACATTCAGGCTTTTAAGTGTCATCCTTCTTCCAATTTTTAATGAATATAGTGTGGGTGGGTTTGCCATGAGTTGGAAACCACCACCATGTCGTCTGCCAAACTGCTCAGAGTGGGGCGAGGGATCAAATCTTCGGTGTTAAGGATGCTAATGGTCACTCCCTCTGTTAGAAAATATTTAAAGTTCTAGGTTTGTTTTAACTAACACTTCTTTAAGTTTGACAATGTTTTTAAGTAAACGTACTAATAGACACAACATCAAATATATATAGTATGAACATATATTTTAGGACCGTGATAACCACAAAACGTGTGGTGGTTAAGCCTAAACACCTCCATTCTCCCAATTAATTACATGCATGCATGCATTAGAATAACCCTTCACTCCCCCCACATGCACTTCTCTCTCTCTCTCTCTCTCTTTACATTTTGAAAACTCAAAATGTTTTGTAGCTCAAACCGCCGATTCGATTCAAAAACCGTTTTTGCATAAAAAATTCATCACAATGGGACCTTTGAAGCTAGATCCCTTGTTGATATGTTCTGACAACTTTTTTGTGGGTCAAAATTTATCACGCATGGGCTACAAGTTACCAAACATATGGTATGCAAGTTATCCTGCTACTTTTCAGATAAGTTATCAGGGTATGTTTGTCAACAACTTTTTCCCCCTTGGTCAATATTACCGTGGTGTTTGCACGTAAGTTAACTGGTATACGGTTTGTATATTACCATGTTATTTTCACATAAGTTACCGGGGTACGTTTTTCAACAACCCCTCCTTGTCAATATTACTGTGGTGTCTGTATGTAAGTTATCCATATGCGGTTCATATATTTCCACGCTTTTTTCACATAATTTACCGATGTTATGTTTTTCAACAACTTTTCCGCTTGGTCAATGTTACCATGGTGTTTGTACATAAGTTATCAGGTATGGGTTCGTATATTATGATGCTATTTTCACATACAACTTGTTCTCCCGTGAACAACGTTATCGCGATGTTTGTATGTAAGTCATCAGATATGCGCTTCGTACATTACCATGCTACTTTTGAAGGAAATATGCCCTAGAGGCAATAATAAAATTGTTATTTATATTTCCTTATATCATGATAAATGTTTATTATTCATGCTAGAATTGTATTAACCGGAAACTTAGTACATGTGTGAATACATAGACAAAACTGAGTGTCCCTAGTATGCCTCTACTTGACTAGCTCGTTAATCAAAGATGGTTATGTTTCCTAACCATAGACATGTGTTGTCATTTGATGAACGGGGTCACATCATTAGAGAATGATGTGATGGCCAAGACCCATCCGTTAGCTTAGCATAATGATCGTTAAGTTTTATTACTATTGCTTTCTTCATGACTTATACATATTCCTCTGACTATGAGATTATGCAACTCCCGAATACCGGAGGAACACCTTGTGTGCTATCAAACGTCACAACGTAACTGGGTGATTCTAAAGATGCTCTACAGGTGTCTCCGAAGGTGTTTGTTGGGTTGGCATAGATCAAGATTAGGATTTGTCACTCCGAGTATCGGAGAGGTATCTCTGGGCCCTCTCGGTAATGCACATCACTATAAGCCTTGCAAGCAATGTGACTAATGAGTTAGTTGCGGGATGATGCATTACGGAACAAGTAAAGAGACTTGCCAATAACGAGATTGAACTAGGTATGATGATACCGACAATCGAATCTCGGGCAAGTAACATACCGATGACAAAGGGAATGACGTATGTTGTTATTCGGTTTGACCGATAAAGATCGTCGTAGAATATGTAGGAGCCAATATGAGCATCTAGGTTCCACTATTGGTTATTGACCGGAGATGTGTCTCGTTCATGTCTACATAGTTCTCAAACCCGTAGGGTCCGCACGCTTAACGTTCGATGACGATTTGTATTATGAGTTATGTGTTTTGGTGACCGAAGTTTGTTTGGAGACCCGAATGAGATCACGGACATGACGAGGAGTTTTGAAATGGACGAGAGGTAAAGATTCATATATTGGAAGGTAGTATTCGGACATCGGAATGGTTCCGAGTGATTCGGGTATTTTTCCGAAGTACCGAGGGGTTACCGGAACCCCCCGGGGAAGTGTTGGGCCAACATGGGCCTAAGGGAGAGAGAGGGAAGCCCGCGAGGGGTGGCCGCACGCCCCCTCCTTGGGAGTCCGAATAGGACAAGGAGAAGGGGGCGGCACCCCCCCTTCCCTTTCCCTCTCCCTCTCATTCCTATTCCCTCCGGTGGAAGAAAAGAAAAGGGGGGGGGGGGGCGAATCCAACTTGGACCAGGAGTCCAAGTAGGACTCCCCCCATGGTGCGCCCCTCTTGGCCGCCGGCCTCTCTCCCCCTCCTTTATATACGTGGCCAGGGGGCACCCCAAAGGCACAACAGTTGTTTCTTAGCCGTGTGCGGTGCCCCCCTCCACAGTTTACCACATTGGTCATATTGTCGTTGTGCTTAGGCAAAGGCCTGCGTGGATCACATCACCAACACCGTCGCCACGCCATTGTGCTGACGAAACTCTCCCTCGACCCTCTACTGGATCAAGAGCTTAAGGGACGTCATCGTGCTGAACGTGTGCTGAACACGGAGGTGTCGTACGTTCGGTACTTGGATCAGTTGGATCGTGAAGACGTTCGACTACATCAACCGCGTTACTAAACGCTTCCGCTTTCGTTCTACGAGGGTACGTGGACACACTCTCCCCTCTCGTGGCTATGAATATCCTAGATAGATCTTGCGTGATCGTAGGATTTTTTTTGAAATACTATGTTCCCCAACAGTGGCATCCGAGCCAGGTCTATGCGTAGATGATATGCACGAGTAGAACACAATGAGTTGTGGGTGATAATAGTCATACTGCTTACCACCAACGTCTTACTTTGATTCGGCGGTATTGTTGGACGAAGCAGCTCAGACCGACATTACATGACCGCGTTCATGAGACTGGTTCTACCGACGTGCTTCACACACATGTGGCTGGCGGGTGTCTGTTTCTCCAACTTTAGTTGAATCGAGTTTGACTACGGTCGGTCCTTGTTGAAGGTTAAAACAACACACTTGATGAAAAATCGTTGTGATTTTGATGCGTACGTAAGAACGGTTCTTGCTAGAAGCCCGTAGCAGCCACGTAAAACTTGCAACAACAAAGTAGAGGACGTCTAACTTGTTTTTGCAGGGCATGTTGTGATGTGATATGGTCATGACGTGATGAGATATAAATTATTGTATGAGATGATCATGTTTTGTAAAAGTTATCAGCAACTGGCAGGAGCCTTATGGTTGTCACTTTATTGTATGAAATGCAATCGCCATGTAATTGCTTTACTTTATCACTAAGCGGTAGCGATAGTCGTAGAAGCAATAGTTGGCGAGACGACAACGATGCTACGATGGAGATCAAGGTGTCAAGCCGGTGACGATGGAGATCATGACGGTGCATTGGAGATGGAGATGAAAGGCACAAGATGATGATGGCCATATCATGTCACATATTTTGATTGCATGTGATGTTTATCATTTATGCATCTTATTTTGCTTAGTACGGCGGTAGCATTATAATATGATCCCTCACTAAATTTCAAGGTATAAGTGTTCTCCCTGAGTATGCACCATTGCTATAGTTCGTCGTGCCGAGACACCACGTGATGATCGGCTGTGATAAGCTCTACGTTCACATAAAATGGGTGCAAGCCAGTTTTGCACGTGCAGAATACTCGGGTTAAACTTGACGAGCCTAGCATATGCAGATATGGCCTCGGAACACCGATACTGAAAGATCGAACGTGAATCATATAGTAGATATGATCAACATAGTGATGTTCACCGTTGAAAACTACTCCATCTCACATGATGATCGGACATGGTTTAGTTGATATGGATCACGTGATCATTTAGATGACTAGAGGGATGTCTATCTAAGTGGGAGTTCTTAAGTAATATGATTAATTGAACTTTAATTTATCATGAACTTAGTACCTCATAGTTTTTGCATATCTATGTTGTTGTAGATCAATGGCCCGTGCTACCGTTCCCTTGAATTTTAATGCGTTCCTAGAGAAAGCTAAGTTGAAAGATGATGGTAGCAAGTACACGGACTGGGTCTGTAACTTGAGGATTATCCTCATTGCTGCACAGAAGAATTACGTCCTGGAAGCACCGCTAGGTGCAAGGCCTGCTGTAGGAGCAACTGCGAACGTTATGAACGTCTGGCAGAGCAAAGCTGATCACTACTCGATAGTTCAGTGTGCCATGCTTTACGGCTTAGAATCGGGACTTCAAAGACGTTTTGAACGTCATGGAGCATATGAGATGTTCCAGGAGTTGAAGTTAATATTTCAAGCAAATGCCCGAGTTGAGAGATATGAAGTCTCCAACAAGTTCTAGAACTGCAAGATGGAGGAGAATAGTTCTGTCAGTGAACATATACTCAAAATGTCTAGGTATCATAACCACTTGATTCAGCTGGGAGTTAATCTTCCTGATGATAGTCTCATTGACAGAGTTCTTCAATCACTGCCACCAAGCTATAAAGGCTTCGTGATGAACTATAATATGCAAGGGATGGAAAAGACAATTCCTGAGCTCTTCGCGATGCTAAAGGTTGCGGAGGTAGAAATCAAGAAGGAGCATCAAGTGTTGATGGTTAACAACACCACTAGTTTAAAGAAAAAGGGCAAACGGAAGAAGGGGAACTTCAAGAAGAACAGCAAGCAAGTTGCTGCTCAAGGGAAGAAGCCCAAGTCTGGACCTAAGCCTGAAACTGAGTGCTTCTACTGCAAAGGGACTGGTCACTAGAAGCGGAACTGCCCCAAGTATTTGCCGGATAAGAAGGATGGCAAAGTGGAAGGTATATTTGGTATACGTGTTATTGGTGTGTACCTTACTAATGCTCATAGTAGCGCCTAGGTATTTGATACTGGTTTTGTTTCTCATATTTGCAACTCGAAAACAGGGGCTACGGGTTATACGAAGATTGGCTAACGACGAGGTGACGATGCGCGTGGGAAATGGTTCCAAAGTTGATGTGATCGCCGTCGGCACGCTACCTCTACATCTATCGTCGGGATTAGTTTTAGACATGAATAATTGGTTTTTGGTGCCAGCATTGAGCAAGAACATTATATCTGGATCTTGTTTGATGCGAGACGGTTATTCATTTAAATCAGAGAATAATGGTTGTTCTATTTATATGAGTAATATCTTTTATGGTCATGCACCCTTGATGAGTGGTCTATTTTTGTTGAAACTCGATTGTAGTGATACACATGTTCATAATATTGAAGCCAAAAGATGCAAAGTTAATAATGATAGTGCAACTTATTTGTGGCACTGCCGTTTAGGTCATATTGGTGTAAAGTGCATGAAGAAACTCCATGCTGATGGGCTTTTGGAATCACTTGATGCTTGCGAACCATGCCTCATGGGCAAGATGACTAAGACTCCGTTCTCCGAAACAATGGAGCGAGCAACTGACTTATTGGGAAATGATACATATTGATGTATGCGGTCCGATGAGTGTTGAGGCTCGTGGCGGGTATCGTTATTTTCTGATCTTCACAGATGATTTGAGCAGATATGGGTATATCTACTTAATGAGACATAAGTCTGAAACATTTGAAAAGTTCAAAGAATTTCAGAGTGAAGTGGAAAATCATCGTAACAAGAAAATAAAGTTTCTACGATCTGATCGTGGAGGTGAATATTTGAGTTATGAGTTTGGTCTTCATTTGAAAGAATGTGGAATAGTTTCGCAACTCACACCACCTGGAACACCACAGCATAATGGTGTGTCCGAACGTCGTAACCGTACTTTATTAGATATGGTGCGAGCTATGATGTCTCATCGATTTACCGCTATCGTTTTGGGGTTATGCTTTAGAGACGGCTGCATTCACGTTAAATAGGGCACCATCTAAATCCATTGAGACGACACCATATGAACTATGGTTTGGCAAGAAACCTAAGCTATCGTTTCTAAAAGTTTGGGGCTGCGATGCCTATGTGAAGAAGCTTCAACCTGATAAGCTCAAACCCAAATCAGAGAAGTACGTCTTCATAGGATACCCAAAAGAAACTATTGGGTACACCTTCTATCACAGACCCGAAGGCAAGATCTTTGTTGCTAAGAATGGATCCTTTCTAGAGAAGGAGTTTCTCTCGAAAGAAGTGAGTGGGAGGAAAGTAGAACCTGATGAGGTAGTTGTACCTTCTCTCAAATTGGAAAGTAGTTCATCACAAAAATCAGTTCCAGTGATGCCGACACCAATTAGTGAGGAAGCTAATGATGATGATCATGAAACTTCAGATCAAGTTACTACCGAACCTCGTAGGTCAACCAGAGTACGATCCGCACCAGAGTGGTACGGTAATCCTGTTCTGGAAGTCATGTTACTAGACCATGACGAACCTATGAAGTATGAGGAAGCGATGATGAGCCCAGATTCCGCAAAATGGCTTGAGGCCATGAAATCAGAGATGGAATCCACGTATGAGAACAAAGTGTGGACTTTGGTTGACTTGCCCGATGATCGGCAAGCCATACAGAATAAATGGATCTTCAAGAAGAAGAATGACACTGATGGTAATATTACTGTCTACAAAGCTCGATTTTTGCAAAAAGGTTTTTTGACAAGTTCAAGGTGTTTACTACAATGAGATTTTCCCACTCGTATTGATGCTTAAGTCTGTCTGAATCATGTTAGCAATTGCTGCATTTATGAAATCTGGCAAATGGATGTCAAAACTGCATTCCTTAATGGATTTATTAAAGAAGAGTTGTATATGATGCAACCAGAAGGTTTTGTCGATCCTAAAGGTGCTAACAAAGTGTGCAAGCTCCAGCGATCCATTTATGGACTGGTGCAAGCATCTTAGAGTTGGAATATACGCTTTGATGAGTTGATCAAAGCATATAGTTTTATACAGACTTGCATTGAAGCCTATATTTACAAGAAGGTGAGTGGGAGCACTACAGCCTTTCTGATAAGTATATGTGAATGACACATTGTTGATCGGAAATGATGTAGAATTTTCTGGAAAGCATAAAGGAGTGTTTGAAAGGAGTTTTTCAAAGAAAGACCTCGGTGAAGCTACTTACATATTGGGCATCACGATCTATAAAGATAGATCAAGACGCTTGATAAGACTTTCGATGAGTACATACCTTGATAAGATTTTGAAGGAGTTCAAAATGGATCAGTCAAAGAAGGAGTTCTTGCCTGAGTTGTAAGGTATGAAGTTGAGTAAGACTCAAAACCCGACCACGGCAGAAGATAGAGAGAGAATGAAAGTCATTCCCTATACCTCAGCCATAGGTTCTTTAAAGTATGCCATGCTGTATACCAGATCTATTGTGTACCTTGCCATGAGTTTGGCAAAGGGGTACAATAGTGATCCAGGAGTAGATCACCGGACAGCGGTCAAAATTATCCTTAGAGGACTAAGGAAATATTTCTCGGTTCTGGAGGTGATAAAGAGTTCATCGTAAAGAGTTACGTCGATGCAAGCTTTAACACTGATCTGGATGACTCTGAGTCTCAATCTGGATACATATTGAAAGTGGGAGCAATTAGCTAGAGTAGCTCCATGCAGAGCATTGTAGACATAGAAATTTGCAAAATACATACGGATCTGAATGTGGCAGACCCATTGACTAAACTTCTCTCACAAGCAAAACATGATCACACCTTAGTACTCTTTGGGTGTTAATCACATGGCAATGTGAACTAGATTATCAACTCTAGTAAACCCTTTGGGTGTTGGTCACATGGCGATGTGAACTATGGGTGTTAATCACATGGTGATGTGAACTATTGGTGTTTGAATCACATGGCGATGTGAACTAGATTACTGACTCTAGTGCAAGTGGGAGACTGAAGGAAATATGCCCTAGAGGAAACAATAAAGTTGTTATTTGTATTTCCTTATATCATGATGAATGTTTATTATTCATGCTAGAATTGTATTAACCGGAAACTTAGTACATGTGTGAATACATAGACAAAATAGAGTGTCCCTAGTATGCCTCTACTTGATTAGCTCGTTAATCAAAGATGGTTATGTTTCCTAACCATAGACATGTGTTGTAATTTGATGAACAGGATCACATCATTAGAGAATGATGTGATGGACAAGACCCATCTGTTAACTTAGCATAATGATCGTTAAGTTTTATTGCTATTGCTTTCTTCGTGACTTATACGTATTCCTCTAACTATGAGATTATGCAACTCCCGAATACCGGAGGAACACCTTGTGTGCTATCAAACGTCACAACGTAACTGGGTGATTATAAAGATGCTCTACAGGTGTCTCCAAAGGTGTTTGTTGGGTTGGCATAGATCAAGATTAGGATTTCTCACTCCGAGTATCGGAGAGGTATCTCTGGGCCCTCTCGGTAATGCACATCACTATAAGCCTTGCAAGCAATGTGACTAATGAGTTAGTTGCGGGATGATGCATTACGGAACGAGTAAAGAGACTTGCCAGTAATGAGATTGAACTAGGTATGATGATACCGATGATCGAATCTCGGGCAAGTAACATACCGATGACAAAGGGAATGACGTATGTTGTTATGCAGTTTGACCGATAAATATCTTCGTATAATATTTAGGAGCCAATATGAGCATCCAGGTTCCGCTATTGGTTATTGACCGGAGATGTGTCTCGGTCATGTCTACATAGTTCTCGAACCCGTAGGTTCCGCACGCTTAACGTTCGATGACGATTTGTACTATGAGTTACGTGTTTTGGTGACCGAAGTTTGTTCGGAGTCCCAGATGAGACCACGGACATGACGAGGAGTCTCGAAATGGTCGAGAGGTAAAGATTCATATATTGGAAGGTAGTATTCGGACATCGGAATGGTTCCGAGTTATTTCGGTATTTTTCAGGAGTACCGAGGGGTTACCGGAACCCCCCGGGGAAGTGTTGGGCCAACATGGGCCTAAGGGAGAGAGAGGGAAGCCCGCGAGGGGTGGCTGCGCGCCCTCCTCCTTGGGAGTCCAAATAGGACAAGGAGGAGGGGGCGGCGTCCCCCTTCCCTTTCCCTCTCCCTCTCCTTCCTATTCCCTCCGGTGGAAGAAAGGAAAAGAGGGGGGCGAATCCTACTTGGACTAGGAGTCCAAGTACGACTCCCCCCATGGCGCGCGCCTCTTGGCCAAACGTTCAGCACAACACGGTTCGATCGTGAAGACGTTTGGTACTTGGATCGGTTCGATTGTGAAGACGTTCGACTACATCAACCGCGTTACTAAACGCTTCCGCTTTCGGTCTACGAGGGTACGTGGACACACTTTCCTCTCTCGTTGCTATGCATCTCCTAGATAGATCTTGCGTGATCGTAGGAATTTTTTTGAAATACTATGTTTCCCAACAACTTTCACATAAGTTGGCGGGGTTATGTTTTTCAACAACTCTCCCCTTGTCACATATTACCATGGTGTTTGTATGTAAATAATTTGGTATGCAATTCGTATATTATCATGCTATTTTCACATAACTTATCAGGGTATGTTTGTTAACAAATTTTCCCACTTAGTCAATGTTATCGTGGGGTTTGTACGTAAGTTATCAGGTATGCGGTTCATACATTACCATGTTATTTTCACATAAGTTATTAGGGGTATGTTTTTCACCAATTTTTCCCCATTGATCAATATTGTCGATGTGTTTTACTAGATCAATACAATAAATCTTTATCGATAATCCCTAAAAACATATCAATTATCACTACCTTCTTTGAAATTGACATCTCGCTTTTTGGCTGGAGTTGCTGGCAGGCAGCACTACTCTTCCCCGCAGGACCTAAGCGGAGACGGTGCGTCACACAAATCGATCAACAACCTGCGTTATGCACCCGCAACAGATCCAATCGCCAAAAGACAAAAGGTTGTTCTGTTTTTGCTGCTTCCTACAGCGCGACGCCTCCATTAAGATTTTCCACTTTTCTAGTCCTGATGACTCGGCAAGGTACATACATGATCAAATCGTCAATGTTTTTTTAGACAAGTCCAATCGTCAATCAATCGATCAACATCAACCCAACTCCTATTTGGCACTCTTAGCGCCACTTATAGGCTTATTCACAAGCCGACGCACACTCCCCTCTGTCATGGGCTTGGCCCATTTAGTTTTTTCCCTTCAAAAAATATGTGTGTGCCGACTGAGATTCAAACTCCAAACCTCAATGTTACTTCAAGCGGCTATAACCAACTCGAAAAGTTATTTGTTGTGCGAACTTGCTTCCTTTTCCACTTGTTTAAAGGTAAATGTAACGCTAAAAATAAAAAGCAGCTCATTCGTAGTTTTGTTTTCTTTTGCTTTTCTATTTGGCCGGTCTTTCTTTGGGCTTTTCCATTTTTGCTTTCTATTTTCTTTCCTTTTTATATTTTTCTAATTTGCAAACTTTGTACAATTTCATGAATTTTTTCAAATTTGTGAGTTTTTTCTTGTTATGCAAACTCTTTTCAAATCCATTTTTTGTCAAATTCATGAATTTTTTCAAATTATTTTATTTTTCTTTTTAAACGCACAAACTATTTTTGAATTAAAAAAATCTTCAAATTCGTGAATTTTTATTTCCAAATTGATGATCTTTTACCAAACCTGTGATTGTTTTCCAAAATCCATATTTTTTACTTCGTAAACTTTTTTCATACTTCCAAAATCCACAAACTTTTATCCAAAATTAATGATTTTTTAAAACCCGTGAATTTTTATTGAACCCTTGAACTTTTTCTCAAATCCAGGAATATTTTCTGAACCCTGCGCACTTTTTTGAACTCGTGAATTTTTTGAGTTCATTAACTTGTTTTCAAATCCATGCACTTTTCACAAACTCGTGAACAGTTTTCAAAGTCATGATATTTTTCAAATTCATGATTTTTTTTCAAATTCATATTTTTTTGACCCCTTGAACTTTTTTGAGTTTGTGAACTCTCTTTCAAATCCATGAACTTTTTAATCCCTCAAACTTTTTGAACTTGTGAATTTTCTAAGAGTTCATGAACTTGTTTCAAATCCGCGAACTTTTTGTCAAATTCATGAAAAAATTTCAACTTTATGATCTTCTCAAACCCGTGATTTTTTTCCAAATTTCATGAACCTTTCTAAAATTTGCCAACTTTTTTCAAATTCATGATTTTTTTCACATCCTCAACCATGAATATTTATTAAAATCCACGAACTTTTTTCAAACTCTTGAATTTTTTAAATCTACATTTATTCAATTCTATTATTTTGTTTCAAATTGAAGATTTGTTTTCCAAATTTGTGTTTTTTGCAAATCTATGGAAAATTTTCATCTCACAACTATTTAAAAAGTACTATAAAAACCGACTGGGTTTTGTCCCGACCAACTGTAATTTTTTTTTGTAAAAAACTACCCGCTCCGTTCCATAATATAATATATTTTTAAGTGGTTTTACCTTGCAAAACGATCTTATATTATGGGGCGGAGGAAGTAGCTTCTTTTAGATAAAGAAAGAAAACCTAGCCGGCAAAAGCAAGCGAGTGGGTGAGCCAGCTGGCGCTATATCGGGCCACGGCCCGCTAGCATCAAGCTGAAGGTAGAAGCAGATGGGCCATCCCATTTAGAGGTTAAAAACACGAGCATGTGAAAAAATCGCGAAAAAGACCCGAGCCAACGAGAGATCGAACTCATGAAGCTCCGCTCATGAAGGGAAGAACCTGACCAATCTATGGGAAAATCTACCAAGTTGTAAGCAGTGCGAGAGTTTAAAGTTACGAACATCTTTTGAAAATTTTCATATAATTCAAGAAAATCAAGAACAGTAAATAGAAATTTTGAACAAAATTTGACAAACCCAAACACTTTTTGGAACCATGAAAGCATTTGTTTTTAAATGTGAACAAAATTAGAAATTCCAACAAACTTTTCAAACATGAACAATTATTCAAAATATGATTTTTTTTCCAAATTTCAAAAAATGAACAATTTAAAAAATATACATAGTACATTTTTGTAATATATGCTAGACAACTTTTAAATACATATTGAACATTTTTGTGATATACGCTGAACAAATTTTTAATATACGCTGAACATTTTGTAATATACGTGGAACAATTTTAACTACACACTGAACATTTTTATGATATACGCTGAACAAATTTTTAATATTTTTTTGCGGAAAGAACAAAATTTTTGTACACATTGAACATTTTTAAAATATGCGCTAACCATTTTTTTGCACATATTGAACATTTTTGTGATACATGTTGAACAATATTTGAATATATAATGAACATTTCTTTGATATACGTTGAACAAATTTTGAATTGTGAAAAAAAATAAAACCGTGATTTTTTCTGAAATCATGAACAAAATTTAGAATTTCAATGAGTTTCTTAAAAACAAGGATAGAAAATAAAAATAAAAAGGATAAAACAAAAAGAGACGAAAAAAGAAATAGAAACAGAATTCGAAAAGAAAAAGAAAAAAAAAGAAGCCAAGCAAAAAAATCGATAATCTGGTAAAAAACAAAACCGGCTAAGGGAACCTTCTAGAAGGTTCCCAAACCGGTTTGTCTCGCATTGCTTTAATGCGCGAAGTCGGCCGCCCCGTTGTGCGCCGGTGCTCTCGTGCTTCAGTGAAGGCGCTGCTACCTAACGCACTCGCACGTCGAATAGCGAAATCACTAATTAAAGAGCACTCTTTGCAAAGATCAGTCCCACCTCCTCAGGTTGCGACACACACTGCATTCGCGCCACTTGTCGCAACATGTGAATATCCCTTTTTTCATATATTTGATTATTCAAAACGTTTTTCTCTCTTAGACCTTGTGTCCAAATCTTGAATCATTTTCAACGTTGGATTTCTCATGTTGAGATCTTCAAAACTAGATTCCATGTTGATAGGTTTCGACGATTTTTTTATATGAAAAAACCTAACTGGGGGTAGTTTTTTTTCTTTGCCAAGAGGCACGACTCACGAAATCAAATCCGTGGCTCCACGAAAAGTTAATCTGTGCATCTCGCGAAAGGAAAAAAAAGAAAGAAAACATGTTTTTTTTCGTTGCCAAGAGACACGACTATGCCTTTCGCGGAAAAAAATCCGTGCCTCCACGAGAAGTAAATATGTGTATCTCACGGAAGAAAACAAAAGGAAAACGCCTTTTTTTTGTTTCCAAGAGGGACAACTGTGCCTCTCGCGGAAGCAAATCTGTGCCTCCATGAGAAGTAAATTTGTGCCTTCCACGAAAGAAAAAAAGCAAAAAAAACGTGTTTTCGCGCAATTTTTTCTCGAATAGTTTTTTGTCCAAAACCTAAGAAAAACCGTAGGAAAACCAAAAAGCCAAAAAAACCATAAAAAATCATCAGAGCCAAAAACATGTGCAAAAAAGTAAAAGAAAAAAAATTCGAAGAGAGCGTCCAGAGCCCGATATGTGGCGGCGGCTGAGAGCATGCCAAGTGGCATGCTCTCAGCCCACTCCAAGTAACCCTTGCGGGGGCTCCCAAAAAAGTACTCCTTCGTTAGTTGCTCCCGTCAAATAGGATTTACTGTTTCCTAGGATGTCGCTGCTCTTGGCGAGGCCCAGCAGGATTTCTTTCCGCGGCACGTGCACATACGTGGCGGCCCTCCCTCATGTCGGGGACCCGGGGCCCTTCCTGCTCCTAAGGGCCGGCCCTGAACAGAACCATCCCGTCGCTCATTGCAGGAGGTCGCGCGCACGCCCTTGGCGCCGCACCTCATCTCGCGTTAGCGGGGAATCCAGAAAGAAAATGGAAGGAGGGCTCAAAGTTAATGATGAGTAAATTAAACACCTTTTAGAAGAAAAAAGCAAGTTTCTCCTAATCCTTTTGTGCAAATAAGCTCAAACTCTACCATATTGCTATTGGTCATATGTACTATTTACTGTAGTTTTTTGAGATTTTTAGAAACTATCAAATTTTGTACCAAAATTTAGATTAGTCGAGAAAAATAGCTATTATATACCAATCCCTTTGTCAAAATAAGCTCAAAATTTCCCATATTCATACTAGTCACATGTAGTATTTACATGAGTTTTCTTAGATTTTTTTGAAAGAAGTCAAATTTTGAGGCAAAAAATTGGTATTGCCTATCGAAACAGCCAATACGTGCCAAATATGAGCTTAAAACGATGAAATTTTGCTACACCAATACTAGTAAGTAGTAACATGTTTGGTCATACCACAAAGTTTCGAGTCAAAAGCATACAGTTCACACACCAATACATAAAGTACTACGGAAGCAAAAAAAAAAAAAAAAGAATGCGGAACCAATGATGTCGGTTTTGCGTCTGACCAATGCTACTGTAGAACTATATAGATTATATACTTAGTGTTCCACACGCCATGCCGTCTGTTCGAAAGTAGCTAGTTTATGAGTGAGAAAATAGTTGTATACAAAGTTGTCTGTTAGAACTAGGGAAAAAGTGAGATATACCTCTTAAGCAATCACATTATACTCACGAGGCAAGTGAGCTCTCCGTTCGCTATTTTTCTGGAATTGTATCATGATCTGATCATCATGAATACTTTTGAATATCCTTTTGTCACAGTAGCATACCATTAAGTCATTGAGACAATCATTTGAGATCTTATTGCACAAATCTGTTTTGATGATCTTCATTGCTGAAAATATTCGCTCAATGGATGAAGTTGCCACGGGGAGAATCAATGTAAACTCGATGAGGTGATATACCAATAGGAAAGTTGCATGTTTTGTTGATTAAACCATCAAAGGAGCAAGGGTGGAAACATATGAACATCCATTAAATTTCTCACTTCTCCTCGTATTTCTAAGGAATCTTGGAAGGTCAAATCTTAGCAACAAGCGGCCAGTTTCTGTAAAATCATCCGCATAAATTTTAGCAAGTCGAATAAGTTTGTCAACATTAAACTTTGCAAAGTTGTTGGCTGGATTAAGACAAGACATGCAATCCACTAACCCGGGGTTAACTTCATTGAACCGATGGTTCATCTCGGTAATAGTTGCATAAATAACAACGTAGAATATGCTAACTTTGAGATAATGTTGTCTGAGTCACCTTATTTTTGTGTGAACAGATTGACCCATAGCTCCAACAAGATCATCCATACTTGGCACATAAATGCCATGTTCCTCACAAAAGATTTTGGCTTGGTTGCATAATGACTCATATCTAGTGTCCCTCATATCTTGCAAAGTTTCTTTCACATCCAAGATCAAACGCATGGCTTCAACAACATCTTGATTCTTACTTTCCAAAGCTTGTGATAGCATATTTGTGGTTTGCAAAAAGTTTATTAAGAATAGCATGATAAACACAAATTGGAAACATTCCATCTTTATGATCAAACCTGAAGCTCCATCTTGACAAGTGTGTTCTCGTGCATCGTCAAACACGATTGCTAGCATCCACAACTGCATTCCACATTTTGTAAATACGAAGCAAGGTTCTAAGGTGTGAGCCGCAACGAGTAGCTCCTAGGCTAGATAGGTTAGTTTCTTAACGTAACCTAGTTCCAGCTGAGATCTTACCATGCTCCATCAATTTCATCAAGTCATCATGAAGCTTTGCAAGTAATGCATCTTTTCTCTTGCAAGATGAACCCACCTGAGTCACTATCAAGGGAAGATAACTAAAGAAATCAGCAATAACTAGACAACATCAAGCAACTGTGACAACTACCAACTGCAATTGATGGGCAAAGCAGTGAACATAGAAAGCATATGGACTCTCATCTTGGATCAACTTTTGCAAACCCTTGAATTCACCTCTCATATTTGAAGCTCCATCATAACCCGCCCCACGTAGTCTAGAAATAGGCAAGCCATGGTAAACTAACACATCAACCAAGGCATCTTTAACTCCAATAGTTATAAAATCGGAGATGTGCTTAATTGCAAGAAATCTCTCCTAAAGCACCCCATGATCATCCAAAAAAATCTGCACATTTGGGAAGCTACGAACTAAAATTACACAAACTAACAACAAATGTAAAGATAAAGAACGATGCAAACTCATATGCATTACCTCAAAATCACTGCCATTTGCTACTTTATTGAGCAATCTCTAGCCTCGTCGACTAGAACTAAAAATTTCTTATGTCCAAGCTCACTCTTGATGACTTTGGTTACCTCCATTGCGCAACATGCACAAGGTCCTTTTGGTATCTCCACATATCATAAATGCATTACCTTGCCCCTTATCAAATGCCTCCCCCACATCTTTCCTCTTACACTTGTACCAGTCAAAGAGCTCCCTAAGATCCCCTTTGTTCGTTGAATTGGAGGATTCATCGTGTCCACGAAAAGCTTCCCCTTGTGCCGTGAGATACCTTGCATAATCCAATGATGCAGTCAAACGGGTTTTGTAGCCTATCTCGGACTCTTTATTGTAAACACGGAATCTAGTTGCCACATTAGGCCTTTGATTGTTGAAATCATCACACAAGCCTATAGGATTGTTTTGGTAAATAGATGGCCCACCAATATGTTTATGAAAAGTTGCCAAAGTTGTTTTCCAATGATGATAACCATGTAATGTAAATACATCATTTCCAAATGTAGCATCCTGTGATGGTTTCTTAAAAAGAAAACAGTGGAAGCAAAAGGCAACCTCCTTTTCAAACTATATTCCAACCAATCAAACCTCTCTAGCCGGTGTGGTTGAAAAGATCTCCTGATTGTACCATACAATGTGATTTCAAAATTATGTCCTTCAGCTTTGTTTCTTCCTTTCAACAAATAAGCTCTTCTAACTTCACTTCGAATTTTAGGGGCATAATCTTCTATTGGTATTCGATCTGTCGGATCATGAAAAATTTGTCTTGGTGAAATTCTTGGATGAGAAGACTTGGTGTTGGTGGTTGGTTTATGCTCTCATTAATTGGGGGGGGGGGAGGCTTGGTGCTCTCGTTTGAAGGAGTGATAGTGCTCTCATTTGAAGAAGTGATAGTGCTCTCATTTGAAGGAGTTTATAGTGCTCTCATCGTTTGGGGGATTACTACTCTCATTTGTTGGAGTAAGGGGGTTCATGTTCGGAATTTAGGTTGCTTAGGGTTCAGGAAAAACAACCGGGGGTGTGGGTGGGGGTTGGGAGGGTGTTCGAACTGCTTGCAAACCACTTGTGCAAATTCTTTCTTTTCATTTTTGTAAACAAACATAGAATTAATTCACAGATTGTAACTAGAACTAAACTGGGCAAGGGCATCTAAGCTAGTGTAATTCTAAAAAAATAATGGTAGGAGGAAAAATAACCTCTAGGCATTGGGCGACCTGACGAGCCGGCGCGCTCCCAGACTCCCCTACCATCTGGACGCCCCAAGTGGCTATGCCCCTGACGCAGGGCTCCGCGACCGGTCGGTGAGCTCCCACACTGCCTCAGCCTGTCTATCTGGCTCTGGCGGCGTCGGTGGCGCCCTGGCAACGTGTTGGGTCCGTGGGCGGCATGATCGCGTGCTCTCTGGCGGCGGCTATGGTTGCGGTCCGGCTAGGGCTGGGTGAGGCGTGCTCGAGACGTGTTGAAGCATCGCTGGAATTGTTGGAGACTTGCTGCATTTACAGGGGCTGAGCAGATGGGCCTATGTTTTTTGGGCTGGGCTGTACTAATGAGTAGTTGTGAAAAAGTATCCAATTTTGGAGGGCAGGCTTGAGCCCATCCAAGCCCGCCCCTTGGATTCGCCGTTGCCTGTAGGGAACCGAACACAAGCCATCATCATTGCCCCTCTGGTCCTCACCTGAGCCGGTAAAACCTTGTTGTATTAGACATTCGGGAAGTTGTCATGCTAAGGTTCAATAGGACCAGCGCACGACACAACAACCCTCGCTGATGACAAGAAGCGTAGATCGGAAGAATCCAGTATGTAAACACACAAACAAAGACAAGATCCAAGTAGACCCACCAAAGACAAACTTCGACCGAATCCAGTGAGATCTGCCGGATATACACCTCCACACACCCTTCGGCGATGCTGAACGCACCGTCGGGACGGGGGCTAAGCGGGGAGAACCTTATTCCATATTCAATGAGCCGCCACCGCCTCGTCTTTCTGAGCAGGACATAAACCCTGAACGAACACAAAAAGACACCTAAAAATGGAGCAGGAGCCATCCTGCCGACAAGGGCCAGGGTCCATCACGCATCCATGGTCCTAAGGCCATAGGAGACAAGTTAGAACTCAGGCGACACCAACAAGAGGAAAGGAAGACATAGTCGCCCGAGGGTCCCGGTAGTCACGAGGCCAAGGGGTAAGAGTACATCTTCTAGAGAGAGGTGATCAGTGAAAGAAGCTACCAATAGTTGAAATCCGAAACTGGACTTTTCATCATTGTAATGGAAAACAGACTTTTCATCCGATTAACCCACAAATTTAGCCTAGTTGATGTAAAAATTTAGGTGGTCCCCTGGCCTGGTAGGCATGTCGGTTTTTGCTGATAACTGTACCAGTGTTGTCGGGTTTTCGCCCCATAACGGATGTCTCGTAGGCGAGTTCCCGTGGTGGGTTTCCGACAATGTTTTGAACTCGTTTCCCCTTTCCTGTTTCCCTTTAACTCTGGATTGGTTGATGTATTTTCGTTATTACGAAATAGGCTTTCGCCCCGCTATATAGATATAGCAACCACCTGATACAACAAAGAGTCCAATGCTGGGGCAAACAACACAAGCACGCTCAAAAGAAACAAAAAAGAAAGAAGAGAGAAAATAATGTCAACAAGGTCGGATCGACGAAAACGATGATGACCCGCAACCGCTGCGCCCACCGGAGATTTACCACCTCACTCCTAGCACCTCGAACCTCTGCATGCCAAGCAACACCTTCAGGAAGAAACACGATGACGATGATGCTGCTGCCTGGACAAGTCCTAGGGTTTCCCCCGGTACGCGGAGGGGCGTGGGGAAGGGGAATACCAGACGCCCTTCAGGAAGGAACGGTGGCGCCCACGGGCGTCACCGCGTAGGTGCCGGCACGCCGGCAGGGATTTTCCCCGTCCACCAAACACCCACATCCCCGAATGGTCCGACGTGCTCCACCAATCATGCCGCCCACCAACATGCGCCACCACGATCTTGCCATCATCACCGCTGCCTCACCATGGTCAACGAAGTGAGACCGACGAAGCCGAGAGGGAGCAGTCGGGAACGAGGAGCGGCAGCGACAGCAGCCACGCGGGAGGAGACAACCTCCACCGCCATCGACGGTCACCAACTGGACGCGGTGAGAGGAGCACACCAGGCCCTCGAGGCCCGACCAAGCCCAAAAGGGGCTCGTGAAGCACCCGTCGCTGCGCTGCAGTAGGTGCACCGCCGTCTCCACAACCCCCCACAAAAGCCGCGCCTCCTCTTCTCCCGCCGGAGCCGCCGCAGGCGAGATCGAGCTAGGCCCGCCTAGACCCAGATGGGGCCGAAAAGGGCCCAGATCTGGGCCGGGAGGGCGCCGCCACCATCCACCGCGCCTGCCCGCCGCCAAGTTGCTGCGCCACCGCCCCCCTGGCCACCCGGAGCCGCGCCGCCTGGAGCACCAGCTGCCGCCGGAACCTCTGCAGACCGATGAGCACCTCCGCGGGCCACCACCACCCGAGCCAATGTACCGCGCGCGGGGAAGGACAAGGCCGCCATCGCCGCCGACACCACGCGGGCATGGCCCGGTGACGAAGGCCGCCGGCGGTGGCGGGAGGAGGGTTAGGGGAGGGGGGACGCCGGGGGAGGGGGAGAGGAGCCCTCGGTCGCCTCGCTCGAGGAGGCAACGCGGGGAACGAGCCTAGCTCTATGCTCGCATTCAATGCACGTAGGTAATTGGTTTCTGAGTACTAGTTTCTACAATCATGTATTTTCGTTATTCAGTTAGTGTAAAGGGGTTATGTTCGGTTTAATAAATAAATAAATTAGGTGACAAATAGGTATGTATAGATTGGTGTTTGGGAAAAGTGTCTCGCGGAAATTTACAGGAGAAATTACCTCGTGTGACGACTGACGACGGGTATCCTTGCATTGACGGCCGGGAGTTGTACGTAAAGCTACAGCCGCTGAGGCGAGGGAAGTGACATGCGCAGATTTTGTCCAGTCAAACTCAAACATCGTAGCTGCCCCAGATTTCTCCCTGCCGGCCGGTCGATCACTAGCGCGCTTGCGGCGGTATGTTCCTTCCGGCGCCGGCGCCGATCGGCTAGGCTAGCCCCGCACGTTACGTGCGTTGAATGTAACACGCACGCGCGCATGCAGAGCAGACGACCAGCCAACTGAAAGGCGCGCAATCAGGGGTTTCGTGTTAGGCGCGTCGCACGATCCTCTCACGACCAACCTTCCATAGCCGCTGCTAGCTTGTTCATGCTAGCGCGCACTGAGGAAATACGTACTTCTTCCAACTCTCACTCACTCAGAGAGAAAGTAGACGTAGAAGAATTATCTGAGATCGTGACACGTATACGAAGAAAAATGCACTAACCATTTCCTCGTTTTTCTTCCCCGATCGATCGATCGATCGAAGAAAGTGCATGCCCCGTTCCTCCGTCTCTCTCTCCTCATGCACGCATGCGGCCCTGTGGGCTGTATATATACGCGTACGCACGACCGCACACACAAGCAGAGCACCAATCACCGTTCGGTGGCCACCATGAGCAGACCCGCGGCACCGGCGGCTCTCGTGCTGATCATCCTCATCATTGCCTCCGGCGGGGTCGGCTTGGCCGCGCGGCCACTGGCGGGCGGAGGACGCGCCGCAAGGGAGCTCACGGGCGCCACCGACTCGTCGGCGCAGCCGTCCAATTGCACCTACGGGCACAATACCGGCGGCCAGTGCCCTCCTAGCCCCGCCGCCCACAGTTAGGCTTGCGCGCGGCGCATGGCATGCAGATGCATGGGTGCACGTACCTTATATCCGTGCCATGTCACGGGCTTGTATGCACGTGCACCGATCGTAAGGAGACCAACCCTCGACAAGACGGCCGTCATCGGGGTTTGCTCCGGAGCTCAGGTTGCCGGCGACGGACGTATATACGGCTCTGCTACTTGGCATGCATCGGGAGCGGACCAAGTGTTCTCGGAGGACCCCACGTGGAGAGGAGATCAATGGTCCTGATCTAACCCCATTCCTGCATGCACACATCAAGATGCATCAGGAAGGAATTCAGGATTGACCTCGTGTTGTAGTTGTGCCCTAGGCGGTGGTTTTGTGTAAGAGTTTCGTTTGTGTAATTTAATCGAAGCTCTCATCACTCTAGGACAAAGCCCAAGGGAGGATTTGGGCCTATGGCAACTGGGGCTATAGCCAGGTGTGTGGCTCAACTAGTGCTATTATATCCAATATATAAATTTCCAGCTTTTTAGATGTAAAGAGGCCCAGCCCAGGCATTTTGTTCGCGAATACGCAAAGTTTACACATCGTTTCATCGATAGAGGAAATTAAGAGTTTGTCTAGAAAAAAAGGTAAGAGCGAATATAAAAGATGATACAACACATGACATGAACGCAGCCGGTGTGAGCATAGTGCACGGAGCAGAGAAACATAGGATGCTTGGCCCAAACAGAGAAACAACACAACTAAACTCGCCGCTCTGGGAAGTAGCCAAAACCAAACCAACAGGACGACCAATATCTTCGAGTCCACAGTATACGGTGGGTGGTTGGGCCCGAGCAATGCAGTGGTGGTTTGCTTGTTTCTCGTACGCGCGCGTGTGCGAGCCCTTCGCTAACTGAACCCGAACGAGCCCGTCGCTCGCTTACTGAACCCGATCGATCGATTCCTCGACTGAACCCGAGCATCCCTTGCTTCGCTTACTGAACCTGATCGATCGATCCCTCGCCTGAACCTGAGAGATCCCTCGCTTCTTACTGAAACCGAGTGATTGATACCTCGCACTACTGAACCCGGGGGATCCCTCACACTACGTATTGTACCCGAGCGAACCCTCACAGTATTGAACCCGAACGATCGAGCTCGCTGCTTACTGAACCCGAGTGATCGATGCGAGACTCGTGCATGTATGTAAGTTTGCTGGCCCGCTCGATCGATGTGTTGCATCGACCCCCCCCCCCCCCCCCCCGCCGCCGCCCCCGCAAGACGTGAGTTGACCTATCCGGTTGGTTGCCTCTCGATGAACAACCCCGCTGTTGTCGTGTGTGCGATATGTAGATCGTGTCAAGACTAGCATCCGGTTGCATCGATCGAGCCCCCTGCGCGAGACATACGTAATGAGTCGACCTAGCTAGCCGCCAGTTGGTTGACTGTGGATGAACAATCCCCGTTGCTAGATGCCTCGCGCGCGTACGCCCCATCCCAACTGGTGGGGGTTGGATGCACAGGACCCCATGGTAGACGGTTGAGACTGGATGAACATGACCCCGATCGAGGAGGTCGTTTCACAGTACTCCACACTCTAGCCGGTGGGGGTTGGATGAACATGACCCCGTGGAGGCCAGGACGTATACGCGATCGACGCTGGATGAACAGGATGCCGAGGAGGCCGTTTTGTGGTACGCCACACCGTACCCTAGCCGGTTGGGGTGGATGAAAAGGATCCCGTGGAGGCTGTAGGAAGTTGGCGCAAGATGAATAACAGCCGGTGGAGGCTGTTCCACGATACACCTCACCCTCCCAATGAACAGGACTACGTTTTGGTCGTAGGTTGTTGAACAAAACCCCGTTTCGACCGCCTTACGGTATGCCACACACCCAGCCGGTTGGGGGGGGGGGGGGGGTCTCGATGAACATGATTCTATTTTGGCCGTTCCACCACAGCCTGTTGGCTCCCGATGAATAGGACCCCATTGTCGTTCTCTCTCACCGTTTTGGCCGTCCAACCGCAGCCTGTTGGTGCTCGTTCAACATGACCCCGTTGCTGTGTACATCAGTCCATATATACACTAGTATGACCGGCCATATATACGCGTGTCCGGTCAGCCGTACATACATGCGTGTCCGGCCGGCTGGTACATGAATACTTGGCCCGTATTTTTGCACCATAGTTATATGTACATGTACACGATTTAGACGGGACTGTGTGACCTGCTAAGTCGGGGGCCAAATTTCCTACTACGACACATATCGCTCCTTACTCGGCCACAATTCATCGTTGCAGAGAGAACGACAAGTACGTACATGTTTGCTCTCTGATAGATAACGCTACCTACGCTTCAACTTAGTGGGTCTTGGCTGTCAGGGGAGGAATCCTTTTTTTGCACATAATAAGGAGGCACTTTCTTGCGTGCGGCCTTTTCATCAATGGGTGCCTACTGTCAGTCTCTCCACATACATTTCTCTTCCGGTGGTTGTCATTCGTTGAGCACGCCGTGCGGAGCGCACCATGGCGGTGGACGAGGGCGAGACCTTGGAGCGAAACGACCCGGAGTCGGGGAAGACACGGTAGTGGAGTCCAAGGCGGAGGGAAGTACGAGGGTTGATGATACCACCTTTTATTGATCCAGTATTAGAATAGAAAAGAGTATCCCACACCTATTTTTCTGGAGGTTACCCTAGGTTATCGAACCCACGAGAGGAAGATTTCCTTCATGCAATGGTCTGTTGCAAGCTTTTGTCAAAGTGTTAAATCCAGCTTTTGACCGGATCAACAAGCAAATAGTTATTCAAACACTTATAATAAAAAGAGGTACGGGTATGAGTTCTTACGCTTACAACCTTGTATTTGCGTTGAGATCAAATAGGATATTAATTTGTGCGTTAGAAGTCACCCATCGAGGTGTGCTTGTTACAGTTTGAAGTGGGGGATGTGTGCAAATAACATTTTGACCGACATGATCCTGCATCAACAATCAGTCGTCCTACCGCAGGCCCTATCCATCGCGCGGGGTTTCCTCGATAATTAAGATAATGAAATCAGGCAAGAGCTTTGAGCGTTTAATGACTACACCTCATTTATCCCCGAGGATATGATCCTTGCTGCCCTACTAAACCTTACTGTCACCGGTGTTCGGTATAACATTTCACGGTCTCCTTCCTCCTAGCCTCACCGGTGCTCGATCTCCATGATCCTGGGGTACTTATAGGGATGAAGATCACGGACAAGACAAGAGACAACTTCACGGAACAATTTTATTTCACACATATGGGATGTTATGTCTGAGTGTTCCATTGACCCCCTCAACAAATACCTTGGGTTGCAAGGCTCATGCCTAACCCATACCTTACCGAACTACTCACACATGGAGATTAGATCGCAGGAAGAAAACATTGAAGAACACATCTTGAGATTGATTGATTGCAATATGTCTTACAATGGATGCCTTGTGCGATGCATGATTACAAGTATGAACTAGATGGGAGAGTACTATGGTGGTGGTGGAGATGGCTATGGTGATGGAGATGGTAGCGGCTAGGGTTTGTGGATGAAGATCATGATGAAGAGGTTTTGGCTTCTATGCTCGTCGCTCTGTTGGCATTTCGACGGGGTCCCTTTAATAAAAGTTGTTCAGGTGGACGTTCTGCCTTGAAATCCACACCAAACGGGCGCCCTTATGAAACACCGTCTTTTGCTCTCTCTTCGTGTAGACGCCTCCTGTTGATTACTTCTTCCTCCATTCTTCTTCCGTTCCATTGCCACACATGATTTCTTCCTTTGTAGGACATTTCCTGTGGAAACACATCAAAGAGAGGATTTGTGGAATCCTTTTCATTCATTAGTCATTAGTTGCAATATCGTAGTGGATATATTTTTTAAATGAAATATCTCAGTTTAAACAAAGGTGAAATGAGTGTAAAAATATCACCCATCAACTCCCCCAAGCTTAAACTTGATCGTCCTCGAGCAACATAAAGAGAAATCCGAATCATAAGGAACTCAATTGTTTAACCCAAAATAACGAGAAGGTTTTGGTTCACTTACGATCGGTACGCCTAGATAGCCCTCCACTTCTTGACCTTAAAACATAGCATAGCTGTAGCGGTGGCATGGTTATAGTGCAAGTGTTAGTGAAGCAAAGATAATCAACACAAAGTTCTTGATCTTCTAGATAAAACAACTTTGCAACACTCTATTCTATTTATTCTAGACAACACTTGCTTGCTGGGAATGCACGGAAGCGTTTTCGTTTGATCGAGCCATAAAAACATCTGTTAGGAAGTGGAAAATTTGATGCTCTAATGATCATAAGCACACCCAAAATCATTTCCTCTCAAGGCTCTCAAGCACTTTATTTCAATCATTGTTTGCTGGAACTTTGATTGTCACGTGAAGGGATTATGCCAATCTGCGTTTGTAGTGTTGCCACTACGTACGGTAACAAACTCATAGCCGAATTCCGAGCTATCGCTCTTGGTGGATCGTTCATTGGCCAGCGGAGTCCTCAGCATAACATCAAGAAAGGCGACGAAGCCACATTTACACATGTACACACGCATATAGTAGCTGGGCCATGGCACCAGCAAGGAGCTGAAGCACCATGTAAGAGATACAACACAGATTTTTGGCATAATCCTGTTCACCATTCAACTAAGTTCCTCTAGACAATTTAATCCAAAAGTGCTATCAATCTACTAAAATTAAGAACATGGGGTTGATCAATTCAAACGTCACTTCCACTACAATTTTCCCAACTCCCAAGTCTTGAAAGACTTTCTCTTGTGCATAGTTATTCTTGGTTAATATTATTTCAT
The DNA here is from genome assembly GCF_002575655.3 of Aegilops tauschii subsp. strangulata. Lineage (NCBI taxonomy): Eukaryota > Viridiplantae > Streptophyta > Magnoliopsida > Poales > Poaceae > Aegilops > Aegilops tauschii. The sequence continues at coordinate 516,549,009 of NC_053039.3, forward strand.
TTAAAAATAGTCCCACAACAAGTCTTGGTTGTCTAAACTAAATAGGACAAAGGCTACAAAATTACTTCAGCTACTAGAACAAAACATTTGTCTTAATTATCAAGACTTACTCCCATCTGCACATATCACACATACTACTACTACATGACTACATCTACTCTTAGTATTTCAAGTGCAAAAGACGGGGGTCATAGGACATACCTTCACAGCTACGAATTTACACACTTCTCTTCACTACTCTTGCATTCCTCGCTATCCGGCGTAAATCAACTCCTCTAAAAATAAAATGCAAGCGAACTCCAATGGGCTTGATAAATAACAAGAGCAAAGCAAAGCTTATTCTATTTTTTTGGTTTTGGGGTTTTTCAAAATTTACTTGCAACCGAAAATCGCAAAGACAAAATAAAAATAAAAAGCAAAAGCGAATAAAAGCAAAGTGTTGGAACAGACCAACATGAGTGTTTTGAAAATCCACAAGCTTAAGTACAACCTCATTAAAATTTATTTAAATACCACCACATCTTGATGTAGAAGTGATGATAACCTCCCCCAAACCTAGGCTTTTGCAAGCCCAAACATGCAAGATCATTGCAGCGGTTGGTCAGGATCCCACTCTTAGCTCCATTTGGAGAAGTTCATGTTCATGTAGGCGGATGTGCCTCGAAGGGACATGGCGAGGTTGCTCATATCATCAATAGAGGCCTGGAGGCTGCTGAGGCCAGCATAGGTGGTGTAGCCTCCTTGTTGTGGCTGCTCTTGGGGCTGCTCCTCTTCCTCGTCGGTGGCGAGTTCTTCTTCATCTACTTGTTTGAGCCTTCTTGGTCAAAAGCTGCATTTCCTTCCCATGCAACATAATGCAATTATCCATGCTCGATGGAGAAGCAATTAGGCATAGGAGTAGGCAACAAGTATGCCACTCCAGAAATTCTAATGCAATGACGTCCATTACAAACTACTACCATTCCAGCGCTAGTGAGAACACGAATATTAGCAAGGGTGTTACCGACAATGGGGCAAAGACGATTGTAGTTGAGCCCAAGGGAGTTTGCCAACCTGGTGATCACTCCTCCACACACGATATCTCCTTGTGCATGAGTTGCTTGACGCGCAAGGTGTAGCAAAAGTATTACCCCTAGGTTGGGTGAATAACCGACGTCTGCATTCCAGAGAACTAGCATGTTCTCATCATTCACCTTAGAACCTTCTCCTCGTGCCTACAACGAGTTAGTGATAACATAATAGAAATAATATATAACATGATTCTCAATGCAACTAGCTCTTTGCCTTGAGCCATGGATGCTCATATGGTAGAAGGATTGCCTTGGGTGCGGGTTAGTGAAATCATAAACATATCTCAGATCATCATCATTGTTGGTGAAGCCAAAGTAGTTACACCACTCATCAGGAGGATGTTAAAGTCTTGGTCTAGCAGACGGAAAGTGATCCTTTGTTCATCATAGGCATTTTTCACCAAACCAACATTATGCGAGAGAGTACTAAAAAACTAAAGCGTCATGCGTTCATATGTCTCACATGCCCGATAAACAAAATGATGCAACCCAGCATTATGACAAAGCAAATTGAAATCAATAGTAATACCTAGCTTGGCGAGTGTTGTCGCACAAGCCCGCTTAGTTGCTTTGATCTTCCTTGAGCTTAGTTGCCTAAACTTTCTTCTTACTACGATCCCTGAGTGAAAACTTGTTGTGGCGGTGCGGTGGATGAACTCGAAGAGCACCGCGTACACGAGAAGACCTCCATGTAAGCATCTACAAAACCATTTTCAGTCCAATACCATTAAAAAATATTGATCATACGGTAGTCACAACATCATACTCCTCTAAAAACATCAACGAATCCAAGCCAAACTCAAATTCAGATAAAAAATATGCATCTCCTAGTCATGGAAATGCTAGGCATGTGATACGTCTCCAACATATCCATAATTTTTATTGTTCCATGCTATTATAGTATCAATCTTGGATGTTTTATATAACTTTTTGTGGTATTTTATATCATATTCTGGGCCTAACCTATTAATCCAATGCCAAGTGGTAGTTGCTATTTTCTGCTTGTTTTTGGTCTTCCAGGAAATCAGTACCAAATGGATTCCAAACACTACGAAACTTTTTGATGATTTTTTGGGACAAGAGAGACCCTAGAAGCTTCGGGAGGAGACCAGACAAGAAGCGAGGAGACGGCAAGGCAACAGGGCGCGCCCAGGGGAGTTGGCGCGTCCCTGATGCCTTGTGGGCTCCATGTGGCTCCCTCTGACTTAATTCCAACTCTATAAATTCTCTAAAATCGGGAAACCAACAGAGGGCCACCCCAAACACTTTTTTCGCCGCCGCAAGTTTCTGTTCTTCCGTGATCCCATCTGAAGGCCTTTTCCGATACTCTGCCGTAGGGGGAATCGATCACGGAGGGCTTCTACATCATCGTTGCTGCCTTCCGATGATGCATGAGTAGTTCACTGCAGACCTACGGGGTCCGTAGCTAGTACCAAGATGGATTCTTCTCTCTCTTTGATCTTCAATACAATGTTCTCCTCGATCTTCTTGGAGTTCTATCAGATGTAATCTTCTTTTGTGGTGTGTGTTTGTTGGGATCCGATGAACTGTGGGTTTATGATCAGATTATCTATGAATATTAATTAAGTCTTTTCTGAATTCTTTTATGCATGATTATTATAGCTTTGTATTTCTCTCCGATCTATCCGTTTAGTTTGGTCAACTAGATTGATTTATCTTGCAATGGGAGAGGTGCTTTGTGATGGCTTCAATCTTGCGGTGCTCTATATCCCAATGACAAAAAGGGACAAGACACGTATTGTATTGTTGCCATTAAGGATAAAATGATGGGGTTTATTCATATTGCTTGGGTTTAATCATTTCATCTTGCTTAAGGCGTTACTCTGTTTAATACTTAATGCCCTAGATGCATGCTGGATAGCGGTCGATGGGTGGAGTAATAGTAGTAGATGCAGGCATGAGTCGGTCTACTTGTCTCAGACGTGATGCCTATATACATGGTCATTTCCTTGGATATCGTCATAACTATGCGCTTTTCTATCAATTGCCCAACAGTAATTTGTTCACCCACTGTATGCCATGTGCTCGAGAGAGAAGCCTCTAGTGAAAACTATCGCCCCGAGTATACTTTTATCAAACATAAAACACAAAATACCCTGCTGCAATTTTATTTCTTTTATTTTGTTTTGCAATTTATCTTATCACCTACCACTACGAGATTTAATCCTTGCAAGTAACCACCAAGGGGATTGATAACCCCCTTGTTCGCGTTGGGTGCAAGTATTTGCTTTTATTTGTGCAGGTAATGCTAACGAGGTTCTGTGTGGTTGTCCTACTAGATTGATAACCTTGGTTCTTAACTGAGGGAAATATTTATCTCTACTGTACTGCTTCATCCTCTCCTCTTCGAGGAAATCCCGATGCATCTCACAAGTAGCAGGAAGAATTTTTGGCGCCGTTGCCGGGGAGACATCACCAAAACCTATCAAGTACCTTCCCATAAACTATCATCTACTTGCTATTATTTCTATTTGCCCTTCTATTTGCCTTTCTATTTGCCTTTGCCTCTTGTTTTCATCTCCCCCACTTCTAATTTTTATACAAGAACACAAAAATATTTTTATTTTCTCGTTTGATTGGTTTGTTTGACGTTGTTATCATGTCTAAATTTGAGAAAGTGCTAGTGAAGATAGTGCTATAGAGTATCTTGAGGAGAAACTTTTTTTGATATTAATCATGATTGTCCGGAACACGAAGCTCCCACAAATTTGAAAACTAAAATTATCATGTAGGATCTATTCTTGATAAAACAAATTTCTATGTGTATGGTATTACTATGCTTGTGGCTAAGTTGGAGAGAAATTTTTTTCATATTCATCCGGTTTTACAAAAGATATTTTATGAACTTCCCAATATCCATGATCCTAAAATTAAAAAGATTGCAACTATTATCCTTATGCATGAATTTGACTATATAATCTATAAAGCTAGGGAATTTTTTGCATATTATAAAATAGATTTTGAGCATCCCCATATAGAAGAAGTTCTTCATGATGAAGACACTATACGTAGGTTGGAATCTGAGGATTATTTTGGGTATGGTGAAAATCTTAGGAGAATAGTACCTTATGCTAAAATTATTAAATGTTTGTACCACCATACTTGTGATAAATTCGAGTGGATAACCAAAGGGATTGATGAAGGGTTTAGTGAGGATTGGTTTGAAAATACAGCTAGAGAACATATTGACGATGAAATACATGTTTTATATGAAGATGTCTAAGTGATGATTCAGAGTTCGAAGTAATGAACGCTAACATGTCCGAACAAAGTCCCTTTAAATATTTAAGTTCTCCTACTAGAAAAGCACATTAAATTCGCGCACACCCATTTCAAAAACAATTCATGTACAAAAGTAAAAAATAGAACATGTCACAATCAAATGTACTGGTACATCAGAGCTTCACAACTTCAACTCGGATATAGTATCTGAGAAGATTAAGTTGTTACCTCAAATTATAGCACATCCAGACAACCAACCTGACCTCTCCCAAAGAAGCAGTGGCCTCCGCCGCGCGATGGAGTAGGCCTTGTACCATCCATCATTTCGAGCAACACGGTGAAAGTCTGACAATGACTCCTCCAATGGACATGAAGACTCGATACAGGTACATACCTAACATAGTCCATGGTGGCAGGACTTCGATTGATGGATTGACCACTTCTGATTTTATCTAGGGAAAATAAGATTTTATGGCCAAAGGAGTTCGACAGGAGATCCACCAGGGGCCCACAAGATCAGGTGGCGCTGCTAGGGGGTGACAACGCCACCTACCATTGTGGCTAGCTGGTGGACCCCCTATGGCATATCTTTACTCCATGATTCATCATATATTCCAAAATAATTCTCCAAAAATTCATGCTTCATTTTGAGCTCCAGAGAATTGCTATCTCTTCTATTGTTATTTTAGGTCTAGAAGCAGGTGCCGGAAATCTCCCTCTCTTGGTATAACTTGCATTTCAAAAGAGAAAATACATTGGAATTGCAGCATAATGTGAAATATATTATTAGAATAAGGTAAATTACAGTAGGGTATTGATACAAAATGGACGTATCAGTCGTGCCTCACCTGCGGGCGCGCCCGCCGCCGCCCAATGACGATGGCCTCGGGCATGCAACCACGGTCACCTGCCATGGTTCCATTCAATCCATATTAATTGTGATTAATACGGACCAGAGGAAGTAAGTTATATTGTATGTTAATACGGATATAGCTCTTGGCACTAAAACCAAGGCAACTAATGCTTTAGTCTATCACAAAACACACTAAAATAAATGAGATATAAACTAATACTGTGTTCATCCTCATTTGGATTTTTAGTATTAGAAACATTCTCTGTTGGAAATATGCCCTAAAGGCAATAATAAAGTGGTTATTATTATATTTCCTTATTCATGATAAAGGTTTATTATTCATGCTAGAATTGTCTTGACCAGAAACTTAAATACATATGTGGATACATAAACAAATACTGTGTCCCTAGTATGCCTCTACTAGACTAGCTCGTTGATCAAAAGATGGTTAAGGTTTCCTAACCATGGACATGTGTTGTCACTTGATAACGGGATCACATCATTAGGAGAATTATGTGATGGACAAGACCCATCCGTTAGCATATGACCGTTCAGTTTATTTCTACTGCTTTCTTAATGTCAAATACATATTCATTCGACCATGAGATCATGCAACTCTTGGATACCGAAGGCATACCTTGTGTGCTGTCAAACGTCACAATGTAACTGGGTGATCATAAAGATGCTCTACAGGTATCTCCGAAGGTGTCTGTTGAGTTGGCATGGATCGAGATTGGGATTTGTCACTCCGTAAGACGGAGAGCTATCCCTGGGTCCTGTCGGTAATACAGCATCACAAGAAGCTTGCAAGTAAGTGACTAAGGAGTTAGTTGCAAGATGTTGTATTATAGAACGAGTAAAGAGAATTGCCGGTAATGATATTAAACTAGGTATGGAGATACCGACGATCGAATCTCGGGCAAGTAACATACCGACAGACAAAGGGAACTACGTATGTTGTCATAAAGGTTCGACCGATAAAGATTTTCGTAGAATATGTAGGAACCTATATGGGCATCCAGGTCCCGCTATTGGTTATTACCGGAGAAGCGTCTCGGTCATGTGTACACCATTCTTGAACCCATAGGGTCCGCACGCTTAACGTTCGTTGACGATATAGTATTATATGAGTTATGTGAATTGGTGAACAATTGTTGTTTGGAGTCCCGGATGAGGTCATGGACATGACGAGGAGCTCCGGAATGGTCTGACGTAAAGATTGATATATAGGTGCTACCTCTTGAGCGTGCGTTGGTTTTCCCTTGAAGAGGAAAGGGTGATGCAGCAAAGTAGCGTAAGTATTTCCCTCAGTTTTGAGAACCAAGGTATCAATCCAGTAGGAGACAACGCACAAGTCACCGAATACCTGCACAAACAATCAACAACTTGCACCCAACGCGATAAAGGGGTTGTCAATCCCTTCACGGCCACTTGCAAAAGTGAGATCTGATAGAGATAGATAAACGGTAAAGTAAATATTCTTGGTATTTTTGTTTTATAGATCAGAAAGTAAAAGATTGCAAAATAGTAGATCGGAAACTAGTAAGACATAAAAGAGATTCAATATAATGGAAAACAGACTCGGGGGCCATAGGTTTCACTAGCGGCTTCTCTCAAGATAGCAAATATTAAGGTGGGTGAACAAATTACTGCCGAGCAATTGATAGAAGAGTGCATAGTTATGATGATATCTAATGCAATGATCATGAACATAGGCATCACGTCCGTATCAAGTAGACCGAAACGATTCTGCATCTACTACTATTACTCCACACATCGACCGCTATCCAGCATGCATCTAGAGTATTAAGTTCATAAAGAACGGAGTAACGCATTAAGAAAGATGACATGATGTAGTGGAATTAACTCAAGCAATATGATGAAAGCCCCATCTTTTTATCCTTGATGGCAACAATACAATACGTGCCTTGCTGCCTCTACTGTCACTAGGAAAGGACACCACAAGATTGAACCCAAAGCTAAGCACTTCCCATTGCAAGAAAGATCAATCTAGTCGGCCAAACTAAATCGATAATTCGAAGAGACTTGCAAAGATGTCAAATCATGCATATAAGAATTCAGAGAAGAACCAAATAATATTCATAGATAATATGATCATAAATCCACAATTCATCGGATCTCCGCAAACACATCGCAAAAGAATATTACATCAAATAGATCTCCATGAACATCGAGGAGAACATGGTATTGAGAATCAAAGAGAGAGAAGAATCCATCTAGCTAATAACTATGGACCCGAAGGTCTGTGGTAAACTACTGACGCTTCACCGCAGAGGTAATGGTGTTGATGTAGAAGCCCTCCGTGATCGAATCCCCCTCTGTCAGGACGTCGGAAAAGGTCCCTAGATGGGATCTCACGGGTACACACGGTTGCGGCGGTGGAAAAGTGGTTTCGTGGCTCTCCTGGATGTTTTCAGGGTATAAGAGTATATATAGGCAAAGGAACTAGGTCAGGGGAGCTGCGAGGGGCCCACGAGGTAGGGGCGCGCCCTACCCCACTAGGTGCGCCCTCCTACCTCGTGGCCGCCTTGTTGTGTCTCCGACTTCATCTCCAAGTCTTCTGGTTTCCTTTAGGGCCAAGAAAGATCATCGCAAAGGTTTCATTCCGTTTGGACTCCATTTGGTATTCCTTTTCTGCGAAACTCTAAAATAGGCAAAAAACAGAAACTGGCACTGGGCTCTCGGTTAATAGGTTAGTCCCAAAAATAATATAAAATAGCATATAAATGCCTATTAAACATCCAAAACAGATAATATAATCGCATGGAACAATAAAAAATTATAGATACGTTGGAGACGTATAAAGCATCCCCAAGCTTTCCTGCTCGTCCTCGAGTAGGTAAATGATAAAAATAGAATTTTTGATGTGGAATGCTACCTAACATACTTATCAATGTAATTTTCTTTATTGTGAAATGAATGTTCAGATCCGAAATATTAAAAACAAAAGTTTAATATTGCATAAAAACAATAATACTCCAAGCATACTAACAAAACAATCATGTCTTCTCAAAATAACATGGCTAAATAAAGCTATCCCTACAAAATCATATAGTCTGGCTATGCTCTATCTTCATCACACAAAATATTTAAATCATGCACAACCTCGGTTTCAGCCAAGCAATTGTTTCATACTTTAGTATTTTCAAACTTTTTCAACTTTCACGCAATACATGAGCGTGAGCCATGGACGTAGCACTATAAGTGGAATAGAATGGTGGTTGTGGAGAAGACAAAAAGGAGAAGATAGTCTCACATCAACTAGGCGTATCAACGGGCTATGGAGATGCCCATCAATAGATATCAATGTGAGTGAGTAGGGATTGCCATGCAACAGATGCACTAGAGCTATAAGTGTATGAAAGCTCAAAAAGAAACTAAGTGGGTGTGCATCCAACTCGCATGCTCACGAAGACCTAGGGCATTTTGAGGAAGCCCATCATTGGAATATACAAGCCAAGTTCTATAATGAAAAATACCCACTAGTATATGAAAGTGACAAAATAGGAGACTCTCTATCATGAAGATCATGGTGCTACTTTGAAGTACAAGTGTGGTAAAAGGATAGTAACATTGTCCCTTCTCTCTTTTTCTCTCATTTTTTATTTGGGCCTTCTCATTTTTTATGGCCTCTTTTTTTTCTTTTTCTTTTTTATTTTTCGTCTGGAGTCTCATCCGGACTTGTGGGGGAATCATGGTCTCCATCATCCTTTCCTCACATGGGACGATGACCTAATAATGAAGATCATCGCACTTTTATTTACTTACAACTCAAGAATTACAACTCAAAGCTTAGAACAAAATATGACTCTATGTGAATGGCTCCGGCGGTGTACCGGGATGTGCAATGATTCAAGAGTGACATGTATGAAAAAAATTATGAACGGTGGCTTTGCCACAAATACGATGTCAACTTCATGATCATGCAAAGCAATATGACAATGATGGAGCGTGTCATAATAAACAGAACAGTGGAAAGTTGCATGGCAATATATCTCGGAATGGCTATGGAAATGCCATAATAGGTAGGTATGGTGGCTGTTTTGAGGAAGGTAATGGTGGGTATATGGTACCGGCGAAAGTTGCACGACACAAGAGAGGCTAGCAATGGTGGAAGGGTGAGAGTGCGTATAATCCATGGACTCAACATTAGTCATAAAGAACTCACATACTTATTGCAAAAATCTACAAGCCACCAAAACAAAGTACTACACGCATGCTCCTAGGGGGAAGGGTTGGTAGGAGTTAACCATCGCGCGATCCCGGCCTCCACACATAAGGAAGACAATCAATAAATAAATCATGCTCCAACTTCATCACATAACGGTTCACCATACGTGCATGCTATGGGAATCACAAACTTTAACACAAGTATCTATCAAATTCACAAGTACTCTGCTAGCATGACTCTAATATCATCATCTTCATATCTCAAAACAATCATAAAGAATCAAACTTCTCATAGTATTCAATGCACTTTATATGAAAGTTTTCATTATATCCATCTTGGATGCCCATCATATTAGGACTAGTATTATAACCCAAGCAAATTACCATGCTATTCTAAAAGACTCTCAAAATGATATAAGTGAAGCATGAGAGTTCAACAATTTCTATAAAATAAAACCACCGCCGTGCTCTAAAAAGATATAAGTGAAGCACTAGAGCGATATTGCCTAGCTCAAAAAATATAAGTGAAGCACATAGAGTATTCTAATAAATCATGATTCATGCGTGTCTCTCCCAAAAGGTGTGTACAGCAAGGATGATTGTGGTAAACTAAAAAGCAAAGACTCAAATCATACAAGACGCTCCAAGCAAAACACATATCATGTGGTGAATAAAAATATAGCCTCAAGTAAAGTTACCGATAGACGAAGACGAAAGAGGGGATGCCTTCCGGGGAATCCCCAAGCTTAGGATTTTGGTTGTACTTGAATATTACCTTGAGGTGCCTTGGGCATCCCCAATCTTAGGCTCTTGCCACTCCTTATTCCATAGTCCATCAAATCCTTACCCAAAACTTGAAAACTTCACAACACAAAACTCGACAGAAAATCTCATGAGCTTTGTTAGTATAAGAAAATAAATCACCACTTTAAGGTACTGTTGCAAAATCATTCTTTATTTATATTGGTGTGATATCTACTGTATTCCAACTTCTCCGTGGTTCATACCCCCCGATACTACCCATATATTCATCAAAATAAGGAAACAACACGCGAAAAACAGAATCTGTCAAAAACAGAACAGTCTGTAGTAATCTGTAACTCTCGAATACTTATGTAACTCCAAAAACCCATCCAAATTAGGAAAACCTGAGAAATTTGTGAACCAATCCATAGCAAAAAGAATCAGATCAAAGTAATGTTTCCGTGAATTTTCAAAACTAATTTACTAAGTGCAAAAGTTTTTGATTTTCAACAGGATCAACACAACTATCACCGTAAGCTATCCTAAAGGTTCTACTTGGCACAAAAACTAATTAAAACATAAAACCACATCTAAATAGAGGCTAGATGAATTACTTATTACTAAACAGGGGAAAAAAGCAAAGAACAAAAATAAAATTGGGTTGCGTCCCAACAAGCGCTATCGTTTAACGCCCCTAGCTAGGCATAAAAACACTAATAGATCTATGTATTGCCATAATAATGATAGGGCAAATCTTGAAAACTCATTTCATACTCCCTACGTTCCGCAGCAAGTTTCCTTTGTGCCAAGCAAAAGTAACCAAATGGGCTAAATTTAATGGGACAAAAATCCCCAAGATCAAGCTCGGGAGGAATTGTTTCCTCCTTCGGCCCTTCATATTGTACAACCAACTCATCATTATAGGCGTTCTTTTGGAAAAAAGTCATGAGCGTTTGTTCAAGAGAGAAACCCAACCCGTTGTTCTGAATAGCAAAATTATCATTAAGTTCAGAAATCCTATCAATTAGAACATCGGTAGGGACCCTCTTTCTTAGGTTTTCATTATAAGCAACATGATCTAAGGATCGTAAATGCATTATGTCTTCTTGGTTAAAGAGAATTGCTTCTATGGGAGGACGACCAGCGTCTACCCTATAATGCACAAAAATTTCATTAGCCTCTTTTATTATAAATCTAAACTCATGTGCTAGAAAGATGGTAGCCCCTGCTTAACAGAAGAATGCTCGATATTAGAAAACCCTAGAAAAATCCTTTGTATGCAAGGATGCATGTGAATAAATTGTCTTTCAAGTTCAACTACGAGCAAAGATATAGCATCCGCAAGACTACTAGTTTTATGTAGAATAGACCCACCCATAGTGGGTAAAGAATCAACACAAGTAAAGAAATCTTGAATAACCCCTTTTCCAATAATATTACCACTACCAATGTGGAACTTTCTAGTGTGTAGATTAGTAGGTTCTTCATGAGGATTCGTATTATCAAAAGCATCAAAGTTCCCCCCATCGTTACTACTATCCTTTTCGATGATAACCTCCACAACTTCAGACAAGATGGCAACAAACCAATCTAACAAACGAGCACACAAGAAGCAAGCGAAAAGAGACGAACGAAAGAGGGGCGAAGAAAAGGCAAAGGTTTTCGAAAACTGTTTTAGAAGTGGGGGAGAAGGAAACGAGAGGCGAATGGCGAATAATGTAATGCAAGGGAGAAGAGTTTATGATGGGTACTTGGTATGGATTGACTTGACGTAGATCTACCCAGCAACAGCCCCAGAAATCCTTCTTGCTACCTCTTGAGCTTGCGTTGGTTTTCCCTTGAAGAGGAAAGGGTGATGCAGCAAAGTAGCATAAGTATTTCCCTCAGTTTTGAGAACCAAGGTACCAATCCAGTAGGAGACAACGCACAAGTCACCGAATAATAGCACAAACAATCAACAACTTGGACCCAACGCGATAAAGGGGTTGTCAATCCCTTCACGGTCACTTGCAAAACTGAGATCTGATAGAGATAGATAAACGGTAAAATAAATATTTTTGGTATTTTTGGTTTATAGATCGGAAAGTAAAAGATTGCAAAATAGTAGATCGGAAACTAGTAAGATGTAAAAGAGAGTCAATATAATGGAAAAGAGACCCGGGGGCAATAGGTTTCACTAGTGGCTTCTCTCAAGATAGCAAATATTACGGTGGGTGAACAAATTACTGCAGAGCAATTGATAGAAGAGCGCACAGTTATGATGATATCTAAGGCAATGATCATGAACATAGGCATCACGTCCGTATCAAGTAGACCGAAACGATTCTACATCTACTACTATTACTCCACACCTCGACAGCTATCCAGCATGCATCTAGAGTATTAAGTTCATAAAGAACGGAGTAACACATTAAGAAAGATGACATGATGTAGAGGAATTAACTCAAGCAATATGATGAAAACCCCATCTTGTTATCCTCGATGGCAGTAATACAATACGTGCCTGCTGCCCCTACTGTCACTTGGAAAGGACACCGCAAGATTGAACCCAAAGCTAAGCACTTCTCCTATTGCAAGACAGATTAATCTAGTAGGCAAAACTAAACCGATAATTCGAAGAGACTTGCAAAGATATCAAATCATGCATATAAGAATTCAGAGAAGAACCAAAGGACCTAGGTCAGGGGGGCTACGAGGGGCCCACGAGGTAGGGGGCACGCCGTACCCCCTAGGCGCGCCCTCCTGCCTCGTGGCCGCCTCGTTGCGTCTCCGACTTCATCTCCAAGTCTTTTGTTTTCCTTTCGGTCCAAGAAAGATCATCGCGAAGGTTTCATTCCATTTGGTATTCCTTTTCTGCGAAACTCTAAAATAGGCAAAAAAACAGAAACTGGCACTGGGCTCTCGGTTAATAGGTTAGTCCCTTAAATAATATAAAATAGCATATAAATGCCTATTAAACATCCAAAACAGATAATATAATAGCATGGAACAATCAAAAATTATAGATACGTTGGAGACGTATCAATAGGATGATACTATTTAGTCTCCAGAAAGGTTTTGGAATGCACCGGGTATTTATCGGATCACCGGAAGGGGTTCTGGCAGGCTACGGGGGGTTATTGGGCTTAACGGGCCAAAAGAGGGGAGTACACCAGCCCACAAGGGACTGGCTCGCCCCACCTCATAGGCGCTGGCCCTAGGGAAGGAAGGGGAGAGGGCTAGCCCCCTCTTACCTTCTCTTCCATGTGAGAAAAAGGAAAAGTGTGTGTGTGTGTGTGTGGGGGGGGGGGGGCGCCTCCCCTCCCACCTTCTCCCCTGCGCCATAAGAAGGAAAGGGGGGCGCACCTAGGGCAGGAACCCAGGGCGTCCGCTGGCCCCATTGGGGGCGCCCCTAGGGCTGCCTCCTCCTCCCCCCACTTATATATATGAGTAGAGGGAGAGGGGCAACACACACCACGATCCCCAAGCCATGTGCAGCGCCCCCTCTCCCTTTAGTTCTAGTTCCTCCTCCGTCCACATCCGTTGTGCTTGGCGAAGCCCTATGTATAGTTTCACCACCTCCGTCACCATGCCGTCATGCTGCCGAAACTCATCTACTACTTCGCCTCTCTTGCTGAATCAAGAAGGCGAGGACATCATCGAGCTGAACTTGTGCTGAACGCGGAGGTGCCATACGTTCGGTACTTGATCAGGACGGATCATGAAGGTGTATGACAACATCAACTGCATTGTTAAACGCTTCCGCTTAGTGATCTACAAGGGTATGTAGATGCTCCCCCCTCTCGGAGCTATGCATCTCCATGGATAGATCTTGCGTGTGCGTAGAATTGTTTTTGTTTTCCTTGCAACGTTCCCCAATAGTGGTATCAGAGCCAGGTCTATGTGTAGATGATATGCACGAGTAGAACACAAAGGAGTTGTGGGCGGTGGTGTTCATACTACTTACCACCAACGTCTTATTTTGATTCGGTGGTGTTGTGCGATGAAGCGGCCCTGACGAACCTTACAAGTCCACGCACATGAGACCGGTTCCATCGACTGACATGCAACTTGTTTTGCATAAAGGTGGCTAGCGGGTGTTTGTTTCTCCTACTTTAGTTGAATCCAATTTGACTATGGCCGGTCCTTGCAGAAGATTAAAACAACAAACTTGATAATCACCGTTGTGGTTTTGCGTAGGTAAGAACGGTTCTTGCTAAGTGCCTATAGCAGCCATGTAAAACCTGCAACGACAAAGTAGAGGACGTCTAACTTGTTTTTGCAGGGCAAGTTGTGATGTGATATGGTCAAGATATGATGTGATATATGTTGACGTATGAGATGATCAGGTTTTGTAATAAGTTCACGACTTGCATGCCGATGAGTACGAGAACCAGCAGGAGCCTTATGGTTGTCTTTAATTATTGTATCACTTGCGTGTCAATCACTTAAGTGCCATGTAGTTGCTTGCTACCTCTTGAGCTTGCGTTGGTTTTCCCTTGAAGAGGAAAGGGTGATGCAGCAAAGTAGCGTAAGTATTTCCCTCAGTTTGAGAACCAAGGTATCAATCCAGTAGGAGACAACGCACAAGTCACCGAATAACTGCACAAACAACCAACAACTTGCACCCAACGCGATAAAGGGGTTGTCAATCCCTTCACGGTCACTTGCAAAAGTGAGATCTGATAGAGATAGATAAACGGTAATATAAATATTTTTGGTATTTTTAGTTTATAGATCAGAAAGTAAAAGATTGCAAAATAGTAGATCGGAAACTAGTAGGATGTAAAAGAGATTCAATATAATGGAAAAGAGACCCGGGGGCCATAGGTTTCACTAGTGGCTTCTCTCAAGATAGCAAATACTACGGTGGGTGAACAAATTACTGGCGAGCAATTGATAGAAGAGCGCATAATTATGACGATGTCTAAGGCAATGATCATGAACATAGGCATCACGCCCGTGTCAAGTAGACCAAAACGATTCTGCATCTACTACTATTACTCCACACATCGACAGCTATCCAGCATGCATCTAGAGTATTAATTCATAAAGAACGGAGTAACACATTAAGTAAGATGACATGATGTACAGGAATTAACTCAATCAATATGATAAAAACCCCATCTTTTTATCCTCGATGGCAACAATACAATACGTGCCTTGCTGCCCCTAGTGTCACTGGGAAAGGACACCGCAAGATTGAACCCAAAGCTAAGCACTTCTCCCATTGCAAGAAAGATCAATCTAGTAGGCCAAACTAAACCGATAATTCGAAGAGACTTGCAAAGATATCAAATCATGCATATAAGAATTCAGAGAAGAACTAAATAATATTCATAGATAGTCTGGTCATAAATCCACAATTCATCGGATCTCGGCAAACACATCGCAAAAGAATATTACATCGAATAGATCTCCAAGAACATCGAGGAGAACATGGTATTGAGAATCAAAGAGAGAGAAGAAGCCATCTAGCTAATAACTATGGACCCGTCGGTCTGTGGTAAACTACTCACGCTTCATCAGAGAGGTAATGGTGTTAATGTAGAAGCCCTCCGTGATCGAATCCCCCTCCGGCAGGACGCCGGAAAAGGTCCCTAGATGGGATCTCACGAGTACAGAAGGTTGAGGTGGTGGAAAAGTGGTTTCGTGGCTCCCCTGGATGTTTTCGGGGTATAAGAGTAAAGATGGTTCTTTGCCGTCAGCTAGCTGATGGCAAAGAGGGTCTTTGCCATCAGCTTGAAGGAAACTGACGACAAAGAAGCAGCTGACGGCAAAGAAATTGTTGCCGCCGGTCCCATCTTTGCCGTCAGCTAGCTGACGGCATAGAACCTTTGCCGTCGGCTAGCGGACGGCAAAGAGGCAGGGTGGGCCGCTAGCGAAAGCCACCTAATAACCACTTTCTTTGCCATCCGCTAGCTGATGGCGAAGAATCTTTGCCTTCCACTAGCAGACGGCAAAGAAAGTGGCCAAACTAACTTCCGTTAGCTAGGCTCTTTGTCGTCTCCTACCAGACGGCAAAGAGTTGTGCCCTATCTAACAAAACGTCCTCGCCCTACCCCTCTCTCTCTCCTCTCTCTCCCTACCCTCATCCCAACCCTGCGCCGCCGCCCCGCCCCGGCCGCCCCGCCGCACCGCCCCGGCCCGCCTCGCCGCCTCGGCCGCCCCGCCCCGTCGCGTCGGGCCACTCCGCCCTGGCCGCCCCACCCCATGGCGCCGGGCCGCTCCGCCCCGCGGCACCGCTCCAGCCGCCCCGGCCCGCCTCGCCGCCCCGGCCGCCCGCCCCGCCGCGCCGGGCCACTCCGCCCCGCGGCGCAACCCTGGCCGCCCCGCCCCGTTCGCGCCGGCCCGGGCCGCCTCGCCGCCCCGTCAGGCCGTGCCGGCCCCGCCCCGGCCCGCCCCGCCCCGGCCGCCCCGTCGCCCCGCCTCGCCGCCCCAGCCGCTCTGCCCCACCGCCCCGCCTCGCCGCCCCGGCTGCTCTAATGTGAGACCTTTTTTTCTTCTGTTTTTTAGATTTAGTTTAATTAGGTTTAGTATAATTTAGTTTAGATTTTGTTTAGTTTAGTTAGTTTAGTTTAGGTTTTGTTTAGTTTAGTTTAGGGTAAGTTTCTGGTTTAGTTTACGTTTAGTTTAGTTTAGGTTTAGTTTAGGTTAAATTTCTGGTATATTTTGATCATGTGAAATTTGTTGTTATTTTTTTAGTTAAAGCATGTATTCCCGCATCGACTCGACGATGCCTATCCCGCATCCTCGTCATTGACTCGGCGGAGGAGGCCTGCTTGATCGGAGGGGCCATGTCCGAGACTGGGCTCCGCCGGCCTGGTACTGGGAGGTTCTACCTTTCGAGGGGCGCAGCTTGGTGAGGAGCCAGCCCGTCGTTGACCCGAACCTTGTTTGGTGGCGGTCGCGTGGGCCAGTGACGGTGTCGAGGGTTTCAGACACTGCGGAGGTGGTACGTCACCGTGTCAACGAGGAGGATGAACACGTCCGTCGCTACATGGTTGTGTTGGAGGGCAGGTTCGACAATACCTGGCAGGTTCTTCAGGGATCTCACTGCAGCTATGATCCTGTGATGGTTCCTTCTCTTTGGGTGTCCACCGCCCGCGCCGATACCCGTTGTTCGCTACGGTTCTAACTGTTTTAGCGATGCTATATGTATGATACTATTCGAGATGTATTAGTGATAATATTCGACGATGTACGGACGCAAGAGATGATGTAGTTTTGCTTATTGAATGCATGCAAATTTAGTTTACCCGGGGACGAGTGGGTTAGGGGGTTCCTCGGTGTCGATGGTACCCTAAATAGCAAGTATCGTCAATGCGAGATACATGTGGCCGTCGGTGTCGAATACTACATCCACGTCCCACAATTGACACAAGTGTCCTGCGTCCCGTAGCAACAGTTCTCGGCGTCGATGGCGGTCAAACACCATCGCGAATTTGTCTGGCAGCCTGTGAGATGACGATTTGAAGCTAAGTGTTGAAACTTGAAACACCCAAACTGACTCAACTCAGTTTGGTTGTTTGAACTTTCAAAACTTGGCTTTAATCCTGATTGCAAAGGCTTGCAGACAAATTTGCCAAGGTGTTCGACCGTCATCGGCCACCAAAACTATTGTTGCGGGACGCCGGGCGCCGACGTCACTTGTGGAACGTGGATCTAGTGTTCAACGCCGAGCGCATCATGTATCTTGCACCGATGATACTTGCTATTTAGGGTTCTATCAACGCCGAGGAACCCCTAACCCGCTCGTCCTATTGTAAATATTTAGTTAGGTTGACGGAAAAAACAATATTGCTATGAAACTCATCTTTTGATTTAAATGTGCAGTTTTTTCATCACTGCGAGGATCTAGTGTTCGACGAGGTCCGCCCCTGCGTTCATGGGTTAGCACAAATGACATCTCCTCCCCCCTTGATTTGCTTTGTTCCGGTCTTTGTGCCGATGAAACTTGCTAGCTATAGGCGTCTTCAATCATCAGTATGCGTGACCACTATGCGTCTCCGTTTGAAAGGGTTACATCTATAAATATGCATGCATTTGCATATTTATAACTGTGATTCTTTCGAATTGTCCAACATTATCCATGGGCAGCCCGAGTATGTGTAGATTAGGTTCATTTTCCCATATGCTCTGCTCCAGATCCGATGCAAAATTTCGTCAGTTCCTCCCTGCTATTCTGCGGGTACACATCCTCTCTGCTTATTGCCGAGACGTGTATCAGGAGAACAGCGGGGAGGTGCTGCCGAAATTTTGCGTCGGATCCGGAGCAGAGCATGGGAAAACGAACCCAATCTACACATACTCGGGTGGTATTAGGACCTATCTTTACCTATTAGCGTCTAGGTTGCATGGACGTAATAAAAGTGACAAACTCCATTAACTGATGAATATATACATGCTGATTAATATATATATATATATATGTATATATATATATATATATATATATATTTCTTATGTGTCCAGTAGCTAGGAAAGATGAGTGATCGTGCGTGCATGTACACTGGTCACACTAGTCAGAAAAACATGACAACTGAATGGTTAACAAAAACCAAGGGGTTTCTGAGAACCGCATTTGCAAATGGTGAGAGGACAACCTGGTGCCCCTATGCAGGGTGCAACAATTGGCACAAGAGGACAAAGGATGAAATGGGCAAACACTTGTAGAAGAGGGGTTTTACGCCAGATTATACGGTGTGGACATTTCATGGCAAGTCTGGCCAACGCGCCAGAGCTGAGGTGCTTCATCGTTGCACTGACGAGCATGGTACCGGGATGCAAGACATAGTGCAAGACTTTGATGATGCTCGGGACTCGGATGATGAGATGGAGGAATCTGCAAAGACCTTCATTGAAATGTTGGAGTCTTCAAAACATCCTCTCCACGAGCACACTAAGCTTTCTCAGCTGGATGCCATCTCACAAATAATGGCTTTGAAGGCTCAATTCAACTTGGGCAGAGAATGCTACGACGCGATGATGACAGTAGATGTTTTCTACCCAACGGCCGCGTACTACCTACAAACCTGTACCAGTCAGACAAAATCCTCCGTGCTCTTAAGATGCCCTATGAGAAGATACATGCTTGTGAGAATGGATGTGCCTTATTTAGGCTTTAGTATGCGGACTTGAAGTATTGTCCCATTTCCAAGTCTGATGACCCACAAGTATAGGGGATCTATCGTAGTCCTTTCGATAAGTAAGAGTGTCGAACCAATCGAGGAGCAGAAGGAAATGACAAGCGGTTTTCAGTAAGGTATTCTCTGCAAGCACTGAAATTGTCGGTAAGAGATAGTTTTGTGATAAGGTAATTCATAACGGGTAACAAGTAACAAAAGTAAACAAGGTGCAGCAAGGTGGCCCAATCCTTTTTGTAGCAAAGGACAAGCCTGGACAAACTCTTATATAAAGGAAAGCGCTCCCAAGGACACATGGGAATTATCGTCAAGCTAGTTTTCATCATGCTCATATGATTCACGTTCAGTACTTTGATAATTTGATATGTGGGTGGATCGGTGCTTGGGTACTGCCCTTCCTTAGACAAGCATCCCACTTATGATTAACCCCTATTGAAAGCAGCCGCAACTACAAAAGAAGAATTAAGGTAAACCTAACCATAGCATGAAACATATGGATCCAAATCAGCCCCTTACGAAGCAATGCATAAACTAGGGTTTAAGCTTCTGTCACTCTAGCAACCCATCATCTACTTATTACTTCCCAATGCCTTCCTCTAGGCCCAAACAATTGTGAAGTGTCATGTAGTCGACGTTCACATAACACCACTAGAGGAAAGACAACATACATCTCATCAAAATATCGAACGAATACCAAATTCACATGACTACTTATAACAAGACTTCTCCCACGTCCTCAGGAACAAACGTACTACTCACAAATCATATTCATGTTCATAATTAGAGGGGTATTAATATGCATAAAGGATCTGAACATATGATCTTCCACCGAATAAACCAACTAGCATCAACTACTAGGAGTAATCAACACTACTAGCAACCCACAGGTACCAATCTGAGGTTTTGAGAGAAATATCGGATACAAGAGATGAACTAGGGTTTGAGAGAAGATGGTGCTGGTGAAGATGTCGTTTGAGATTGACCCCCTCCCGATGAGAAGATCGATGGTGATGACGATGGTGATGATTTCCCCCTCCCGGAGGGATGTTTCCCCGGCAGAACAGCTCCGCCGGAGCCCTAGATTGGCTCCGCCAAGGTTCCGCCTTGAGACGGCGGTGCTTCGTCCCGAAAGCTTCCTTATGATTTTTTCCAGGGCAAAAGACACCTTATACCAGAAGATGGGCATCGGGGGGCTTCCAGGTGGCCCACGAGGCAGGAGGGTGCGCCCAGGGGGGTAGGGCGCGCCCCCACCCTCGTGGACAGTGGGTGGCCCCCTCTGGTGCTTTCTTTGCCCAATAATGTTAATATATTCCAAAACTAACTTTGGTGGAGTTTCAGGACTTTTGGAGTTGTGCAGAATAGGTCTATAATATTTTGCTCCTTTTCCAGCCCAGAATCCAGCTACCGGCATTCTCCCTCTTCATGTAAACCTTGTAAAATAAGAGAGAAAATGCATAAGTATTGTGACATAATGTGTAGTAACAACCCATATTGCAATAAATATCGATATAAAAGCATGATGCAAAATGGAAGTATCAAAGTCATCCAGGTATGTTGTGGTAGACAACGGTATCACTACTAGGGAAAACCTTATACACAGAAACTTAACTGCAGCGCGGGCTAAAAAGAAGCGCTACTACAATTTACCACTAGCGCGTGTGAAATAAGCGCGTTGCAGCTAAGTTTGTAGCAGTAGCGCGTCTCGCGAAAGAAGCACTACTACTACAATTCCCCTACTGTCCTCGACAGGGTAGCAATAGTAGTAGCGTGCTTAGGAAAAGCGCGCTGTTGCTAAGACTATTGTAGTAGCGTATTTTACGCGGAAAGCGCTACTGCTAAGGAAAGGAAAATAAAATGAAAAACACATATAAAATTGAATGAAAGTGAAAGAAATAAAAAAGGGCAAAGAAAAAAAATGTGAATGAAAATAAAAGAAAAATAAAAACAAAGGAGCAAGGCGTAGCAGCAGCGGGATTTCTGGACACGTTCTATAGCTATCTTAGCAGTAGTGCTTGTTGCCATCCAGCGCTATAGCTAATTTAGCTATAGCTAACGTAGCAGTAGCGCTTTTCCAGAAACGCGCTACTTCTACTTTTGACTTAACCACACGCGGTTGTTCTTCCCCACGGCCACTTCCCCCAAATCGAAGTCGCGCGTCTGCTATCGCTGCCGTCGTCGCCCGGCTGCCGCGCGCTGTCCCGTCGCCCTCCGCAGGCCGTCGACGCCGCCCCCGACCCCGACCTTGATGCCCCCCTACATCGCCGCCCTCCGCCGTGCGCCCGCCGCCCCGACCCCGACCCCGTCCCCGACCTCGACGTTGCGTGCCCCTCTCCCTAACTCTGCCGGCGCCCGAGGTGAGCACGCCCTCCTCCTCATCCTCCCCTACCTCTGCCTAGCTAGGGTTCTTAGGGTTCAATTTTAGAATTCATCTAATTAGTTAGGGTTCATCAAATTAGATGCTAATTAGGGCAATAGTTGTTAAATAGAATTAGTTTTAGAGTTCATCAAATTAGTTAGGGTTAAATTTTAGAGTTCATTAAATTAGTTAGGGTTAAATTTTAGAGTTCATCAAATTAGTTAGGGTTCATTAAATTTTAGAGTTCATCAAATTAGTTAGGGTTAAATTTTAGAGTTCATCTAACTAGTTTTTTTTACAGTTTTTTAGTAAGTGTTTAATAGAATTAGTAAGAAAGTTAATAGAACTAGTTGAACTAGTTTATTTTTAGTAAGAACTAGTTGAATTAATAGAACTAGTTTATTTTTAGTAAGAAAATTAATAGAACTAGTTGAACTAGTTTATTTTTAGTAAGAAAATTAATAGAACTAGTTGAACTAGTTTATTTTTAGTAAAAACTAGTTTATTTTTATTTATAGTAAGTGCTTAATTGAACTTGTTGAATTAATACTACTATTTTATTTTTAGTACGAAAATTAATAGAACTAGTTTACTTTTTTAGTTAAAGCAATTATTACCGCATCGACTTTGACGATGCCTATCCCGCATCCTCGTCGTCGACTCGGCGGAGGAGGCCTGCTTGATCAAAGGGGCCATGTCTAGGACCGGGCTCCGCCGGGTTTGTACTGGGATGTGCTACCTTCCGGAAGGCGCAGCTTGGTGAGGAGCCTGCCCGTTGTTGACCCAAACCTTCTTTGGTGGCGGTCGCGTGGGCCAGTGACGGTGCGGAGGCTTGAGGACCCCGTGGAGGTGATACGTCACCGTGTCAGCGAGGAGGACGAGCACGTCCATCGCTACATGGTTGCATTGGAGGGCAGGTTCTCCAATACCCGGCAGGTTCTTCAGGATCTCATTGGAGCTATGATCCTGTGATGGTTCCTTCTCTTTGGGTGTCCACCGCCCGGGCCGATACCCGTCGTTCGCTAGGGTTTTAGCTGTATTAGTGAGGTTAAATGTATGAGACTATTCGAGATGTATTAGTGATAATACTCGACGATGTACGGACGCAGGAGATGATTTAGTTTTGCTTATTGAATGCATGCTAATTTGAATACTAATTTATTTTATGATTTAGTTTTGCTTATTGAATGCTCAAATTGGATAACTACTCCTATTTTGAATGCTCAAATTGGAGAGCACTATTTTGAATACTATTTTGTTTTTGCAGCCAAATCTCCATGTCGTCGCCGCCGTCATCCCCGTCCCCTCCGACCTCGTGGTGAGACTAGCCAAATCTCCATGTCAATATGAGTCCTATAAGATATTTTGAAATGTTTTTGTTCATATTTTCAACCATTGAAATGCAATGACCATCAAGTTTCAATGCAATGACCATCAAGTTTGAATGCAAATAGGATATGTGCTTGCCCAAGTGGCCATGTTTGCAGGTAACACCTCCGAGTGGCCTATGTTTTGTCGTAGTGTTGATTAATTTCCATTCCGGTAAATTTCAGGCGCTCGATATGTCCTTTTTTAGCAAAGGTCATGCCATATTTTTCCGTGAATTTTGGCATGACTTGTGCTAGAATATGTAGGAAATATCGAGTGGCCTGGATTTTCTAGAAAGATAATTAAACGACATTTTGGGTTGACTTTAACTCTATCGAGGCTCCATACATGACAATCAAAAAATGAGTGAGGGAGAAAGTCTGCACCATATATGAGAGAGGAAGAAACCCGACTGTTGTCGTGGGGGTCGTTTCTCTTTCTTCTCCTTGTGCTAGACCTTTGTTAGGCACTAGGGGAAGGAGGAGTAACGACCATCACCGACGGTCGAAAAATCAGTGAGGGAGTGTGTCCACTATATATGAGAGAAGAAGAATGCCGACTGTTGTCGTGGGGGTCGCTTCTCCTTCGTTCCCATGTGCTAGACATTTTGGTTTAATGCACTCGGGGACGAAGGAAGGAGCGACCATCACCAACGGTCGAATATATACACCTCATGAGCTGAGAGTTTTCAAAAAAAAGGACTTGATGGACCGATAGTCAACCCGTGCTGAATAATAATGATCTAATTTAGTTTTTGTAGTACATATATTGATTTTTCAAAGTTTAATCTTTGAATTACTAACATAGGAAATGTCGTCGGACGAAAGTATCGCGAAGTGCTCCTGGTGCAGCGACAACCGGGGTTTCTGCGACACGCCTCACTTGGTAGAAGGTCGGCGCTTCAGCATTAAGCTCCAGGAGGCCTTCGATGTTGAAACGGACGCTGTGACACAAAGTGTTTTTTTCGTAATTAAGCTCGACTTCTACTACTTCAACGTGTAATTTTCGTCTTTTACAATTCGACTAGCTTATCCCATGCCATGCAAGATGCTATGTCTTGGAGAGGATGTATTTTGAAGATCATGAGAGTATGGAAACAAAGAAAATTAACCTAAGGACCCATCATGGTATGGATTTTGAGGTAAATCTATACAATTCTGAGAGCGTATCCCATTTTGGTTGCCCGGATTGGGAAGCACTTTGCAAGATGTATGATTTTCAAGAGGGTATGCTTATCACCATGGATCTTGGTAATCCTGACATCGAGAAAGACAATTTGGACATTTGGGTCCTTGTTGATACGCTTCCAATTCTACCTCTATGTGAGTTTCTCAAACATAGTTATTAAGTAATTTATATTGTTTATTTCAAAATAGTTGACAGCTTATTTTCATTGTTCAAAGAATGTGCGGAAGATGGTAGACAGAACCTACTACACCGATGGCTCTGAATTAACTTATCAGGAGAAAAATCATCTGGTTGCATTTTGTACTGATCTTGAGAATTACAATATGTATTATCAAACTCCTCCACATTATGGTCAATATGTGCCACTAGTGCACGTGTTGAACTATGCTAACATCCATGGAGATGTCATGGTAAGATTTTTAGTATTATGACATTTGTGCATCTTTTGCATAAATTCTTCTAAAACTGAACTACATTGCTAACTACGAAGTTATTACTATGTTTTTCAACAGATAATCGCGGAGGAGTGTGTGCCTCATCTGATGTTTTAGAAAGGCCGCCTTGATGTTTTGAATATACAGCCAAGTCATCCTACGAATCACTCCTGTTCATATTGGATTTCTAAAACCAATGAAGACATGACAATCAAAGATTGGAAAAATGTATGATCACTCATAGGGAGGTACTTGGAAGCAACATTAGGCAAAGGGCAAGAATTGGAGGCATGATGATCTCCATTCTCCATAATGGAGAGTCAGGGCCTATCTTGTTTTATGCTATTTTACCTAAGAGAACCTAGTAGGTCCTATGAGAGAGAAGTAGGTCGTAGGTACAATGTGTTATTATGTGGTACAACGTGTTAGAGTTGATGATGAGGAGGAGATGTGATTATGACTACTGACCAACTTGCTATATGATGTCTCACTGATAAAAATGATGATCATGAGGAGGTGTTATATGATAATGATGTATTATGATGATAAGTTGTTAATGACATGATGATGATGAGTTATTATGGTTCTTTCACCCAATGATATAATAACTCATTCTGATGTAAAAACAATCTCTAAATTGCTACTGTATGAAAACTTGTATAATGGCATATGAATACAAAATAAAACAAAAAAGAAATACCCAACAATAGTAGTAGTGCGGGTAGGGAGGCGCGCTACTATTAACTACCATTAGTGTTGTGCACCAAAAGCGCTACTGCTAAGCACGTATAGCAATAGCGCGGGCAAGCACACGCTACTGATAGACTTTAGCTGTAGCACCGTATCAGTAACGCGCCACACCACGCTACTGATATACCTAAAACCGGCGCTACGGATATCCTTTTCCCTAGTAGTGTATGGGTGAGAAGACGCAGACCAAAATCCCCGTTAATGTTCTTCAGTATATGCCAATCGTACCAAGACTTCAACGTATTTTCATGGCCGAAGAGACGGCAAGACAGATGACATGGCACAAAATGGGCAAAAGAACCCAACTAGATGCAGATGGGAAGCTGATGATGGGGCACACATCAGACAGTGAAGCGTGGAAGCGCTTCGATGCATTACATGATGACAAATCGGCAGATCCGAGGCATCCTCGAGTCGCCATCAGCACGGATGGGTTCAGTGTGTTTGGTCTGACGGCAACCCAATACAGTTGTTGGCCCGTATTGTCATTCCACTCAATCTCCCCCCGGACAGACTATGCAAAGAAAGAACATTTTCCTGACGTTAATAATTCTAGGGCTGAACTATCCGTGGAAGAATATGAATGTGTACATGCAGCCACTGAAGGATGAATCGCAAGAAGCCTAGGATAATGGGTTCAAGACATATGACGCCTTTAGCAAAAAGAACTTCATAATGCGCGTGTGGTACATGTACTCGACGCATGACTTGCCGGCGTATGCTCTATTCATTGGCTGGTGTGTGCATGGAAGGTTCCTGTGCCCCACATGCAAGGGAGCTCTTCAATTTCGTTGGCTTGAGGCCGGTCGCAAGTTTTCTTGCTTCGACAAGCATAGACCATTCCTGCATCCTCTCCATAAGTTCAGGAAAGACAAGAAGAACTTCATCAAAGGTAGAGTTGTGAAAGACTCTACACCACCTCCGTTGATAGGTCAAGAGATCCTGGATCAGTTAAACGCTCTCGAGCCAGATCCAGAGCATCTAGGGTATTTCAAGGGGTATAATTTCAAACACGCCTGGACTCACAAGACATGCTTGTGGGATCTGCCTTACTTTAAAGACCTCCTTTGACCACATAACATCGACGTGATGCACATTGAGAAGAATATCGCCGAGGCACTTTTATGTACATTGTTTGGCACAGATGGGAAGCCAAAGGATAATCCTAAGGCAAGAGTCGATCAGGAGGCGCTATGTCATGGACCGTTACAAAACATGCAACCACCGAAAGGAAAGAAGAACTGGACAAAGCCAAAGGCATGGTTCAATCTTGGAAGGCCAGCTATGAGGGAAATTATCTTGTGGGTGAAAATGAAATTGATGTTCCCCGATGGGTATCCAGCGAATCTAAAGAGGGGGGCGAGTCTTGGAAAATTGAAGATATTTGGTCTCAAGAGTCATGATCGGCACATATGGATTGAGCGGGTAATGCCGGTGATGTTGCATGGATTCATCCCTGAGGATGAATGGCTAGTACTGGCAGAGCTGAGCTATTTCTTCTGTGTTCTTTGTGCTAAAGAACTATCGCCTGACCTAGTAGAAGAAATGGAAGAGTTGGCGCCGGAGTTGATCTGCAAGTTAGAGAAGAAATTTCCACCGGGCTTCTTCAATCCAATGCAGCACTTGATTTTGCATCTCCCAACCGAGGCAACATTGGGGGGGCCTGTGCAGAATCGTTGGTGCTACGCAACTGAGAGGATGCAGAAGACACTTTGAGCAAAATGTAAAAATAAACGTAGAATTGAAGCATCGATGGCCGAGGCATTCATTACTGAGGAGGCGGCAAACTTCGTGAAGGCACACTACGAAGCCAAAAATTGTCATTTGCATAATCCGAAGCCTTGGTACAATGCGGGGACCCTAAAAAGGGTCGATCAAACCTCAGCCTATTCAAAGGGGATCTGGCACCAGCCGGTGCTTCTAATTCCTTAACGTTGGATTTCGAAGAATGGCAGACCATTTCGTTGTATATCTTCAACAACCTAACAGAAGTGCGACCGTACATCGAGTAAGTTCTCGGTACATTGTTTCGCAACTTCTAATTCCTTTGAACTGCTCTTGTTCCCAGATAAATTTGATACAGTCGATACGTCGCCAAATTCTCATATGGAGCGGTGATCAAAAAGGATTCCGTCAAAGAGTATGAGCTTCTGGCAAAGCATGGAGGCGGCTATCCCGGTTTCATCTCTTAGTTCAAACAAACGGTAATTTCCATTAGGCCATTTCATTTCTTCGTCTAATTTGTGGCTAATGCAACAATCCCTATCATATTAAACTTGTAGGCTAATTCAGAGTTTATGGACGCCGAATTGAGACAAGTCGCTAATGGTTTTGACTATAAGGTCCGTTCATTTGACAAATACGACATCAACGGGTATCGCTTTCGTACCTATGGCAAAGAGCTATCTATGGCCGCCGAAAGTCTACAAATTGTTGCGTCTCTGCTATCGGCGAAGGAGATACCGAGTATTATGGAAGAGTTGAAGCAATTTATGAACTTCAATTCTATGGTGCAAACCCACCAAACGTCGTAGTCTTCAAATGTTATTGGTTCCAGCCGAAGGAGACTAGAAGGACTCATGAACATATAGGGCTAGTGGAGATCAATCAAAGCACCCATTTGGATGTTCCTGATGTCTATATTATGGCTCAACAGGCAACCCAAGTTTTCTATCTACCGTGGGCCTATCAAAGTGATCCCAATCTCGAAGGTTGGGATGTCGTTTATAAAGTGCCGCCACGTGTTAGACCACCTCCCCCAATAAAGATGATTATGAACCTTACATTAACTCAGACACATATTGTCGGAGTAAATGACCATGGGTAGCCTTATATGCTCCCCTTGATGTTTCAAGACATCGGGTCCGGCTGCGCCCCTCAAGCATCCAAGACAAAGGGGCCACCTTCTTGTAGCCGGCTGGTCCAACCGGCCGACTGCAGGAAGGCGGCAAGGCCAAATGAGCAGTCCCGAAGTGGGCCGACTCCTAGCAGGCGGCCATCAGAGTGGCCGACTCCTAGCAGGCGGCCCACCCATGCATCCTCAAAGTTTGCACCCACATAACGGGGACGAGATGGGGCGTGGCTACAGTGCAGCCTGCCACCTCCGAATCCCGGAGCAGGCGTGGTCACAGTGCAACGTACCGGGCGGGCATCCGTAGCCCGGCGCGGCACTTTTGCCACGTTGACCATGACATCACCCCTGGCAGAGCAGCCATGCTCCCGCGACGGGCTGTCGGTGAAGGAAATATGCCCTAGAGGCAATAATAAAGTTATTATTTATTTCCTTATATCATGATAAATGTTTATTATTCATGCTAGAATTGTATTAACTGGAAACTTGATACATGTGTGAATACATAGACAAATAGAGTGTCACTAGTATGCCTCTACTTGACTAGCTCGTTGATCAAAGATGGTTATGTTTCCTAGCCATAGACATGAGTTGTCATTCGATTAACGGGATCACATCATTAGGAGAATGATGTGATTGACTTGACCCATTCCGTTAGCTTAGCACTCGATCGTTTAGTATGTTGCTATTGCTTTCTTCATGACTTATACATGTTCCTATGACTATGAGATTATGCAACTCCCGTTTACCGGAGGAACACTTTGTGTGCTACCAAACGTCACAACGTAACTGGGTGATTATAAAGGTGCTCTACAGGTGCTTCCAAAGGTACTTGTTGGGTTGGCGTATTTCGAGATTAGGATTTGTCACTCCGATTGTCGGAGAGGTATCTCTGGGCCCACTCAGTAATGCACATCACTATAAGCCTTGCAAGCATTGTAACTAATGAGTTAGCTGCGGTATGATGTATTACGGAACGAGTAAAGATACTTGCTGGTAACGAGATTGAACTAGGTATTAAGATACCGACGATCGAATCTCGGGCAAGTAACATACCGATGACAAAGGGAACAACGTATGTTGTTATGCGGTCTGACCGATAAAGATCTTCGCAGAATATGTGGGAGCCAATATGAGCATCCAGGTTCCGGTATTGGTTATTTACCGGAGACGTGTCTCGGTCATGTCTACATAGTTCTCGAACCCGTAGGGTCCGCACGCTTAAAATTAGATGACGGTTATATTATGAGTTTATGTGTTTTGATGTACCGAAGGAGTTCGGAGTCCCGGATGAGATCAGGGACTTGACGAGGATTCTCAAAATGGTCGAGACGTAAAGATCGATATATTGGACGACTATATTCGGACATCGGAAAGGTTCCGAGTGATTCGGATATTTTTCGGAGTACCGGAGAGTTACGGGAATTCGTATTGGGCCTTAATGGGCCATACGGGAAAGGAGAGAAAGGCCCCAAAGGGTGCCCGTACCCCTCCCCATGGACTAGTCCGAATTGGACTAGGGAGGGGGGGCGCCCCCTTCCTTCTTTCTCCTTCTCCCTTCCCTTTTCCTACTCCAACAAGGAAAGGAGGAGTCCTACTCCCGGTGGGAGTAGGACTCCCCCCTTGGCACGCCCTGCTCCTAGGCCGGCCGCCTCCCCCCTTTCTCCTTTATATACGGGGGCAGGGGGCACCCCATAGACATACAATTGATCATTGATCTCTTAGCCGTGTGCGGTGCCCCCCTCCACCATATTACACCTCGATAATATCGTAGCGGTGCTTAGGCGAAGCCCTGCGTCAGTAGAACATCATCATCGTCACCACGCCGTCGTGCTGACGAAACTCTCCCTCAACACTCGGCTGGATCGGAGTTCGAGGGACGTCATCGAGCTGAACGTGTGCTGAACACGGAGGTGCCGTGCGTTCGGTACTTGATCGGTCGGATCGTGAAGACGTACGACTACATCAACCGCGTTGTGTTAACGCTTCCGCTTTCGGTCTACGAGGGTACGTGGACAACACTCTCCCCTCTCGTTGCTATGCATCACCATGATCTTGCGTGTGCGTAGGAAATTTTTGAAATTACTACGTTCCCCAACAGTCGGTACGGCCCGCAGGCGGCGGACCCTACCTGCCAGCGAGATACCAGAAGGCGGCATGCCTAAACCAGTCGGCGGAGGGGGAGGCCGGTCCCAGCAGCCGGCCCTCCCCTCCCCTGGAAGTTTGTACACCATTAACCAGATAAGACGGGGTGTGGCTATAGTGAACGCCCGCCAGGCGGCAGCATTGTAGCCACGCCCTCCCCGACCAAGCCATCATCATCAGGGGCGAGGACACAGTGATGAGCAGCCGACAGGGCCCACAAGCGGTGGGCCCAACCTATCAGCCAAGAGCTCGACAGCGGCGGGATCCACCAGTCGGTGGGCCCCAGCGGCCGGCGGAGAAGCCGGCGACCATAGACACTGACGGCCCGGGCCTACACCTGGCCAGATTACCATTGTACCCCTGGGGGGTAGGCCTATATAAACCCCCCAGGGCACTCATGCAAAGGGTTGATCTCTTAGAGTTTCACACACACACATAGAGAGAGGAGTAGAGCTAGCCTTGCCCTTCTTCCTACTCTAGCCGTACAGCTCAAGGAGCAACTTGTAGCTACTTGTTGATTTAGTGATCATGCGGAGACCCCGCAGAGTAGGACTAGGGGTGTTATCTCCTAGGAGAGCCCCGAACCTAGGTAAGATTCGCCGGCGTGCATGCCTTCGCCTTATCCCGTTTCAAGGCACCGGCGACGTCTTACTAGCTCCCACAATGATTAGCCATCCTTTGGCATATGTCGCACCAACCACCCAACATTTGGCGCCCACCGTGGGGCTAGGTGCACCGTCGTCCGGAGACCTGCGCTGGACGGGAACCCTGTTCCTTCCCAGCGAGCGTAGCTAGCCCGGCATCCCCGATGGCGTTTGCACCAATGCGCTGCATGGCGTCGAAGCCGCCTGCGTGGCGAGCTGCCTCACTGATCTGATTGGCAAGATCCGCCTCTCTGACGAGCCCGCGACGGACATGGGTGCAGCCAGTTCCGAGAGCTGCCTCATCGACCTCCTTGGCAAGCTTGACATCACCAACGAGCCCGCCTCCGACTTGGAGTCGATCGGCTCCACCGACCCGATGCTTGTCGACTCCGACACGGCATCCCTCGACGACTTCCCCACCAACGTGGTGGTCATCAACGAACCACTCCCTCGTGCCGACAGCAGCGGCAGCACCGTCACCGAGGTGCTCGTCATCAGCCACGACGCAGCATCAGGCGCTGACGCCAACGACCCGCTGCAGGCCATAATGTGTGACATGTCGGTGCCCATCGCGGGCGACGCCGACGCCGAGACCTGGAGGCCTGCCGCCTTGCACTCATCAAGAGAGGCAAGAAGCTAGCCACTATGAAACGCCTCACCGAGGCTTACCAGCGCGAAGTTGACTGTGCCGTCTATGGCACGCCGGCTGCTGGCGGGCCACGCCGGCTGGGCGTTGTCAAGCAACGCGGCGCACCCATCGCCAGCATGCTGGGAGCCGACCGCCCAGTCTATGCCACGCCCATCGAGAACCTGCGTGCTGCCCAGGCGGCGGTCGACGAGCTAGAGAACCTGGACGGTGACGAGCTATGCTGCATGACGGGGCGCGTCCAGCAGCTCATCGACGCGGCTGTCGAGCGGCAAGAAGCCGGCGCCCCACGCCGAGAACCCCTCCCCCCGCCGAGAGCACCGCGATACCATGGAGAAGCTGAACATCAAGACGAAGCAACTTCTGCCCAGTCGGACCGTCTTCCATGGCATTGTACCCGGCCTTTCCTGCTTACCAATCGGCAAGATCAAGATAGATGTTCTCTTCGGAGACAAAGATCACTTCCGCCGTGAGGCAGTTTGGTTTGAAGTGGTGGACCTGGAGAGCCCCTATCATGCACTGCTTGGCCGACCTGCTCTGGCCAAGTTCATGGCTGTGCCCCACTACGCCTACCTCAAGATGAAAATGCCAAGCACCAAGGGCATCATCACCATAGTCGGAGACTACAAGAAGTCGCCCGCCTACGCCGCAGCAAGCAGCCGGCTGGCCGAGTCCCTTGTGAATGCTGCAGAGAAGAAGATCCTAGACCGGGTTGTGGCCATGGCCGGCAAGCAGCCGGACCTGTCGCCGGACTCCAAGGAGTCAGAAACTCAGGGCTCCTTCTAGCCGGCCAAGGAAACGAAGAAGATACCTTTGGACCCGGACCACCCGGAGAGGTTCGCTCTTGTAGGAACCAACCTGGACAACAAATAGGAAAGTGAGCTCGTCGATTTCCTCCGTGAGAATCGGGATATCTTTGCATGGTCCCCCAAAAGACATGCCAGGTGTTCCGAGCACAAGCTACATGTCAGAGCAGATGCAAAACCAGTCAAGCAACCCCTCCGCCAATTATCAGAGGAGAAAAGAAGAATTGTTGGTGAGGAGATATCCCGGCTTCTAGCAGCCGGCTTCATTATGGAGGTGTTCTTTCCAGAGTGGCTTGCCAATCCAGTCCTTGTACTGAAGAACAACAACAAATGGTGCATGTGCATTGATTATACTAGCCTCAACAAAGCCTGCCCCAAAGATCCGTTTGCCTTGCCTCAGATTGATCAAGTGATAGACTCCACAGCCAGATGCGAGCTATTGAGTTTCTTGGATGCTTACTCAGGGTACCACCAGATCAAGTTGGACCCAGCCGACAGCCTGAAGACCGCCTTCATCACACCATTCGGAGCCTTATGTTACCTGACTATGACATTCGGCTTGAGAAATGCCGGTGCCACTTTTCAGTGTTGCATGCAGAAGTGTCTCCTCAAATAGCTTGGCAGAAATGCCCACGTCTATGTAGACGATATTGTGGTGAAGACGGAGAAGCGCGACACCCTGCTGGAAGATCTCAAGGAAACATTTGACAACCTGCGCCGCTTTCAGATCAAGCTCAACCCTGAGAAATGCATCTTTGGAATACCAGCCGTCCAGCTCCTTGGCTTCCTGGTCTCTGAACGCGGCATTGGGTGCAACCCTGTGAAGACCAAGGCCATCGAGAGGATGGAAATTCCCACCTGGCTGCGAGACGTCCAGAAGTTCACCGGGTGCTTGGCCTCCCTTAGCCGCTTCATCAGTCTGCTGGGAGAGAAGGCTCTTCCCCTGCACTAGCTCATGAAGAAAACCACTCACTTCGAGTGGAATGACCAGGCGGACGAAGCCTTTCACCAGCTGAAGAAGATGTTGACCACGCCGCCTGTCCTGGCGGCTCCGACTGACAAAGAGCCCATGCTCCTTTACATTGCCACAACCAGCCGGGTGGTCAGCACAGTCATCGTGGTCCAGCGCCCAGAGGACGGCAAGGCATAGCCGGTCCAGAGGCTTGTGTATTATTTGAGCGAAGTACTGTCGGCCTCAAAGCAGAACTATCCCCACTACCAGAAGATGTGCTATGGCGTGTACTTTGCCGCCAAGAAGCTTAAGCCATACTTTCAAGAGCAGCCCATAACGGTGGTTTACACTTCCCCACTGGCCGAGATCATGGGCAGCCGAGATGCTTCAGGCCGGGTGGCCAAATGGGCCATCGAGCTGGCTCCATACACCATCTTCTACCAGCCTCGCACCGCCATCAAGTCCCAAGTACTGGCTGACTTCCTCGTCAACTGGGCTGAGACCCAGTACCTACCGCTAGCGCCGGACTCCACCCATTGGCGGATGCACTTTGGCGGATCCAAGATGCGCACCAGTTTGGGAGCTGGCATCGTCCTCTCCTCTCCCAAAGGCGACAAGCTCAGATACACATTGCAGATCCACTTCGCCGCCTCCAACAATGTGGCCGAGTACGAGGTGCTCATACATGGGCTCGGGCTGGCCAAAGAACTCGGCATCCGCCAGATCCTGTGGTATGGTGACTCGGATTTGGTGGTCCAACAGTCGTCCGGCGACTAGGATGCCAAAGATGCAAACATGGCAAGCTACCGCTTCCTCATCCAGCAACTCAGCGGATATTTCGAAGGGTGCGAGTTCCTTCACGTGCCACGGGCCGACAACGAGCAAGAAGATGCCCTGGCACGAATCGGCTCCACTCGGCAAGCCATACCAGCCGGCGTCTCCCTTCAACGCCTCCTCAAACCGTCTGTCAAGCCTTCACTGAAATCAGATTCCATCTTCGTGCCAACCGACCCGAAGCAATCGGATCCGACTCGGGGACTTCGGCAGGCGTCCCGGGGACTTCGGCATGCGGCCAGGGACTACAGCAGCCGCACCCGGCCCGGGGACTTCAGAGCTCGGCCCAGGGACTTCAGAGCCCGGCCCGAGGACTGCAACAGTCGGCCCGAGGACTTCAATGACACAACAGGTGGCGGCCGACTCTAACCCACCACCTCCCAGCCCAACCGCCCTAGTTGCAGTGGCCGTGCTGACAATAGAAGAAGTCGCAGCTCCATCATGGGCGCAGCCCATCCTCAACTTTCTGGTGAACAGAGAGCTACCGGCTGATGAGACCTCGGCCCGACAAGTTCAGTGTCGGGCAGGAGCCTACACAATAGTAAACAGAGAGCTCGTCAGGCAGCGTGACTGGAGTCTTCCAGCGTTGCGTAGATCCGGAGAAAGGCATGGCGATCCTCAAAGATATCCAGCAAGGCGAGTGCGGCCACCACACGGCTTCAAGATCACTTGTTGCCAAAGCTTTCCGCCATGGTTTCTTCTGGTCGACTGCTTTGGAAGACGCCAAAGATTTGGTCAAGCATTGCAAGGGGTGCCAAATGTTCAGCTCCAAGCAACATCTGCCGGCTTCTGCACTCAAGACCATCCCCCTCACCTGGCCCTTTGCCGTTTGGGAGTTGGACATGGTGGGCCCATTCAAGACGGCACGCGGAGGCATGACTCATCTGCTTGTCGCCATCGACAAATTCACCAAGTGGATTGAAGCAAAGCCAATCAAGAAGCTGAATGGGCCGACTGCTGTGACCTTCATCGCAGATATCACCGTCCGGTATGGCATACCACACATCATCATCACCGACAATGGCACAAATTTTGCCAAAGGAGCATGGGCCCGTTTCTGCGCGACGCAGGGCATCCGACTGGACTTAGGGTCCGTTGCCCATCCACAGTCAAACGGCCAAGTCGAGCGAGCAAACGGCCTCATCCCCTCTGACATCAAGCCCCGACTGGTCGAGCCACTAGAGCGCTCGTCCGGCTACTGGTTCAATGAGTTGCCGGCCATCCTCTGGAGCCAGCGCACCACTCCAAACAAACCAACCGGCTTCACTCCCTTCTTCCTTGTGTATGGTGCCGGGGCCGTCATCCCAACTGACATCGAGTTCGACTCACCTCGCGTCACCATGTACACGGAAGCGGGGGCGAAGGAAGCGCGTGAAGATGGCGTCGATCTGCTGGAAGAGGTTCGGCTGTTGGCACTCAGTCGGTCCGCCATCTACCAGGAGAGCCTGCATCGCTACCACAGTCGAAAGGTCAAGCCAAGATCCTTCCAAGAGGGAGACCTTGTGCTCCGGCTGATTCAGCGAACAGCCGGCCAGCACAAGCTCTCGTCCCCTGGGAAGGCCCCTTCGTCATCAGCAAGGCATTGGGAAACGACTCCTACTACCTGATCGATGCACAGAAACCCAGGGCACGCAAGAGGGATGACTCCGGCAAGGAATCAGAGCGCCCATGGAATGCAAATCTCCTTTGAAGATTTTACAATTGAGGTAGTATGTACCATGCTATCTTTTGTATTAAGTACAAGACACCGGGTCCCCCCGGGAGCACTCGGGGACTACCTTTTTTTATCTATATGATAAGTTCTAAGCCTATGAATGTGTCAGTTCATTTTTCTGCCTGGCACCGGGTTCGACCAGTCGGCCCGGGGGCTTGCCGCCTTGTATTATGTTAGTGCTACCTGCAGTCGGACAAGTAGTGTGCCGGCATCTAAGCCCTCTCTGGCTGCAAGCCGCAGTTCGCAGAGTGGCTATCTGACTGGCAAGAGTCAAAGGCAGGAAACGGTGCCCACATGAAAAATGGCTAAGGACCAACACACTTACATAACATAAGCCGGCTTCCCACCTAGCTGACCGGCTGCTAAGCGGCCAGCCGGCCGGCTTCTCACTTACCTTGCTACGTCCTAAAAAGCCGAAGTACTTGTTCTCCCAAGCGGCTAAGCACTTGTCCCAACCATAGTCCGCAGAGTGGCTGTCCGGCTGGCAAGGCGGCAGCCAAGGGAGGGCGGCAAAGGAAAAGGCCAAAAGGGATCAAAAAGCAAGCAAAGTCGGAATGCAACACAAGCATAGCACATGCGAACTAATATTTACATCAACAAAGGCTTTCAAAGCCAGAATTCAACATAGCTTGAATACACCCCCAGTGGGTGGAACTGCGCGAATTTAACAGATGTTGTTCAAAAGACTTCTAGGCAGGAAAAATTAAAGATAAGTTGGCCACCTAGGCCAAGGGAGCAGCAGGCGAGTCCGGCAGGTTGGTGGAGTCAGCGGCGCCGGCTGGTGGAGTAGCCGGCTGGCGAGTCTTGGCTTGGTCGTCCCCAGCAGCAGTCGGCGTGCTCGCACGCGGCTCGTTGCTGGAGGCACGGTCGGGTTGAGGCTAGCCGGCCGCTCCATCTTCTCGCGCGGCGTCTTCACCGTCCTCGCCCTCCCCGTCTTCACCCTCGTCGCTGGAGTCGATCTCCTCCGCCGAGTCCTCGCCGTCCTCCGGGTTCAGCCCGAACAAGTCCGCCGACACCTCAACACCGTCCTCGTTCAGCTCGGGGATGAAGATGCTGGTGTCTGTGTAGTCGACGATCGCCGCGGCGCGATGAATGAGAGCGGGCCTCACCGCCACCAACTCCTCATTGGCCTCCTGCCGGAACGTGGCCAATTGGGTTAGATCCAGCCCAGGGTACAATGCCCTGACAAATTCCAAGGACCGCCTGGTGCCTGCCCGGGCCCAGGAGGCCTTCCACGCCTCGAAGCGGCCGACTGCCACATCTAGCCAGTCGGCAGTCCGACTGGGGGTGCGCGGAGCCTGGACGTCGGGCCAGAGGGCGGAGATCACCTGAGCTCTGACACGCTGCACCCGGCGGAGCATCCGATGAGCCGGCTGGAGACGGGCCTGGATGGCTAAGAGCTGCTCGTCAAGCGCCCGGCGAGCGTTCGGCGCGATCTTGGCGCCAGCCTGCCTTCGCTCTTCGCGGTTGGATTCGATGTCTTGGCTGGCGGCGACGGTGTAGCCAAGGAAGAACTCTGTGCAGAATGAAAAAAGGAAACACGAAGTCGGAAGACGGACCACATAAACAGTCGGCAGGCGAACGGAAGAAGAGGAAAGCAACTAACCGTCGACCATGTCCTTGATCCGGCCGTAGCCGTCATCCAGCGCCCTCTCCGCGTCGGCCTAGTTCGTTGCTTGGGTCAGTACTTGGCCTGGAGGGCGGCCTCGCTATCCTTCGCCGCCTGAAGGGCCGCCTTGTGAAGCTCCTCACTACAAAAAAATACACTTCCGTGATGATACGTGTTTGTCACAGTAGGTCACGTTTTTTGTCATGCATGTACATCCATGACGATTTTATGATAGAATCAAGATAGTCATACCTGTGCTGTCGTAGAAGTGTTCCATGACATTACCAAAATTATCATCACGGAAATGTCCACTTCCATGACGATAAATCGCGCGTCACAGAAGTGCTTTCATCAAGGGTGACCGACACGTGGCATCCACCGTAACGGAACGCCGTTAAGCTATCGGGTCCGGCTTTGGATCCGATAACCCATTAACAGCCCGGACCAATGGGGATTTTCCACGTGTAAAATCATCATTGGCTGGAGGAAACACGTGTCAGCTCCCCGTTGGCATAGGTGTCACTCATCCAATGGGCGAGATGCGCTTATGAAATGTTGACACGTGGACCGCCCAAAAATGGCCCATAAAGTTTAAATGGGCCGGCCCAACTAAAGGCCCACAAGATTTTGCGGTCCATAATTGTCGGCAATCTGGGAACGGGGGTCCCCAGACTTGCCTGCCTGCGGCCTGCTGCGTGGCTCAGCCAGTGGCCCAGTATGGCCCGTCTTCATCAACCAACACTCAAGACCCTCGCGAGGGGCCAAGCCTTGCGGGGCGGACGACACAAGGCCTCCTCGGGAGTGGCCTCACTAGGCAGGCTTGCGAGGAGGCGGAGAGATCAAGGCAAGGGGTACCTCACGAGGTTCCCGTGATGCAAGCCATGACGATCAAGACCAGGCGGGCGCCAGCCTGCGCAGTGTCCTCGTTTCCTCTTTGGTGCAAAGGAGGCAAGCGCAGGCGCGGAGTACCGAGGCATCTGGAAAAGGTTTCCATATCGGTGCAACGAGATCAAGACCAGCAGAGCGGCAGGACGGAGGTCACCGTGGAGCCCAAGACGGCGTCATCACCAGCACCTTTGGCAGGCGAAGACCACCTTTAGTCAGGATAGCTTGTACTAGCTGTCCCCTTTTGAAATGGCCATTGTTGGATCCCTTCCCGCTCAATATTTGGGAAGAGGACCAGGGCCTCTATAAATAGGGCTAGCCACCACCATAGAGAGGACTAATTGATTCCTCCTCAAGCACACCACCAAGCACAAGAACACCTCTCCTCACGAGCCTGTTCTTCCTCTGTACTGTTCATCATCAGCCCAAGAGGCAATCCACCACCACACACAGGAGTAGGGTATTACACCACAACGGTGGCCCGAACCTGTATAAATCTTGTGTCTCTTGTGTTGTTCATCGATCTAGCTTAGGGATCGCGGCGAGGCTGAGAGCGAGATTCGGTAGGACGAGATCTTCGTGCACACCCCGGAGTTCGAACCTTTAGGGTTTTGCCGGAACCCGATATCCGACATTTGGCGTGCCAGGTAGGGGTGCGCCGGAATCTTCCTTCCACCGATCTGCGTCCCATCGCTTCGTCGCATCCATGGCTGACGCTCGCCGAGCCCGCGCTGAGCGCCGGGCTGCTCTC
Organism: Aegilops tauschii subsp. strangulata; assembly: GCF_002575655.3. NCBI lineage: Eukaryota > Viridiplantae > Streptophyta > Magnoliopsida > Poales > Poaceae > Aegilops > Aegilops tauschii. Next base: position 516,588,168 of record NC_053039.3, read on the forward strand.
GCCACTCGCGTCGCCCAGACGGCTCCTGTCGGCGGGCCTCCTCGTTGTTTTCCGTCGCCTGCCGCCAACGCCGCCACCGGCCCGGCGGGGAACGAGCAGCAAGCATCTTCACTGCACCCCTCGGTGCAGCGGGAAGGCCGCACCGCCACTCCGTCGCTGACCCCAGCTGGTTCGTCCTCTCACGCTTGTCGTGCCCCACGGACGCGCTGACCGTGTTGCTCCTGGCATGTGAGCTCCTGCACTACCGCCCGTTGACGACCTCTACGAAGAATGGCTCGTTCGCATCACCGAGCTCGTTAGCGCCGCAGGGGGCTCTCCCGCGCCGTCCCTCTCGCTGCCTCGCCCTCCGTCAGGCATAGGCGACGCAGCTCAGGGAGCGCCTCCGCCACCTCTCCCCCAAGACGGTGCTCTGGCTCCAAGGCGCGTGGCTCCTGGATGTGACCCACCGCATCCAGCGCCCGCGCGACAAGAAAGAAGCTGCAAAGAAATCCCTCGACCTCAAGAAGGCGGTCCCGTGCTCCCTGCACCAGCACGACAAGACCGCGTCCCGGCGCGATAAGATCATGTGCTGCCGCTGGCAGCAGCGCGGGAGTACTGTCAAGAGAAAGCTCCGCATCAGCAAAGGGCTCCGGTTACCACAGCAGGTTGCCGCGCCTTCACCACCGAGCTGCGTAGCGTCGCCTGGCCGGGCAAGTTCAAGCCGGACCTGCCTCCTTGCTATGATGCCACGGCCGACCCCGCGGAGTTCTTGCAGCTCTACGAGCTAGGCATCAAGGCGGCCAATGGAGACGAGAAGGTCATGGCGAACTGGTTTCCCATGGTGCTCAAGGATGGTGCCCGCACCTGGCTCCTGAACCTGCCTCCCGGCTCGATCTCCTCCTGGGACGAGATGCGCAACCGCTTCATCGCCAACTTCCAGGGCACTCGCGACCGCCCTCCGGCCGCGGGTGACCTGCGCCTCATCAAGCAACAGCCTGGGGAGACCCTGCAGAAATATAGCCAGCGCTTCAATAGCGCCCGCCTCAAGATCCCCAAGGTGACGGACGAGGACATCATCTCAGCGTTCTCTGATGGCGTCCGCGACGCCAAGATGAAGGAGGAGCTCGCCATCCACGAGGAGTTGTGCACGTCTCTGGAGCTGTTCAACCTGGTGACCAAGTGCGCAAGAGCTGAGGAAGGACGCCTCTCCCTCCTCGAGCTTCCAGCTGCTGACCCAGAAGGAAAGAAGGCCAAGACCAAGGACGTGAAGCGCAAAGGAGCAGCCGTGCTTGCAGCAGAACCGGACACGAAGCGCGGCAGGGACCAGCCGGAGTCGTCCAAGGGCAGCCGACCGTTCTGCGCATACCACAACCTCCACACCCACAACACCAACGAATGCCAGGAGCTCAGGGCCATCCGAGAAGGGCGCTTCGGCCGACGCCCCGAGCGCAACGACCGGGGCTATGACCAAGGAGGAGGACGTGGCGGAGGATGGTGGGACGATCGTGTCCCTCGCCAGGAGTGGCGTGACCGACCTTGCGAGGATCGTTGGCAGGATCAGCCTCGCGAGGGTGCCTGGAGGGATCAGCCTCGCGAGGATCGCCCACAGGGCAACGCAGGCCTTCCTCCTTTGTCGCCGCCGCCAAGAAGGAATGACGACCATCACCATGACGAGGGGGCTGGGGGCTTCCAGGAACCGTGCACTATCGCTTGCATCTTGGGCGGAGCTCAGGCCCCAGCCTCTCAGCGCATCTTCAAGCACTTTGCTCGCAAGGTGAACGCAGTCCTCCCCAAGCTCGAGGCCACGCGTCCGCTCAGGTGGTCCAAGTGCGCTATCACCTTCAGCTCGGCAGATCAACTCAAGTGCGCAGCTACTGCTGGCGTCCTCCCGATGCTTTGTTCCCCAGTCATCAGCAACGTGCAAGTCACTAGGACACTCATCCATGGCGGCGTAGGGCTTAACGTCTTGTCTGTCGAGATGTTTGACAACCTTCAAGTGCCATACGATCAGCTCCAGCCGACCAAGCCTTTCTCAGGAGACACCGAAGGTTCCACCACTCCGATAGGGCAGGTCCGCCTCCCTGGCACCTTCGGCCAGCGCGACAACTACCGCACCGAGCTCATCGACTTCGATGTCGCCCACATCCACCTGCCGTACAATGCCATCCTCGGGTATCCAGCCCTGGCCAAGTTCATGGTGGTGACCCACCATGGCTACAATGTCCTCAAGATGGCAGGAAGCGGCGGAATTATCACGGTCCCCTGTGAATAGAGAGATGCAGTGTGCTCCCTCGAGCGCGCCTTCCAAGGTGCATCAATCAAGGACCGAGACAGCAGGGGCGAGGATCCTCCTAAGGTTGTTCCCAAGAAGAAGAAGACACCGCTTAGCTCAAGGCCTCGGGAGGTTGGCATCTCAGGAGGTGCCGCGTCAGGATCAGCGCCCGTGCAAGGGGCGCCTCCTTCCATCGCATAGGAAGGCGCGCCCGGCGCACTCCTCGGGCAGGGCTCGGGGGCTCTCTTCTGGAGGGCCTCAGACTTTGCGAACATCACGAGGGAGGCACTCGGGCACCACTTGGAGGCGTGCTTCGCGGCACGTTTCCCTCAGGAGGTCTCAGGGCGTGGAAAGCCCAACGTTCAGGAGTTCATCACCAAGGCTACTTAGGAGCTTCAGGAAGCAAGGGCCATGCGCGGCGACCGCCGCTTTCCTGGCGTGGCCCCCCATCCAGGCGAGGATGGTGGGCTGCACGTCTGCATCGACGTCCCAGGGCTCAGCCGAGCCGCATCTTAGGAGCACCTCTGGCCTTCGCGCGTGGGATGCTACGGGGGTCCGCCACACAACTACGTTCGCATGCCTTTCGGCATGCCGAACGCGGCTGCCACCTTCCAGCGTCACCTGTAGAGCATTCTAGCGGCTCAGGAGGCCAGGCACCAGGCGGTCCTGGCGGAGATGGAGACGGTCCCCGAGGAGCCACCTGGACCCGCAGAGCCTCCCGAGGCTCAGGGCTCCAGCGGCTCGTGAGGGTCGGCCTCTTCACCGCGCATCTTTAGCTGCTCCAACACCCCCTCTGCAATGGAACCAGGTGACATCTTTCAAGTTTATTTCAGCTGGGAGCACCCTCAGGGCTGCATCATTCCCAGGCCGTGTGGGTCCGCCCCTGCGGCATGTATCCCTTTTTTTCTTGTGTCTTCAGTTTACCTTACTGGGGGCGCCCCTCGGGCTGCATCATCCCCAAGCTGCTCGGGCCTGACCCGGTGGCATGTATCCATTCTGCGTTCACCTAAGCTGATTTGCCTTTCATGCCTAACTTGCCGGTGATTATCACCTGCCGCCTACCACGGGCCTCCTTGCCCTCATGCAAATCGCTTGCGCGTTAAAAGGGGGACTCCTGAGCATCATGACTCAGGAGCTCTTACTGGCTCTCCAGCCCTCACCCCCTGGCCTTGACCACGGCATCGCGACCTGGCATACCAGCGGCGGCTGAGCTCACTCGAGGGCCGGGACCTGAGGACGTAGAGCATTTGTATCTAAACATCTCGCAGGAGCACACAACCGTCCAAGACTCAAGGCCAGGCGCAACCCGCCTTGAGGTAGGGCCTCGTGAGTCCTGCGCTGGCTCATGAGTGCCAAGATACACCTCGTCTAGCCCTGCCGTGCAAGCCACGTGTCAGGGCGGGGTTGTACACGCCCCGTGGGCTCCTCCCGGAGGGCCCCCCCTCCCACGCACCAGTGGAAGCACCATGCTCCGCGCTGGCTGACGGCACTGCCGAGGAGCGGCTATGCCCGTACACATACGGAAGCGCTATGCTCCGCGCTGGTGATAAACAACTGAGGGCGGCCCATGGCCGTATCAACCTCAGGGAGCCCAGAGCTCAGTGTGTGGCCTCATCGCAACACCTCCCCTCGGGAGCATCACGCGAGGGGGTCGGACACTAGGGTTGCGCCCGGGTCACGCCCGAGCGCACGCCACCCAGCCAGGTCCCTCGGACCTGGTCATCGCGCACCCCTCCCCGAGCGGAGCCAAGGTATGAAGATCGTTTGAACGTCAAGGGGGACTCCTGAGCATCGCGACTCAGGAGCTTAACTGGTCACGTAGCCCCTCACTCCTTGGTCCCGTCCTGATGATCCGGTCGGGGCTAACAGCGGTTGAGGTATGCGCGGGGCCGGGCTCTGCCGACGTAGAACGCCAGATCTACTCCTACGTTCCCTCCCTATTTGCTGTTTGCACGTCAAGGCGGACTCCTGAGCATCGCGACTCAGGAGCCTAACTTGCCACGTAGCCACTCACTCCTTGGTCCCGTCCTGGTGATCCAGTCGGGGCTAATGGCGGTTGAGGTATGTGCGGGGCCGGGCTCTGTCGACATAAAACATAAAGCAAATAGAAAGGAAACCACAAAATCTCGAAGCAAATCCCAGAGCAAATATTACAAGCCATAATTGTCTTCACAGTACCAAACGCAAGTTTAAACGCCTCCACGAGGCATGGTGCATGTTGCAGGAATTAAGCAGGGAATAAGCTGTCACCCTTGGACATCGCCGTCGCCCGCCAGAGACTCCACCCCCGTGGTGGTGCCACTCGGGGCCGCAGGATGAGGAGCACCGCCTGCCGTGGGCGCGGAAGCGAAGGTGCGGAACTTCCCCAGCAAGGCTTCCACCTGGCTCTTCACAGCTTCAGCAGCTGCGGCGAAGTGCTCGCTGTCCATGGGCTCCAGCAGCTCGTCACACTTACTCGGGCTCGGGGCAACGACTTCAACCTCCGCTCCGGTCGCCGGAGCGCCACAGTCGGCGTGCTGCAGCCAAAGCTCGAGAGGCCCCCTCGGCGGCATCTCGGTGGCGAAGAACGAAGGGAAGCGGATCCAAGTGCTTGGAGGCATCGCCGCATGCAGCACGAGCTCGTGAGAGGAGTCCGCAGCGTGGACTACAGGAGCGACGGCGCGCGCCGCCACGGCTCGTCGACCTCGCCCGCGGCGCGGGCGGCGTCGCTCGCCCTCCCTTTCTCCGGAGCCCTCGGCTTGGGCGTACAGGGGTAGCGGGAACCTAGGAGGTGGCCGATCGCACCAATTTGCGTTATGATATTATCGATATCGTGATCTCCAGTTTAAATATTTGAATCCCCTTTAATCTAGATATTCGTCTCATATATCTATCACTCATGCTTATATAGGACTATCTCTCTAGACCTATACGCGTTCATCGTCTCTCAGGTATCTCTCGTGCTACCTGTATGTCGACAATGATCTTTTATCTTCGTAACACACTGACGGTACTCTCTCCCTCGACCTTCATCACTCTATCTCTCTCTAAGTATATCTCGCTCCCTGCTATGTGTCTCTAACTATGATTCTCCTTGTGGAATCTCTTTCTCTCACACAAACACAAAACTTTGTCTCCCGGGGTCTCATTTCTCTCTACTATTCCCCTGTGTGCCACTCGCACACCCCTCATACAGAGATGTCTTTCGCTCCTTGGATATGAGAACCTACGACTCTTCCTCTTAAATATCTCTTTCTCACACGCAAACACAAACTCTGTCTCCCAGGGTCTCATATTTCTCCACTGTTCTCTTGTATGTCGCTCACACACACTCTCTCTCCCTAGAGATATCTTGCCTTCCCTCATATGTCTCTCTAGCTATCACTCTCGTTGTGAAATATCTTTCTCTCTCGCAGACACAAAACTCCGTCTCTCGGGATCTCATGCACCCTCTCTCTATCTCTCTCACACCCACACATAACTCAGCCTTCTGATCCACTCGACTCCTATCTCTAACGCACACTAGCTAGCATCTTTATCTTTCTATTTATCTGTTTCTCCATCAACCTTCTTTCTCGCCCTCACTCTTGCTTCCTATCACGCACACTACATATGTTTCTCTCTACATGCAGTCAAGTGCCCACTTTTTATCTTTCTCTCACACACACATATATAACTTCACCCTCTGAACCACCCAGCGGTCATCTCCAACACTCAAACTAGCGGATGTCCCTCTAGCTAGCATCTCCATCTCTGTATCTATCTGTAGTTTCTCCGCCAACATTTCTTTCTCGCACGGAGTCTTGCTTCCTATCACCCACACTATATATGTCTCTCCATTCATATGCATTTATAGGTTGATCTCTTTTGCACAATCATTGCGCCTCACTCGCTCTGCTCGCCATAGATGCATGCTCCAGCCCACGCCACTATCTCTTAAAGACAAAAACACATGCTCAATTGTTAGGCCTTCTTCTGCATTCTCACATGCATGCATATTGTCATACCGATCCATCTCTCCCATGTCGTTGATCTTATCACTTATGTCTTCTTTCTTTTATCTCGATCATGCGTGCGCGCACACGCACACATCCCACGTATACATGTATACCTCTCACACATGCACGTTCAAGGTCTCTATGTCTCCATACATAGTTAATTACCCTCAACCCTAACGCCACATCGAATCGTTCTCTTCTTGTGTGCACATAACTTCCGCATGGATGGGTAAAACACACACTCACACTTAACAATCTCCTTCTAGCTACCCCCCTCTCACTCTTCCCCTATATCCCCGAAACCAATAAGACCATCCCTTTGGTTAATTCCCGCCTATATGCACCATCGATATATAGTAGTCTTCCTCGGTGTCTCTTGAACAAACACGTTCTCTCGATGTCGACTCCTCTCACGCGCATGCATTTTCTCTCTCGCACGCCATCGTTGGTGGCCTCTGCCAAACACATCACCTCTCTATGATGTAGCGATGCACACTTAAATTACATCCGCCACCGAGGACCTCGCGACACACACACACACACACACAAACACAAACACACACACAAACACACGCGCACGCACGCACACCCACCCACCCACACACACACACACAAACACACACACACACTAAGACTCCATCTCTCTCTCTCTCACACACACACACACTAAGACTCCATCTCTCTCTTTCTCTCTCTCTCTCTGTCTCACACACACACACACTCACACACCCCCCACACACACACTAAGACTCCATCTCACACACACATGCTCTAGGAGGAGCATTTGTTCCTACCACCCTTCATCCAACCTTACCCGTATGATAAACAATCACCTTAATTTACTTGTATAACATGGAGAAATTCCACTTTACTTTAGTAGTCAGCAAACTTATCATTTGTACCCTTATAAAAAAATGAGTTCGCGATGATGGTGTGCCTGCCATCTTGTAATATAGACCGCCTGATCTATATCTGACGGATAGAAAGCAAACTATGATAATTTTACAAAAGATACCCGCACCTCTCTCCACATCCTTATCTCCCACAACCTCATTGCTCAGCAATTAAAAAAGGAAGTCTCTGGAACAATCTAGCATGGTGGCCGCTGCCGCCTGCCGGCGCCGTCCATCCCCATGCCTCCGCCCATTCCGACCACCAGTCACCACCACACTCCACTCCTCCTCACCTTATCTCTCATCTTTCATGTTTTCGATTACATTCTCAAGATACCAGTTTTTCGATAAAATTCTCGAGATATCATTAGTTTTTACACATGGGATTACTCGTGCATGGGTCAATCACAACAGGTGTTTTGTAAAAAAATGCATATTGATGTTCCGAGCAATGCACGAGCATCTTGTTTGTAATTATATAACGCAAATCACGAGTAGGAAGTGACATTTTTTTACACAACCACGTTAACATGGCCACGTAAATCACTAGCTAAAGTAAATACCATTATACTTATATCCCGATGCAAAAGGTTGAGTACATGTCCGAAGAGTAGAGTCGCACACACGCACTTTGTCTCTCAGAATCTCACACACACACACACACACACCAGTTACGTGACGCCCACTTAAGCAGACACGTATGTTACAATTTGTGCACCCGCGGCTACACGTGATGCTGCGCATTTATTTAAGCCGGACGGCGAACCCAAACAGTAGCTGCATTCATTCCCCTCCCGCCGCCTCTTCTCTGGTCGCCGTCGCCCGGTAGCCATGGCCCGGCCGAAGGTAACAACATACGCCATACTCCCACCGGAGCGACGCTTTAATATGGAAAATTTAGTGGTTATGCATGCATCTTTTTTTGCTAGCACTCCTATATAAGGGTTGACCGGTCACTTCCCGCGGACGTGCGCGGGCGGTGGAAGAGGAAGGAGAAGGGAAGCGGGCTGTGGAGTAACGTCTTTTACCACAATTTCTTAGGAAACTGAGAGCAATAATTGAGTAGTTTTGCAAACTACCAGTACTACACCTGAAACAGTTCAAAACCTATACTCCCTTGCCAGCGCACGCTTCCCGCGTGAAATGGTCAGCGTCGCCCTGGAGCGTCAATGCCGCATTAATGCCCGGCCAGAGCGGAGGCGACCTCTCACTGGCGCCGGCTTTGAAGTGGCGCGACGGCCGAGAGAGCGCCGCTTCCCGGTGCACGCGACTGCTCCGCGTCGAGGCTGGCCATAGGCCCTGTTTGGATCCACGGGTTAGAGTTAGTTTGAGCTAGTTGGGGCTCAAATAGCCCTAAAGTATCCAAGCATGAGTGTTTTAATTAGAGCAAGTTGCACCGAACCCACCAAAAAAAACTATCCCACCCAAGAGGTGCTAACTGGAGATAGTTCTCATTGGGACCACTGAAAAATCACTTTTCTCTCTCCATCAAGTGCATTTATTGTCAATCTAACCCTGTCACCCAAACACCTCTTTGGCTACAGTTAGTTCAGGGTTAGTCATGAGTTAGTCTAACCTCTAGCTAAGTTAGAGTATCCAAACAGGAGCAGTATAGGACATGCAAGTTGCTCAAAGCATACAGCCAAATTCGTACGTGAAAGGATTTTTTTCTTTTTGAAAACGGAACGTGAAAGGAATTTTTTTAGAATGCTCTTGGCATGTCGCTAACATGTGATGAGTTAACCGACATCAATAGACGGCAAAAACGCCAGCCCGCCGCACTTTGAGAGAGAAGTAGAGGGACAAGCGATATAGGCTGCTGGATTACTAGAGATAGGTGTCGCACGGAAGCCAAGAAATATGGTGATAGCGTGGGTTAGCCATGTACTAGTATGACGTAACTACACTGGGCTGCCATGTCTCGTATTCTTCCAGTCCACTGTGGAGATGATTGGTTGATTTTATATCGCTGAATAGTATTAAATATTATGAGTGCAGACACTCCACCACGAGGTTCCTTGCTCCTTCTCGGTCGTCGGGAATCTATGTTCTTCCACTCAATTTTTTTTACGTGAGCTTTGTTCATCCTTTTGCCAACACGTGAGACATCTAGCATCAAGGTAAATGTGTCATGCAAGGATCGTTCCATCTATATGAAGAACACGTGGGACTGGAACTACGAGACGGACATGTACCCAGGAGTGGACGTACGAACCTGAGTAATGTAGCGCAGTAAGTGAAGTAGAAAGGCACAAATGGTATGAACATGCGTGGCATATAGGGTGTGTTTGGTTGCGTTCTCGTCTCAGCATAGTTGTTCCCTCTTCATGCATGCTAAACTCAACACCCCTCTTCATGCATGCTCTCTTCATGCATGCTTCTAGTGTATTTGCGCTAAACTAGTGTGGACTCATGCACCCTCCATACACTCTACCAAACACCCATAAGTGGGTCGAGAAGGGAACTCTTGGGTGGCATTTGTCTCTTACTACGTACTACCACTAAATGTTGTACGTGCAATGCACGGTGATGTTATGGAGTACGTGCCTAAGTACTCTACTACTACTATATTAGTTGGAGGCACATATTAACTTTTATATTTGTTTACGTGTATGCCCCGAGACCTTCCAACTAGACGTGTCTTTCTCTCCAGGTCGCACTTTGGATCATTCATACCACTAAGTACTACTACGTGTGGTCTCCGACCCAGAAGTGGAAGAAGTGGAGACGCTCTACCACGCTGTTTTTTTTGCTCTGGGCTCTAGCACACTGTTCATGTCCCACTCCTTTCACTGACGTGTGGGACATCCAGCACGTGCCGTGTTTGGCACTCTTCGTCGTAAGAGTTGAAACGCTAGCATTCATCAGAAATAAAAAATAATTATAAATCGGCAGTGATACTGATTTTTTGAGAACCAATCAGCAGTGATACTATACCACGCGGTTTCCTTGCTCCTCGATATCGGAAAGAATACTTCCGTCCGCCAACATGTGGGACGTCGACCATCCTGGTCCACTTGCCATGCATGCAGAACTCCAAGGGAGAGTCACCCCGGTCGTCGCGCCGCAGTAACAATGACTAATGAGCCGTCAAATCACAGGCCCACTTTCCCACTTTGAAGTTTCTCGGACGAAGGAACCATCATGACTTCGTTGAATTCCGCTTCTTGAAGAAAACTACTGCGGCAATGCTACACGTACAAAGAGTTTACAGGCTTTTACAGGATGGGTTAGTCTTCATTGGCCAACCGGTGAGCGGGACGGACCACCCCCCTGAAAATCAGGGGGGAGAGGTTTGTGATTGGTTGTTAGATGGAAAGAGCCTGTAAAAGCCTGTAAATCTTTGTATGTCTAGCATTTTTGAAACTACTGTACCAGCAGTACTGCTAGCTACAGTAGTTACTCCAACAGAGGCCTCCTTTCGTTCATAGGATAGGAATTTTATAGGAATATGAAAATCATAGGAAGTGAGATGACATGCATCTCAATTCCTATAGAGAAAGAGACACTAGTAGAAAAAGGGCCTATTGTCCCGGTTTGTAAGGGCCATTTGTCCCGGTTATTGAACCGAGACTAAAGTGTCATTACTAATGCCCTAGACCTTTAGTCCCGGTTCTTATACAAACCGGGACAGATGGGCCTCCACGTGACCGGTGCGGCGAGCCCAGGCAGGAGGCCCTTTGGTCCCGGTTGGTGGCACGAACCGGGACCAATAGGCATCCACGCGTCAGCATTTCAGGGGCTGGGGTTTTTGTGTTTTTTTTGGAAAGGGCGGGGGGTTTTGGGGGGTTAATTTAGGTGTTTCATATATTGTGTTAGCTAGCTAATTAATAGAGAGAAGTGTCCTCTCTTATCTCCGTGCTTGGTCGACGCTGCGTACTATATGTATAGAGAGGACTAGACACGCTAGCTAGTAAGCAAATGAAGGAAACAGAAGATCGTCATCATATGTATACAGAGAGATGTGATATCGACCACCTCTCCTTCTCTGAGAGATTGCTCGAACAACAAGTTCTCGTATATCTATCCGACGCTACTGACTACATATATACAATATAATCATCTCTTACAATATAATCTCGTAATTATATATGAACTCAGGGTCCACATGGTATTCTCCGTCTTTATCGATCACGTGGTCAAGAAAGAATGCCGCCAATTCCTCTTTAATTGCTCGCATACGATCTGGTGGTAGGAGTTCATCCCGCATCCAAAATATCTAATTTGAAGAAGGGGGTCAATACATATATATGAATAAATGAAACTCAACACAAATGATGGTAATACAATAAAATTGTGAATATTATTATTTACGCACTTCATATTGTTTGTCAGAGTAGCGCCGCTCACAGGTCGTGTGGAGGATGGACTCGCAAATGTAGTATCCACAGTAATCATTCCCTTGTTACTGCCACAACCACTTTACAAGAAATAGAGGTCAATCAAACTGATAAGCAAGCATGCTAAATGGTATTGATGAAACTAGCGCTTGAATCACTAGGAGATGCGCGGAACATGCTACTATAGTACTTACTTTCGGGTGTTTAAATTGCAGCTTCTTTGGCAATCCCGGAGGTTTTGAGGTGAATTTTTTCCAAACCCTGCGAGACAAACAAAACAATTACTTGATATCAGGAAATGAACAAAGTTGCTGATATGGTGCGATAATGATCAATTTAACTTACTTCTCTAGAATTTCAGTCATGTCCGCATACTCCTTGGGATCTTTTCGTCTCGAGTCTAAGACGGTTACTAGTCCCTGCTCAAGCTTAATCTCTAAAAGAATATAGTGGAAGCTGCGCACGCATGCATAACTCATTAATTACATTACTATAACCTCGACTAATAAGGGAAACCGAATATGCACAAGACAGTAACACTCACTTGAAGTTGTAAGGAAAGAGTATTATAGCTTTGTTTTGATTTAATACAAACGGTTGTAGCAACTTGGCCTCGGTATCTCTGGCCTGAAATTCAACCATATATGCATCTATTGGATTTGTGTTAATGAACCCAATATCACCGATTTGTCTTTTCTTCAATTCGGCGATCTTCAATCTGCATAATATAGTGAGGGTAATTAAAAATACATGCAATGAAAGAGCTGACCTATATATAGAGACTTAATGACAGAAGTACTACTACTTACAGGCAGTAGCAAGTGACCGTTAATTTCTTGAGGGCCTTTTGATTGAAAAACGCGAAGAACTCCTGAAATGGAACAATCAACAGTTCAATTCCAACGAGGTCATGCTCCTCTCTAACTCTCAGCGTCAAAATATTCCTCCCCCCAGACTCTCTGCAGGTTTTCATGTACCAATCATGGAATCTTCGCATCATCGTTGTTAGAGATCTTTCATCTTTGACGAGAGGCTTCCCGTACTCGTATTTGTGTTCGTCCACCTCCAAGAAATCATAATGTACATCGTCGGGCAGGTAATCTCCAAGATTGTTATAACCGGGCACCATCCCCTGAGCATTAGCGATGATATCGCTAGACACCTGGAGCGGGGGAAATGATTGGTTCGCTTGTTCGCCGAGCTGGGAAATTTTTTTCCCAGCTCGTCGTTCTGCTAACCTTTGATCACTGACAGTACTTCCCGACCGCTCCGCTTCGATAAATGACTTTTCAATAATGCAGTCATAGTTGCCTTTCGGCGAAGACTTTGGTGGTTTCTCCAGGGCAGCCAGAGTACGCTTCGCTTTCACCGGATCTATCTTCTCCTCCGGAGGTGGATGTTTCTGTGCTTTCATCCCTTCAAAGAAGTTCTTCACTTCGGCTCGCACGATCTTCGTGTTTTCCTCCAGGCTCCTCTCGTATGGTAACTTCTCTGGAGTCTTCAGAGAAGGACCGAATCTGTATTGCCTCCCGCCTATGGCTGTACTGCTAGACGCCGGAGCAGAAGGAGCGGCTGCGGCTGTCTTTCCTTTCTTTTTTTGACCTAGAAGACTGCAGGGCTTACACCCCACAACATTTTATTGAAACTGGCAAAAGACAATACAAAAGGTTCCTTAAGGAAAGGAACAAAATAGAAAAGAAAGACTATACAAGCTAGGCTAAACTAAGCACTAAAAACTAAAAATAAGAAAGGAAAGATTACAATGAAGAAACACATCAAGGGGGCAGGAAATCAATCCATTTGAGCAAAGCGTCTCTGTGTCTGGTCTTGATCCTATGTGCTAGGAGATAGATGTCATGGAAAAATCCATTCCTCCATTGCCTGAAGGTAGGTCTGATGTGCCTAAAGGCTTTGTCTTTCCTTTCTTACGAGGCGCAGGAGAAGGACGACGCGCCGGAGTAGCCGGAGCGGCGGCGGGTCTCTTCCGCCCTTGTTGACGAGGCGGAGAAGGAGGAGGCTGGCTGCTCGGGCGCGCCGGCACAGACGGACAAGGAGGCGGAGTGCCGCCACGCGCCAGAGAAGGAGGCTGAGTGCCCTGATCACTCGCCTGAGGAGGAGGCGGAGGAGGAGGCGGAGGAGGAGGCGGAGTGCCGCCACGTGCCGGAGAAGGAGGCTGAGTGCCCTGATCACTCGCCGGAGGAGGAGGAGGAGGAGGCGGAGTGCCCTGACTCGCCGGAGGAGGAGGAGGCGGAGGCGTCCAGTTCGGAAGGTTGATGAGCTCCTTCCGCCATAGGCATGGAGTCTTCAGAGAAGAACCCATCCGAATCTCCCCTTCACCCGTAGGGTGGTCAAGCTCGAGGTCCTCAAATCCGTCCATTATTTCATCCACCATCACCCTAGCATATCCCTCTGGAATCGACCCGCAGTGGTAGGTTGCGCTAGGTTCAGTAGGTTATTTGAACTCCATAGTTTTTCTGTGTTCAAAATGCACCATATATTCAAAGCCACATCATCAATTTTCAACCCTCTCATGAATAGATAAGTGACCAAATTAATAGAAGTTCATCATCACATTAAAACCAAATTACATACATAGTTCTCATTGAACAACATATAGCTCTCCAGAGCATCTAATTAAACCATACCTTGAAATTATGTAAAACATTTCAATGCAACAACAAATGCGATCATAATCGCAACCAAGGTAACAACTGATCCAACTGCATAATGATACCAAGCCTCGGTATGAATGGCATATTTTCTAATCTTTCTAATCTTCAACCGCATTGCATCCATCTTGATCTTGTTATCATTGACGACATCCACAACATGCAACTCCAATATCATCTTCTCCTCCTCAATTTTTCTTATTTTTTCCTTCAAGTAATTGTTTTCTTCTTCAACTAAATTTAACCTCTCGACAATAGGGTCAGTTGGAATTTCCGGTTCAACCACCTCCTAGATAAATAAAATCTATGTCACGTTGGTCGGCATAATTGTCATAAACAATAAATGAACCAAATAGTTATCAAAAGATAATATATACCACATCCGAATCATAGACCGGACGAGGGCCGACGGGGGCGGATACCAAAACCATCGCACTATATAATAACAAGAAATAAAAAAGTAAGAAAATTAGACAAGTATCTATCTAAAGTAAGAATTTTTTTCTTTCAGAAAGAAGATAAGAACAAGAGGCTCACCACGGTGGTGCCGACGACGAGATCGGCGCGGGCGATCGACGGCGGTGAAGACGGGGACAGGACATGACGGAACGCTAAACCTAGACAAATCTCGGGGAAAATGGAGCTCGGAGGTCGAGTTTTGAGAGGAGAAAGATTAACTAGCGTGGCTCAGACAATTCATCGAACACCTCATGTGCATAGGAGGTGAGCTAGAGCACCCAAATGCCCTCCCCTCGCCGGCCAGAAAAAATAGAGCATTCAGGAGTGCTCTACTGTGGTGATGGGGTATATATAGGCAACTCATTTGTCCCGGTTCATGGTAGAAACCGGGACTAAAGCCCAGCATTCTGTCCCAGTTCAAGCCATGAACCAGGACCAATGGTTGTGGGCCAGGAGAGAGGACCATTGGTCCCGGTTCGTGTCTGGAACCGGGACAAATGGGTCCATACGAACCGGGACCAATGCCCACGAGGCCCCGGCCGGTCCCCTGGGCTCACGAACCAGGACGAATTCCCCCATGGGTCCCGGTTCGTGACTAAACCAGGTCTAATGGGCTGGCCAGGCCCGAACGAAAGCCCTGTTTTCTACTAGTGGAGATGCCATTTGATGCATAGGATAGGAATTTTTCCATTTAGTCTAGGCTAATGTACTGGTAATTTGCTCTAAAAACTACAATAGTAACTAGTAGTACTGGTACATGCTCGTACTCACACACAAACACACACACTAACTACTAGTACTACTACTTCTGACATGCTGGCCAGACGCCGTCGTTCTCCTTCCCGGCTTTGTCGGCGACACCCCACCGTGCTTGGATCTCCGCCGACCTCTCCGCAGTAGCGCGTGCGTCCTCTTCTTTCTTGCGGCGGCGGGCCTCTCTTTTCTTGAGTGCTTTCTGACTTTTCCGCTCCTTCTGTGCGGCTTTGTCCGCCCCTTGCTCTACCGCCCATTCGGCCTTGGCATCTTCAAATTCCTCCCACATAGGTGTGAGGTCGCGAGCGGCGATGAACTCGGCACGGCGGGATGCCATCGCTTCCCTAGCATTTTGCGTGCGGTCGTGGGCGGCGAGGAACTCGGCGCGGCGGGATGCCATCGCTGCCTTACCGGTTAGTGTGCGGCGCGGTGGCATGAACGACGCTTGGTGAGAGCTCTGGGGTGGAGTGGCCGGACAATCGTATAGTACATTGGTTTGTCAAGAGCTCAATGACAGAAGACGAAGGAAATTTGGATTCCCCTTCAATCCTGGTCATTTATTACTGAGTAAGATGCATTGGCGGTCATCGAACTTGTCTTGATAGCTCACTTTGATCATTGTATACGAGATATGGTGATTATACGGTCATTGGCTCAGCGTATAGCTCCGTATTTGTCTGGTTGACCAGTCAAACAGTCCGCATGCGCCTCATCAGCTCGTGTTCTTTATCTATCTACGCGGGCCTACCTGTCAATGGAGAAAGAAATACTCCCTCTGTCCCAAAATAAGTGTCTCAAGGTTAGTACAACTTTGTACTAGAGCTAGTACAAAGTTAAGACACTTATTTTGGGACGGAGGGAGTAAAAAACCAAAATTATGCGTATGTGGGGAATCAAACCACGGACTCGTTGCTGCAACACACCCTCGTCAGCCAAATGAAAATGAAATACTTTGCGTCAGACACTCACGCTCACGCTGTCAAAGCATGCTAATGGATGCACGTCGCCCTCTAGATCAAAGTCCTGCTCATGGCGCAACGCAAACGGTGAGCCCATCACCTGCGCGCCCCGGCGGTGCCTGACATTACTGTTTAGACGTTTGATGGAGGCCTACGCGAACGCCGAGCATGTATTCACCTGGCTCAACACCAACGGTCATACTCGGAGCGCCTTGCTCATGTATATCGTCCATCACAACGACAATCTATAAAACAGCCTAGCTAGAGAGGGTACTATGGTATGGAGTATGTACTATCCTAAGCGACCGATCTTAGTGCCACTGCACACAAGTGTGTGTCTGATCGATTCGTCCATTATTCATAAGTTATGCATGGTTGTGTGGTGTCTAATGGTGGTCGTCGAAGGCTAGCTGGCGACAAGAGCGGTTGTCAATACGTGTCGCATATGCTTCAAAGGCTCGTCATCCATGAGTTCACACTTTACCATCACGCCAGCGTCTGACCGCCCTGGCCTACCGAAACCCTTTCCATCGCTAGCGCGCGCTTCCCGCCTGAAACGGTCACCGTCTCTCCAGAACGTCAATGCAGCATTCACCGAACTTAACTGCAGGTGCAGTTGATGTGTCACTGACATGCGGGCCAGATGCCCGTTGGGCCCACATGTCAGTAACCCAACGCATCTGCAGTTAAGTCACTGAAGCAGCATCCGCATTCATGCCCGACGAACCTACTCCGGCGCCAGCCGTCCATCCGTACTACTACAATAGTGGGCTCAAATAGCAATTTTGTCTCATGCAAGAGCCTGACTACTATATGCGTGCTCCAAGGCACCGCACCACGCGAGCGTTCGCAACTGCCACGTTCGGGTTGCGCTTGGCTCTTCGCCTCTTCGAGAAGACGAACAATGATGTTACTCCTACTTCTACAGTATCGAATCCACTGCTGCATGTCCGCCCACCTCGTGCGGAGGGATAGCGTGTAGCGAAAGCTTCTACTAGTCCTGCCAGCCACCACGCTCATGCGCGGGGGAGGGACGCAACTTCATTGACTTATACTGCTCCTGCCTTTGCGTCTACTAGTCCTGCCAGCCACCACCTGTTGGGCCCACCTGTCATGCAGCCAAAGGCAGGTGCAGTTAAGGCACCGGAGCTCAGTCCGCGAGGGAGAGGGCGTTGTAGTAATCAAACTTCTCGGTCTTGTATGAGTTGACACAACACATCAAAGCACTTCACTCGATATAAGTCTTTTTACACGTTTCAAATGGACTACAACATACGGATGTATATCGACATATTCTTCTTTGTATGTAGTCACTTGTTGCAATCTCTAAAAAGACTTATATTTGGAAACGGAGGGAGTACAACGCATGCATGCATGCCGTGACTTTCCTTTTGATACTTGCATGTGTTGATTTGATGCACCTTGCCAAATTTTGACTATAAATTTAACTGACCAAATTTTCATGCATGTCACAAAGAATTACGGGGCTGTTTGGATTGTGACTATGTTTGTCTTATGCTGCCACATTATTTTTCCCACACTTGCCACACTTGCCTAACTTGAGTTGCTCAAATTGTTAGTCATACTTTGGCTTGCCTAAGGGAATCTTGCCACAGTTTTTGTGTCTATGACATGTGGGTTTCACTGCTAATAAAAAAATTCTTGGCTTAGGTGTGGCTAATAAAAAAGACTTATATTTAGGAATGGAGGGAGTAGAAAATACAAATAATAATGCATGTTGGGGCAACCCACGTTTCCGCTAATTTTATCCGTGGGCATGTTCACAATTTTTACGAGGGGGTGGTTGTTCATTTAATGGAGGGACTTGTACCAGACTTGAACGATGCAAAGTGCGACCTGGCACACCGTAACACCACTTGGAACAAGCGGGTAGCTATCTCAAAAAACAATCAACAACTAAAAAAACTGCGACCTGGCACGTAGTAGACAGTTTTAAACAATTGTTTTGATGGAGTGAAAAAGGAAAACTACCCCACTACATATATATAGGCCGGAGCCTCCGCGCTTACTTGCTAGGGTTGCTCTATTCACACACTCTCATCCTCTCCAGATCTAAACAAGATAGGGGTGGTAACACTGTCTTTCTCCCTTCAAAAAACACTGTCTTTCTATCCTCACCGCTGGTTACAGATCCGGACGTATCCCCCTCCGCCGGTGAAGGGGAGGAGGGGCAGCGTTTAGGCCGTCGTCGACAGCGAGGGAGGAGACCCACTACCGGCCGCACCGTTATCTCTGGCCGAGCGCCAACGCAGGAGGTCCTCCGATCCCTTCGTCGTTGCCTGTGGGCGGATCCGGCCTCCCACCACCCACCTATCCACATCCCGACGACCTTCAGGTATATCTTCGTTTGAAACCGCCTTAGCTGTACTTCCCCAACTTGCTACATCGCTGCATGTGCATCATTTTCTACCTCTCAGCCCCTCTCGATCGGATGGTCCAACGTCCACTATTTTTTTCTTCTATTGTTAGAGGTAAAGCTATTCATGGAGTCGAATCTTGTACTCCCTCCGTCCGGGAATACTTGTCATTGAAATGGATGTATCTAGATGTATTTTAGTTCTAGACACATCCATTTTGATGACAAGTAATTCCGGACGGAGGGAGTACTTGGTTCAAACAAGAAATAAAGTGGGGGTGGGGGAATTTAGTATGTACATCGGACTTGGTACAAACAGGAAGGAAAGGGGGTGAAAGTAGTACAGACTGGTCATCCAGCCGGTCTCTTGGTCGAAAAGGGAAATATAGGGGTAACGCTGTACACAGTGGTATGAGCAGGACTAGATTTGCTATCCACACATAGGAGTAGGTGGCTAGAGTGAACAAAAATGGGGCCAACCCAGATATGTTTCTTGGATGTTTGTTTCTCGGGGCAACAAACTATGAATCACCACTTTATGCCCATGTTTACGTACATGGTGCTGGACAGCTGGTGCACCCACTGTCCCATGCCCTTATACCAAAAATTTAGCTGTTCTTAATCTAATGTCCCTCGTAAAAATGAAGCCATGCCACTGTTATAAGCCATGACAACTTTAGCCAAATGTTTTTGCCTGCAATTGTTTGAGACTCTGACTGTTTTCTCTGTAGCTTTTTGTGCAAACAGGGATATCCAATTCACCTGGTTGCTGTTGTGACCTTTTGGTGCACTGCACAAAACTCTTCTTAAAAGAAGTGACTTTTGTGCTGTTTAACTGGAATGTCAGAATGGAACAGTTGGTTCATTTCGGTGGAACTACACGAAGGGAGATCTGTGTTCCAATCCTCATCATCCATATTGGCGCCATAACCTTCCTTTAGGTAAGAATGATATTTAATGCATGTGTTCATCTCTATTTTCCGACTGCCATGAGAAAATAATGCTATTTTTTACTAGTACACTTGTACTCCCTCACTGACAAAACCAATTCTGAAATAGAAGGCCAATCATGTACTTGGTTTCACCAATTGGCGAGGAGAAAGAGAAACAGTGCATGAAGAGCAAGAAGAAGAAGAATAAACAGTGCCAAGGCGATCTTGCTAAAGCCAGAGGCCTAAGTCGAGGCCATTCAAGGGCTCCGGCAACGACTACCTTACATGTGAGACGATCCTCCAGGGATCCCTTCCACTTCTGCCGTCTCACTTAATTAATTAGGAGTACTTAAGTACCACTAATTTGTTGCTGCCTAATTTTCCTGTCGGAGTTAAACAAATCTTTAGTAGGACCCTATGCTGAATCATGTACGTGTGTATGTTTCTCTATGGAGGTGAATCATGTGGTGGAGCAGGGAGGGAATATTATTAGTGTCATGACATAATAGTGCTATTGTTTTGCATGTCAATTTATTGCCATTGGTTCAATGAGGCAATGTTTTGCATATTGTCCATCATGAATTTGATGCTACTGTTAGAGTAATATGCTAATGTCTTCCTATCCTTTCTCACTAAGCTAATGAAGGTTGCGCCTTGTTCCTACTTGCACTACTAGGAAAAGGGCTATAGATAATATGGACACTAATGGCGCACCAGACATGTGGTGCGCCACTCCTATATAGCAGTGGCGCACCATGTGTTGGTGCGCCATTAGTGTGATAGACACTAATGGCGCACCACACCCATGGTGCGCCACTACTAACAAACTTTTTTCCAAAAATACTAATGGCGCACCAGGGCACAGTGCGCCATTACTAGTTTTAACTAGTAATGGCGCACCACTTACACCGTGCGCCACTACTATCATTTTTTTGCAAAACTACTAATGGCGCGCCACCAGATGGTGCGTCATTAGTAACCCTGGGACCAGCTAGATATTTTGGACAGCCACCTACATACTCACTTTCCCCACTTCATTCTCTCCACCTCCTCCTCGAAGCTTGTCTCGGCTGCCCCCTCCTCCTCACCTCATTTGCACCATAGATTCATACCAATTAAGTGGTTAAATTACCTTTTTTTGATAGGTAAGTAAGGGGAAAGCTTTCTTTATGTTGTAGATCTACTTTTTTCTCCCTCCAACAACGTGCACATGCACTTTTTATGGCCTAGCTAGATCTATGTATGTTTGTGGTGTTGCATATATGTTTGTGTTTGCAGGTACCGGTACTTGAAATGCGATAGTTGCCAATATTTTGCTGGAATGGTGATTCATTTCCGTTTCGGCGAGAATTTTGGCACTATGCATTCTTTTTGGTCCTATTTTTAGGCAACGTCATGCCAAATTTTTTCTTGGTTCTAAAATATCGTTTTGCTCTACCCCGCAGGCGACCATGGTCCGCACGATGACCGAAGGCATCGTGAATAGGTTTTTGAGCTCCGCGAAGGCCGAGATGCTTTAAAAGAACGAGACGGAGATAAGATGTTCGTGTCGAAGATGCAAGCTAAGGAGCCTTATGGACCCGGATTCCGTACAAGTGCGGGACCACCTGCTCTTGCGTGGTTTCATGGATGGCTATCGGTGGCAAGGTGATGAAGATGATTATGAAGTCGCCCATGGGGGGCGGGCAAGAAATGAGGAAGGGCAACAAGACAACCGCGGCGAGGGCAGGCGAGAAGACGAAGAATCTCCAGGACATGATCACGAAGTAGATGCAGTACACAGTCATCATGTAGAAGATGCCGGACATGATGATGAGGAAGATGCCGGAGCAGACGAAGGGCATGATCATGAAGATGAAGATGCCGGAGCAGACGATGATGGACCATTGATGGGCTGGGTGCAGGACCCTCATATTCAAGAGCTGCTTCTCAAGCATACGGATAACGCAAGAGCTGCCGCCCGAGAGAAAGCCAAGCTGGATCAACTGGAGATAGACGCGGTTACTCCATTGTATGAAGGATGCAGGCCCGAAGATACCCGCCTGAAAGTAACGCTCATGGCTCTGGAGATGAAGGTAAAACACAAAATGACCGACGCATGCTTCGACGAGAACATGTCATTCTGGCACAAACGTCTTCCCAAGGGGAACAAGTGCCCGACCAGTTTCGAGGAGGCGAAGAAAATCGTGTGTCCTCTGGATTTACCGCACATGAAATACCATGTGTGCATGAACAATTGCATCATTTATTGGGACGAGCACGCGGAGTCTTCCATATGTCCGGTGTGTGGCGTCACTCGATACAAGAAGAGGAAGAAAGCTCCTCGAAAAGTGGTGTGGTACTTTCCGATCACTCCTCGTCTGCAGCGGTATTTTGCGGACCCTAAGGTAGCAAAGCTCCTGCGTTGGCACGCAGATAGGGAGGAGAAGATGCGAGAAGATGACGCAAATGATCCGGAGATAAATAAAAAAGACAAGATGCTGAGTCACCCTAAGGATGGGAGCCAGTGGCAAGCGTTGAACTTCGAACACCCAGAATTTGGGAGCGATCCAAGGAACATCGTGCTGAGCACGAGCACCGATGGAGTCAATCCGTTTGGCAGCCAGAGAAGCACACATAGCACCTGGCCTGTGTTTGTGTGGATGTACAACCTTCCCCCTGGTTGTGCATGAAGAGGAAATACATTCACATGAGTATGCTAATTGAAGGGCCGAAACAACCAGGGAACGACATCAATCTGTATCTGGGGGCTGCTGAAAGAGGAGCTAGACACGCTGTGGAAAACGCCAGCCAATACGTGGGACGCCGCAGAGAAAGAATATTTCCCTATGAGAGCCGCACTGCTCACGACGGTGCAGGACTATCTCGGTTATGGATATGTCGCGGGGCAGGTGGTCCACGGATTTTCTGGATGCGTCAGGTGCATGGATGACACAACGTATCGCCAGCTAGATAGAGATCCCGGGTCTTCGAAAACCGTGTTCATGGGACATCGAAGGTGGCTTCGCGACGATGACCCATGGAGAAAACGCAAGGATCTGTTCGATGGTGAAACTGAACCCCAAAGACGCCCGCGTACGAGGAGCGGCGTGGAAATAGACGAGCTGTTGAAAAATGGAAAGATTGCCCACTGCCGAGAAAGAAGCAAAAGGCGCCAGAGCCGGGAAAGAAGAAAAAGGCGCAAGAGCCGCTGCTGAAGGTATGGAAAACGAGGTCTGTTTTCTGGGACTTGCCGTACTGGAAGATCCACCGTGTGCCTCACAGCCTTGATGTCATGCATATCACGAAGAACGTGTGCGAGAGTCTGCTTGGTACCCTGCTCAACATGCCGGAGAGGACCAAAGATGGGCCGAAAGCAAGGGCAGACTTGAAATCAATGGGCATCAGGGAGGAGCTTCACGCTAATGATGATGATGATGAGGCGAAGCAGGACACGGAAATTCGTCGCAAAGGCAAAAAGGCCAAGAAGACCGGAAATGACTTCCCTCCCGGGTGCTTCACTCTAAGTCAGGAGGAGATCGATCAGTTTTTCACCTGCCTCGTAGGAGTAAAACTTCCTTACGGTTACGCGGGGAAGATAAGCAGATACCTAGACTCAGCAAAGCAGAAGTTCAGCGGGATGAAGTCTCACGACTGTCACGTGCTGATGACGCAGATACTTCCGGTTGCAATCCGTGGGATCATGGACGCGCACGTCCGTGAAACGCTATTTGGCCTATGCAACTTTTTCGACGTCATCTCTCGGAAGTCGGTTGGCGTGAGGCAACTCAGAAGGCTACAAGAAGAGATCGTGGTGATACTATGCGAGCTTGAGATGTACTTCCCGCCCGCATTCTTCGACGTTATGGTGCATCTGCTGGTCCGTATCATGGAGGATATCATCCAACTCGGGCCGATGTTCCTGCACAGCATGATGCCGTTCGAAAGGATGAATGATGTCATCAAAGGATACGTTCGCAACATGTCACGTCCAGAGGGAAGCATAGCCAGGGGTTTTCTGACCGAAGAGTGCATCTCCTACTGCATGAATTATCTAGGCATCGAGAACCCCGTTGGTCTGCCCGTCAACAGGCACCTCGGCAGGCTCGCTAGATGGGGTCACCGTGAGGGTCGCCGCGAAATGCATGTCGACTTCGAGGGTCGGCTCACCGACTTTGAAAGAGCAAACCTAGTCGCGCTACAACACATAGACGTGGTTGATCCTTGGGTGGTAGAGCACAAAACCTTTATTGAGAAGACGTACAATTACCGAGGCCAACAGAGGACGGATGGAGATATAATCAAAGAGCACAACTCATGTTTCACGCGTTGGTTCAAGCAGAAGCTTCTGTCGTACCCTTTACATGAGGATTCTTCCACGGAAGAACAACTCATATTCGCCTTGTCACAGGGCGCCGAGCACAACCTGATGACATATGAGGCGTACGATATCAATGGCCACACATTCTACACCGAGGGAAAGGACATGAAGAGCGATGGTTATCAGAACTCTGGGGTAACGATGGAATCCTACACCGGTAACGACAAGAACAGATACTACGGAAGGATCGAGGAGATCTGGGAGCTGAACTACGCTGGAGAGAAGGTCCCGATGTTCCGTGTCAGATGGGCCAAGAGCGTCCGCAATGAAGACCGGTATTTCACCACCATGGTTATACCCGAAGCCAAATCCAAGACCGCGGGCGCAAACGTCAGCGCAACAAATGAGCCATGGGTACTGGCTTCCCAAGTGGACCAATGCTTCTTCATTACCGACCCGTCAAAGCCCAGTCGTGTTGTCGTGAGGAGAGGCAAAAGGAAGATCATCGGAATGGATGGAGTCGCCAATGAGCAAGACTTCGACAAGTACGGCGACCCGAAGATGGAACATGACGACGACGATGAAGTACCAGCATACACCACAAGAAGAAGCAGGACCACCCTACCTAAAGGACGTCCGTTCAAGAGAAGAACTCCATTTACGAAAAATAAGGGCAAGAAGATTGTGAAAAGATAGCTAGCTAAGATCGATTGTATTTAAATTGTAGCCTTCATTTCTTGATTGTATTTCGACATGTTGAAATGATATTTCTTCTGTTCTAGTGTCCTTATGAATATTTATTTATGTTTATTATGGTATTGAATTTCTAACTCACAAAAAGTATTGAATTTGTTAATACTTTTTGAACTCATGAATATTTATAAATTTCATGGGCACTTTTTGAATTCATGGATATTTTTTCAAATTTGATGATATTTTTTCATATTCAATATGAAAAAATATTGAATATTCACGAGGACACTCGATCTCGATCCCCCTCCATCTCGATTGCTATCCCCCCTCGCCAGATCCCCCTCGCCGCCGAGCACCCCCCGCACCCTCCACCGCCGCCGACGACCCCCCGCACCCTCCCCCGCTCCACCGCCGCCGAGCACCCCCCGCACCCTCCCCCACTCCATCGCCGCCGACGACCCCCCGCACCCTCCCCCGCTCCACCGCCGCCGAGCACCCCCGCACCCTCCCCCGCTCCACCGCCGCCGACGACCCCCCGCACCCTCCCCCGCTTCACCGCCGCCGAGCACCCCCCGCACCCTCCCCCGCTCCACCGCCGCCGCCGACCCCCCGCACCCTTCCCCGCTCCACCACCGCCGCCGACCCACCGCACCCTCCCCCGCTCCACCGCCACCGACGACCCCCCGCACCCTCCCCCGCTCCACCGCCGACCCCCCGCACCCTCCCCTGTCTCCTCACTCGGTTCCCCCGAACGGAATCAGCCGAGTGCACCACCCACCCCCTCCCTCCCCCCCGAGCGAGACCTAGGGTTCAAGCCGCCGCTGCCGACCCTCCGCTAGGCAACAAAAAATCCTTAAAAAACTTACTAATGGCGCACCGCTAGGGGGTGCGCCATTGCTATCCAAAAAAACATTACTAATGGCGCACTGTCTGGAGATGCGCCATTGCTATCAAAAAAACTACTAATGGCGCACCGCTAGGGGGTGCGCCATTACTAACCTTCCCCCCTCTAGCTAATTCCCCCTTCGCCCGATCCCTTCGTCCCTCCCTCGCCAAATCCCCCTTCCCTCCCTCGCCACACCCGCTCCGACGACCCCCGCGCCCGCTCCGACGACCCCCGCGCCCGCTCCACACCCGCTCCGACAACCCCCTCGCCCACTCCGACGACCGCCGCGCCCGCTCCGACGAGGTGCTCCGACCGAAGAGCGCTAGGGTTCCAGCGCCGCCGCTGGCCCCGCCTCGGCGTCTCGGTCCTCGGGGAAGAAAGAATGTGCCGCCTCCTCAACGCGCCGCCGCCTCGACGCCGGCGTCCTCTAGGTGATTCCTCCTCTCCCCTCCCCTCCTTCCCCCTAGGTTTCTCTGCAGGTACTAACACTTCCCTGCCTCCTTCCCCCTGCTCAGGTCCTCCCCGACAGCCGCGTGGTCTTCTCCCCGTCTCAGCCGTGTGGTCTTCGACGACGACGCCCTCGCGTGCAGGTTACTTCTGAGTGTGTTGTCCACTGCTTTGCTATCTACTAGTAAACTGACATCTTTTATCATCGGTATAATATTCATATTAAGGAGTTTCTATAAGTTCATTGTTCTTACCTGCAAATTTAAAATGAAAGCACAATCAATCCATATTAAAGACTTTAGGTTGGTTTTGTTTTGAAGGTTCTTACTAGGGTTCTTCTTGGCTGCAATTCCCTGGTATATTGGTGCTTTTCTTCTATTCTTTGTTGCATTGGATCACTGGGAGAAGCCTGGATTGATTGCCTGCACAGTTGCTATAAGTACTCCATTTTCTAAAGCTTATCACATAGTACTAGCATTTTCTTCCGGTGCAAAAGAAAAGGGCTGTTGTTTGTCTTTTGTAAAAAATGAACTGAAAACACTTAGATACTTATTAATGTTTCCTTACACGAATACTTCATGTAAAGTTGATTTTATAAAGCTGTGTGATCTTTGTTTCTGAGACTGAAAGTGCTCATCCTAGTGGCAAGCGCAGCTCTTGTGTTGCTAGGTAAAGATTTCCCTGATACTTCAGTGAGTTGTCGTAGCTGCTGCATGCTATAACAATGATTCCATTATATTTTTCTCAGTATCTGAATCATGTCGATGTTTAAATATTTAAAACATACTTTATAATGTATACAAGCCTTCCTCTCATGCATAATGTGGACATGCTCCCCGACCATTGCTGCTGGGAGCTTGATGGCATCTTGCCGCACGCCCTTCCCTTTTAATGCTGCTCCTTAGAGATCTACACCACCTTGTATTATCATTTTGGACCAGTGATTGATGTATCCTTGTTTTTGGAAGTGTCATGTCACTTCACCCATATCCTGTATCAAAACAGCGTGGGGAACATGGTATTTTATATATTGTTTTGATTCGACACTTATGCATTTCATTCATCTAATTACTGTAACCTGTTCTGCCATTGCAAGCCATATATACTATTCAGAGAAATGTATAACAATGATTGCTGTAGTAGCTCTAGGCAGAGCATGGCATGTTACTACCATAGAGGTACCCAAATATGTATGTGTAGTTTGTGTTTTTATTTGTTCACACTGTCGCTGTATTGCTCAATTAGACAATTAGTGTTTATGAAGAAGAAGAATAAAGCTGCTGCTGTTATGCCTATATTCACTGCTGCTGCTGATGTACTTGTGATGATGTTGTACTTGTGGTGATGCTACTTGTGATCTTCTGAAATGACCCATTGGGGACTTCATTACGCGGGGACTTCATGACGGTACATTTACCAACATCGATAAGTACTTTGCCGAACATGGGTACGGTGACGAATTCTTCGGGCCTCCTTCTCAAGAACCCAACCCTGAAAAACATGACCGCGATCTAGCTGGTACCGCGGAGAAACCCAATTGCAACAGGCGTCGTCTGGCGTTCAGTTTTCAAGAGATGCCTCCAGCTGCCGCCTTCACCGAGCCTCAGATAGCCGAGGTGCGAAATATTATCAGCCCCAACACACTGAAGAAGGCGGTCTCTGAGCAGAACTCGATCCCATTACAGCAGATGAAGAAGAAGGGACGGAAACGAAAGAATAACAAGGGCGGTGCGAGCCAGCCGGCACCGAGTACGATCCGTGCTCAGGACAGGCCACCTTCACCTAAGGATATCTCGAGGAGGGTGCATGTGGCGGGTAGGGCGATGCTACCGACTAATCTGCTCAATGCTGCAACCGGTGCTATGCGGAGTCTGCATGACAGTGTTCTTTCTTTGGAGAAGCGGCGTCTCTCCGAGAATGATGTGGCATACCCAGTTTTTGTGGCCAAGGTGCCAGAGGGCAAGGGCTTTGTGCATAGTGCCATCGGGGGTATGATCGTCCTGCGGTTTGATGACATCTTCGCTATGTTTAACCTTCATCCGCTGCACTACACCTTCGTTCGGCTATTTTCGCTGAGTATGGAGACGCGGATCATTAGAGACAAGACCCCGGACATCGTGATAGTCGAACCCTTCTACATGTGTGCCAAGATCTTGGGCAGCGTTGGGGACCGGCAAGTCGCGAGTTCATACCTCGAAGGCGTCATTCTGGCAAACCCAGATAAGGATAACTTCATCGTGCCTTACTTTCCCGAGTAAGTCATCCCCTCACCGCCCCGTAACATATGATTTCTTAGATTTCGATCGTTCTTTTTTTTTCTAACATTCCTTGTTTTGTGCAATGACACACATTGCACACTCATCCTCTTAAGCCCAAAATATTCCATGGCCACGTATTTCGACCCGGACCATGAGTCGAAGATAGACTACACAAATATCAAGAAAGTTCTTGATGATGCTCTCCCCGGCTACGCCAGATCTGGAGGCACCTTCAAGAGGCCAATTCGTAGGTATGGCAAGCACGTGTTCACCCACAATACGACGTTCCCCTGCGTCAAGCAGCCGCCTGGCAGTCAGAAGGATGCCTACTACGCCCTCCATCACATGCGGGCGATCGTACGGGACCATAATCACCTTCTGCTACCAAATAATCTCAAAGATTGGGCCACACACTTGTCGGCAATCCAGGACGCGGACATCAGACAAGAATCCTTTCGCATCCAGTCGGAGTTTGCGGAAATCATCCATCAAGATGTCCTTCGTACCTCGGGGCAGTTCTACCCCAGAAGAACTGAGAGGGATTATATTCGGAGACTAATATGATGAATTGTATTCGGAGACATCTTGATTTATCGAATACAATAGAAGATTAGTCTTCGAAAACAATTCATCATATTAGTCTCCAAATTTCAAATACCGAACAGTTCTTCTGAGGTAGAACTGCCCCGAGGTACGAAGGACATCTTGATGGATGATTTCCGCAAACTCCGACTGGATGAGAAAGAATTCTTGTCTGATGTCCGCGTCCTGGATTGCCGACAAGCGTGCGGCCCAATCTTTGAGATTATTTGGTAGCAGAAGGTGATTATGGTCCCGTACGATCGCCCGCATGTGATGGAGGGCGTAGTAGGCATCCTTCTGACCGCCAAGCGGCTGCTTGACGCAGGAGAATGTCATATTGTGGCTGAAGATGTGCTTGCCGTACTTACGAACTGGCCTGCTGAAGGTGCCTCCAGATCTGGCGTAGCCGGGGAGAACATCATCAAGAACTTTCTTGATATTTGTGTAGTCTATCTTCGACTGACGGTCCGGTTCGAAATACGTGGCCATGGAATATTTCGGGCTTAAGAGGATGAGTGTGCAATGTGTGTCACTGCACAAAACACGAAATGTTAGAAAAAAAAGAACGATTGAAATCTAAGAAATCATATGTTACGGGGCGGTGAGGGGATGACTTACTCGGGAAAGTAAGGCACGAGGAAGTTATCCTTATCTGGGTTTGCCAGAATGACACCTTCGAGGTATGGACTCGTGACTTGCCGGTCCCCAGCGCTGCCTAAGATCTTGGCACGCATGTAGAAGGGGTCGACTATCACGATGTCCGGGGTCTTGTCTCTAATGATCCGCATCTCCATACTCAGCAAAAATAGCCGAACGAAGGTGTAGTGCAGCGGATGAAGGTTAAACATAGCGAAGATGTCATCAAACCGTAGGA
The DNA here is from genome assembly GCF_002575655.3 of Aegilops tauschii subsp. strangulata. Classification (NCBI taxonomy): domain Eukaryota; kingdom Viridiplantae; phylum Streptophyta; class Magnoliopsida; order Poales; family Poaceae; genus Aegilops; species Aegilops tauschii. Next base: position 516,617,818 of record NC_053039.3, read on the forward strand.
TGATCGTACCCCCGATGGCGCTATCCACAAAGCCCTTGCCCTCTGGCACCTTGGCCACGAAAACCAGGTATGCCACATCATTCTCGGAGAGACGCCGCTTCTCCAAAGAAAGAACACTGTCATGTAGACTCCACATAGCACCGGTTGCAGCATTGAGCAGATTAGTCGGTAGCATCGGCCTACCCGCCACATGCACCCTCCTCGAGATATCCTTAGGTGAAGGTGGCCCGTCCTGAGCACGGATCATACTCGGTGCCGGCTGGCTCGCACTGCCCTTGTTATTCTTTCGTTTCCGTTCCTTCTTTCTCAACTCCTGTAATGGGATCGAGTTCTATTCAGAGACCGCCTTCTTGAGTGTGTTGGGGCTGATAATATTCCATACCTCGGCTATCTGAGGCTCGGTGAAGGCGGCAGCTGGAGGCGTCTCCTGAGAACTGAACGTCAGACGATGCATGTTGCAATTGGGTTTCTCCGCGGTACCAGCTCGATCGCGGTCGTCTTTTTCAGGGTTGGGTTCTTGAGAAAGACGCCCGAAGAATTCGTCACCGTACCCATGTTCGGCAAAGTACTTATCGACGTTGGTAAATGTACCGTCGTCGTTGTCGTCGTCCGTCCGGATCCAGTGCCATATGCATGTCCGGATCCTATGCCATAGGGATGTCCGGCATGTCCGGTAGCGTTGCGGCCGTCTTGCCATGGCTTGGCGCCGGCACGACTGGCGGTGTTGTCGGTGGGGTGGTGTCCCCCGCCCCCAAACGAATCTGGCTCTTCGGCCAAAGCAGGGGCCAGCTTACGCAGGCGCTGAGGGTCATCACATCATCTTCGTCGGCCCCAGCGGGTCGAATCGGAGGTAACAACTCGTCGCAGCCTGGCAGCAGCCGAACCAGTTCAACCCTATACACGGTGGGTAGCATCGGATTACCATGGAACACGGGGTTGCCCGGTTGAACGATTCTGCCCTTGGCGACATCGATCAACTCACCGCCCACGAAGTGCAGGAGAGTGCATGGAACGTCGGCGGCGCCCTGCGAAAACATGTAGGGCGTCAGGGATGCCAAGTCAAAGGCAAGGAGCTGAAGTCATCGGCCGAGAGGCTTAGTTACCGTGATGGCGTCGAGCTCGGCTAATGTCGAGGCACCGCCAATGGCGGGCGTGCAACTGACGGAGGGGCCGCTTGCTGCCGAGGTGCCGGCCGGCGTACACCCGGGTGCATTAAGCTCCAATGCCCGTGCCGGCGCCGGAGAGACCAATACCGCCTTCGCCGGAGACACCAATGGCGCCGCCTGCGCGTTGTGCGAGTTGCTGGCCGTGAAGCTGGGAACCGGGGGCGGCCCCTGTTGGCCGCCCGCAATCCACGCCTGCAGCCCCTCAATCAAGCTAGGCACAATGGTGGTGAGCGTCGTTCCCAGTTGTTGTTGCACTTGCTCTTGGACAATCTCCGGAATCCGCGCCACTTGTGCCTTGAGTTCTTGAACCTCGCGCGACTGGCTTTCCGAGCTGGTCTTTTTCTCCTTTCGCCCACCAGCGTTATAGTATGACGACCATTGTGTGGACAAGCCTTTGCCGGCCACATGACCAGCTGACGACGGCTTACTGAGCTTATCCTTGTTTTTCATTATGTTCAACGCCCTATTTAGTGTGCTGTCCCAAGCTGGGGAGCTCTGTGACGACCCCGCGCTACTGCTTTCAGTCTCCTGCGGAAGGAATGTGAACCATTTAGAAATTTGGCTTCATTAATTAGAATGCAACCATATGGAGCTAATTACGCGGGGGTGTATTCCTTACCAGAACACGCTCAAGCGGCTTGGTCTTCGGATCCGTGGTAAGCTCCTTTGTTACCGGGTCCTCCTTGTACCGGGCCCCGACATAGTTCCTGGTCTGCTTCTCACGGTATTTCTCGAAGCGGGGCGGTAGGCCTTGCGCGGCACGCTCCGCGTCCTCCTTGTCCCATATAGGTTCCGCCACTCTGTAACCACTGGGACCGAGTTTGTGGACCCCTAAGTTCAAGTCCCGCATCTCTTTCCCCCACTGACTTGATTCCTCGGATGCGCCGCTCTCGCACTTGATCTTGAACTCCTTGTAGTCATCTTCGCTGATCGAAGAATTTTTCGCCTTGATCTTCTCATAACTTTCACCTTTGTTAATCATTCTCTTCACCGCGCTTCTCCAAGTAGACAGGGCCGTGCTCATCTTCGTGAGGGCGGCACTGTTCACTTTATTCCCTGAGAGGCGTGTGTTTGCAAACTCAGCGGGGAACTTGTATCGTTCGTGCAACTTCGTGAAGAGGAGGTTGCGCAAATTCCCTCGGTCCTTATGCCTTAGGTTCTCGGTGTTGATCGAGACGGTGCTCTGGAGAATGCACCCGAGCTGAACCGAGTACCCCTTGACTAATTCTTTGGGCGCCGTTGGATCCCCGTCGCAGTTCACTTCAGTAAATTCCTCCTTGACGGTGCCGAGCACGTTCGGGCGCCGGTCCTTCCGTTGCCTCTTCGGTTGGCTGCCATCTGTGCGTGCGCTGCCATCATCAGTGGTGGCATCCTCGGCGGCACCATCTGTGGTGTCATCCCCGACGCCACTAGGGGTTGTGTAGTCAGGATCGGTGTCTTCCGCGGCGTCCTCATAGCGGTGAGGTTCTTCCTCCATCTCCTGGGACAGCTCCCAGAATGCCTTGCCGCCCGAACCGCCAGCCTCATCGTTGTGGGCCATGTTTCGCTCTAAATAGGAAAAAAGTTTGGTCAAAAAGTTGGTTATTGTCAAGGAACAAGATCATGGTCTCATCATTTAGGGTTTGTCGACACGGAGGAATCCTAAAAGCTAAGATTTTATCATTTAGGATTTGTCGACTCCGAGGCACCCTAAAAGCCTAACCTTTCATCATTTAGGTTTTTATCGACACCGAGGCACCCTAAAAGCCAAGGTTTTATAATTTAGGGTTTGTCGACTCTAAGTTGGGCCTAATCACTTGGCTCTATTGCCACCTATGGTTTAATGCAGCAAGAATAAAGGGGCAGTTGATCCTACTTAATTAAGTACTAAGATACCCCGGCCCATGCATTAGTCGCAAGTACCCCATATGTCTTATTTTTAGCAAAGTCATGCTAAAATTCACGAATTTGCCGGAACAGAAGTTAATCGACATTCCGGCAAACTCAAGGGTCTCTCGGGGTACCTGCAAAATCATTACCCCACCCCGCCCAGCTGCAACCCCACAACACCCCACAATATCATCACGACACGATGGTCGGAGACAAAACCCCCCAATATCATCAAAATACTCCAGTTATGAAGTAAAACTCCTGAAGTGTTCCAGGAGTAGAACCTGAAGTGTAGTCTGTGGCTTCACCTATGCCACAGCATACATGGTACATAGAGTTGACATCTCAGCATCGACCACACCACATGCCACAGCATACATAGTACATAGATGATCCAACAGACTACATAGCAGGACAGTTTAAGCGTGAACCGCATCATACAAAATAGAAGAACTTCACTACACAACTGAAACTCAATTAAGCTAGTTAAATGGAGTTCATCTACTCACTAGCAGTACTACTAACTAGCAGTACTTAAACAAGTTAAGCTACTCACTACAGTACTGGCTACTCACTTAAGCTAGAAGCTACAAGTTAAACACATTTTACCAAAGGTATCTTCTTTAGAATGAATGCTTTTACGTAGAGACATAGTTCTGTTAGAATGCATGCTTATACTTCATGTAGTGGTAGAGATACCTTTTTAGTTTAATGTATGTACATAAAAGCTGAAACTCTAAAAAGAATGTCATTTTATAAAAAAATAATATCAGAAAGCCCCAATTCATTGGATGCAGAAGTCTGACAAGTGACAAAGTGAAGTCCACGTAGTCATATTCAATATATCAGCTGGATTGGTAAGTCTGGCTGTTACTATGTTTACAAAATAAGTTGTAAATATAAACATCTAAACAGAAGGTGCTAATTTTAGGTTGCACTGGGCATGAGCCTGTGTTGGTCTTTTTTATTTATTTCATGAGGCAGCAAGACAATGCCTTGCAATGTGGCTGTGAGAGTAATACAGGTTGATGTGACATGCAGAAAAGGAAAATTCACATATCGCATATGAACTATGTTATTGTGACATTTAAAAAAAATACCAAGGGAAGTAGAAAAGGTGAAAACCCCAACAATATATTCCATCCCATCAAATTTGAAGTTATCTATATAGCTACAGAGTGAAGCTGCCTTCCACTCTAAAGTTACTAGAAGATCCTTCTGTCCAGCTGTCAATCTAAAGGGCTGCAACTTGGGCTTTGACATGAAGATAAGTGGCCAGTTATTGCCAATTCTTTCAAAACCCATTGAGTGAAGGAACATGTGAAACTGACCAGAATCACACAGGATGACAACGATATGCCAAGTTGCACTACTGTTCCCAATTTTACCTAGGTTTCACAGTTTTCATTCGAGCTGGCACAAAACTTCAAGAATATTGTGTAAAAATGTGAAAAGAAGTCCATGGTCGGATTGTCCCTTACCATAGGTTATTCTGTCAATCTTTGTTAAGCGGAACTATCTACAGTCCATGTGTTGAAAATGCAGTGACATTCAGATCACTGTTGTGCGAAAATTCAGTTAACAGACTATCAAAAAATTCAGTTACAAACATACATTCAGTTTGAATTAGTCTCTCATATTCCCTTCACATTGCTAACCATATGGCCAAAATATTGTCCCTAGACATCTCCTGGTCCTACCCAAGATAAACCCTAGTTACAAAAATGCAGTGCGAAAATTCAGTTAACACACTGTCAATACATTCAGTTTGAATTATTTCTCATGGCGATCCTCAACAAAATCTTATGACAGAACTACCAACTTTATAAACCCAAGATAAACCCTAGGAAGAATTAGAGAGGGAGAGGTCAAGGAGGGAGGAGCAGAGAGGGAGAGGTGGGAAATGGAGGCGGGGGTGAGTTGGATGGGGTACCTGCGGGCGTAGAAGACGGGGGCGTCGTCGGGGACGAAGACGTCGACGCTGTGGATGTTGCCGCCGCGGGAGGCGATGAAGTCGGAGATCCGGGACGGTGAACTGCGCGCGGAGGCCAGGGGAGTCGATTCAGTCAGGGGGAGGGGGCTTACGGGTGGAGGAGGAGGACGGGCGGAGGAGGAGGGGGGCTTACGGGCGGCGGCGGGACGGTTGCGGGTCGGCGACGGTCGTTGTCCTGCACCCCGTGCGGTCGTCGGCGGCGGGATGGTTGGGGGCCGTGGCGGCTTGCTGTCCGGTGGGCGGCGGAGGAGCTGCAGTGGTGGGGGGCGCGGGGGCGGCAGCGCACGTAGGGGCGGCGGCGTCGTGGGTCGTCGGGGCAGCGGCGCGCAGGGGCTGAAAGATGTGAGATGGGATCGGCCGGGGATTGGGGCCGAGATTTTAGTCGGGGGAGGTATAGCAATGGCGCACCACCTAGCGGTGCGCCATAAGTAAGTTTTTTTAGATAGCACTGGCGCATCACCCAGCGGTGCGCCATAAGTAACTTTTTTTTTGCATAGCAATGGCGCACCACCCAGCGGTGCGCCATAAGTAACTTTTTTTTGCATAGCAATGGCGCAGCACCCAGCGGTGCGCCATAAGTAAAATTTTTTTATTTTTTGTTGCATCTAATAATTTTTTAGAAAATGAATATGAATATGAAACAGTAATAATTTTTTATAAAAACATTAATAATTTTTTTAAAATATCATCAAATTTGTTATTTGAAAATATTTATGAATATGAAAAAATATCATCAAATTTGTTATTTGAAAATATCATCAAATTTGTTATTTGAAAATATCATCAAATTTGGAGCGGGCCGGGGAGGGGTGCGGGGGGTCGTCGGCGGCGGTGGAGCGGGGGAGGGTGCGGGGGGTGCTCGGCGGCGGTGGAGCGGGCCTGGAAGGGTGCGGGGGGTCGGCGGCGGTGGAGCGGGGGAGGGTGCGGGAGGTGCTCGGCGGCGGTGGACCGGCCGGGGAGGGGTGCGGTGGGTCATCGGCGGTGGTGGAGCGGGGGAGGGTGCGGGGGGTGCTCGGCGGCGGTGGAGCGGGCCGGGGAGGGTGCGGGTGGTCGGCGGCGGCGGTGGAGCGGGGGAGGGTGCGGGGGGGGGGGGGGGGGGGGTCGAGATCGAGATGGAGGGGGATAGCGATCGAGATGGAGGGGGATCGAGATCGAGTGTCCTCATGAATATTCAATATTTTTTCATATTGAATATGGAAAAATATCATAAAATTTGAAAAAATATTCATGAATTCAAAAAGTGCCCATGAAATTTAAAAATATGCATTTGTTCAAAAAGTGCCCATGAAATACAATCGAGAAATGAAGGCTACAATTTAAATACAATCGATCTTAGCTAGCTATCTGTTCACAATCTTCTTGCCCTTATTTTTCGTAAATGGAGTTCTTCTCTTGAACGGACGTCCTTTAGGTAGGGTGGTCCTGCTTCTTCTTGTGGTGTATGCTGGTACTTCATCGTCGTCGTCATGTTCCATCTTCGGGTCGCCGTACTTGTCGAAGTCTTGCTCATTGGCGACTCCATCCATTCCGATGATCTTCCTTTTGCCTCTCCTCACGACAACACGACTGGGCTTCAACGGGTCGGTAATGAAGAAGCATTGGTCCACTTGGGAAGCCAGTACCCATGGCTCATTTTTCGCGGTGACGTTTGCGCCCGCGGTCTTGGATTTGGCTTCGGGTATAACGATGGTGGTGAAATACCGGTCTTCTTTTAGGACGCTCTTGGCCCATCTGACACGGAACATCGGGACCTTCTCTCCAGCGTAGCTCAGCTCCCAGATCTCCTCGATCCTTCCGTAGTATCTATCCTTGTCGTTACCGGTGTAGGATTCCATCGTTACCCCGGAGTTCTGATAACCATCGCTCTTCATGTCCTTTCCCTTGGTGTAGAATGTGTAGCCGTTGATATCGTACGCCTCATACGTCATCAGGTTGTGCTCGGCGGCCTGTGACAAGGCGAATATGAGTTGTTCTTCCGCGGAAGAATCCTCATGTAAAGGGTACGACAGAAGCTTCTGCTTGAACCAATGCGTGAAACATGAGTTGTGCTCTTTGATTATATCTCCGTCCGTCCTCTGTTGGCCTCGGTCATTGTACATCTTCCCAATAAAGGTTTTGTGCTCTACCACCCAAGGATCGACCACATCTATGTGTTGTAGCGCGACTAGGTTTGCTCTTTCAAAGTCGGCGAGTCGACCCTCGAAGTCGACATGCATTTCGCGGCGACCCTCACGGTGAACCCATCCAGCGAGCCTGCTGAGGTGCCTGTTGACGGGCAGACCAACGGGGTTCTCGATGCCTAGATAATTCGTGCAGTAGGAGATGCACTCTTCGGTCAGAAAGCCCCTGGCTATGCTTCCCTCTGGACGTGACATGTTGCGAACGTATCCTTTGATGACACCCTTCATCCTTTCGAACGGCATCATGCTGTGCAGGAACGTCTGCCCGAGTTGGATGATATCCTCCACGATATGGACCAGCAGATGCACCATAACGTCGAAGAATGCGGGCGGGAAGTACATCTCAAGCTCGCATAGTATCACCACGTTCTCTTCCTGTAGCCTTCTGAGTTGCCTCACGCTAAACGACTTCCGAGAGATGACATCGAAAAAGTTGCATAGGCCAAATAGCGTTTCACGGACGTGCGCGTCCATGATCCCACGGATTGCAACCGGAAGTATCTGCGTCATCAGCACGTGACAGTCGTGAGACTTCATCCCGCTGAACTTCTGCTTTGCTGAGTCTAGGTATCTGCTTATCTTCCCCGCGTAACCGTAAGGAAGTTTTACTCCTACGAGGCAGGTGAAAAACTGATCGATCTCCTCCTGACTTAGAGTGAAGCACCCGGGAGGGAAGTCATTTCCGGTCTTCTTGGCCTTTTTGCCTTTGCGACGAATTTCCGTGTCCTGCTTCGCCTCATCATCATCATCATTAGCGTGAAGCTCCTCCCTGATGCCCATTGATTTCAAGTCTGCCCTTGCTTTCGGCCCATCTTTGGTCCTCTCCGGCATGTTGAGCAGGGTACCAAGCAGACTCTCGCACACGTTCTTCGTGATATGCATGACATCAAGGCTGTGAGGCACACGGTGGATCTTCCAGTACGGCAAGTCCCAGAAAACAGACCTCGTTTTCCATACCTTCAGCAGCGGCTCTTGCGCCTTTTTCTTCTTTCCTGGCTCTGGCGCCTTTTGCTTCTTTCTCGGCAGTGGGCAATCTTTCCATTTTTCAACAGCTCGTCTATTTCCTCGCCGCTCCTCGTACGCGGGCGTCTTTGGGGTTCAGTTTCACCATCGAACAGATCCTTGCGTTTTCTCCATGGGTCATCGTCGCGAAGCCACCTTCGATGTCCCATGAACACGGTTTTCGAAGACCCGGGATCTCTATCTAGCTGGCGATACGTTGTGTCATGCATGCACCTGACGCATCCAGAAAATCCGTGGACTACCTGCCCCGCGAGATATCCGTAACCGAGATAGTCGTGCACCCTCGTGAGTAGTGCGGCTCTCATAGGGAAATATTCTTTCTCTGCGGCGTCCCACGTATTGGCTGGCGTTTTCCACAGCGTGTCTAGCTCCTCTTTCAGCAGCCCCAGATACAGATTGATGTCGTTCCCTGGTTGTTTCGGCCCTTCAATTAGCATAATCATGTGAATGTACTTCCTCTTCATGCACAACCAGGGGGGAAGGTTGTACATCCACACAAACACAGGCCAGGTGCTATGTGTGCTTCTTTGGCTGCCAAACGGATTGACTCCATCGGTGCTCGCGCCCAGCACGATGTTCCTTGGATCGTTCCCAAATTCTGGGTGTTTGAAGTTCAACGCTTGCCACTGGCTCCCATCCTTAGGGTGACTCAGCATCTTGTCTTTTTTATTTATCTCCGGATCATTTGCATCATCTTCTCGCTTCTTCTCCTCCCTATCCGCGTGCCAACACAAGAGCTTTGCTACCTTAGGGTCCGCGAAATACCGCTGCAAACGAGGAGTGATCGGAAAGTACCACACCACTTTTCGAGGAGCTTTCTTCCTCTTCTTGTATCGAGTGACGCCGCACACCGGACATATGGTAGACTCCGCGTGCTCGTCCCGATAAATGATGCAATTGTTCATGCACACATGGTATTTCACGTGCGGTAAATCCAGAGGACACACGATTTTCTTCGCCTCCTCGAAACTGGTGGGGCACTTGTTCCCCTTGAGAAGACGTTCGTGCCAGAATGACATGTTCTCGTCGAAGCATGCGTCGGTCATTTTGTGTTTTACCTTCATCTCCAGAGCCATGAGCGTTACTTTCAGGCGGGTATCCTCAGGCCTGCATCCTTCATACAATGGAGTAACCGTGTCTATCTCCATGTGATCCAGCTTGGCTTTCTCTCGGGCGGCAGCTCTTGCGTTATCCGTCTGCTTGAGAAGCAGCTCTTGAATATGAGGTTCCTGCACCCAGCCCATCGATGGTCCATCGTCGTCTGCTCCGGCATCTTCATCTTCATGATCGTGCCCTTCGTATGCTCCGGCATCTTCCTCATCATCATGTCCGGCATCTTCTACATGATGACTGTGTACTGCATCTACTTCGTGATCATGTCCTGGATATTCTTCGTCTTCTCGCCCACCCTCGTCGCGGTTGTCTTGCTGCCCTTCCTCATTTCTTGCTGGCCGGCCCCATGGACGACTTCATAATCATCTTCATCACCTTGCCACTGATAGCCATCCATGAAACCACGCAAGAGCAGGTGGTCCCGCACTTGTACGGAATCCGGGTCCATAAGGCTCCTCAGCTTGCATCTTCGACACGGACATCTTATCTCCGTCTTGTTATTTTGAAGCATCTCGGCCTTCGCGGAGCTCAAAAACCTATATACGATGCCTTCGGTCATCGTGTGGACCATGGTCACCTGCGGGGTAGAGCAAAACGATATTTTAGAACCAAGAAAAAATTTGGCATGACTTTGCCTAAATAGGACCAAAAAGAATGCATAGTGCCAAAATTCTCGCCGAAACGGAAATGAATCAACATTCCGGCAAAATATTGGCAACTATCGCATTTCAAATACCATTACCTGCAAACACAAACATATATGCAACACCACAAACATATGCAACACCACAAACATACATAGATCTAGCTAGGCCATAAAAAGTGCATGTGCACGTTGTTGGAGGGAGAAAAAAGTAGATCTACAACATAAAGAAAGCTTTCCCCTTAATTACCTATCAAAAAAGGTAATTTAACCACTTAATTTGGATGAATCTATGGTGCAAATGAGGTGAGGAGGAGGAGGCACCCGAGACAAGCTTGGAGGAGGAGGTGGAGAGAATGAAGTGGGGAAAGTGAGTGTGTAGGTGGCTGTCCAAAATATCTAGCTGGTCCCAGGTTACTAATGGCGCACCACCAACAAATGCGCCATTAGTAACCCTGGTTACTAATGGCGCACCAGTTTTGCAAAAAAACAAAAAACAAAAAATGATAGTAGTGGCGCACGGGGTGACTGGTGCGCCATTACTAGTTAAAACTAGTAATGGCGCACTGCGCCCCGGTGCGCCATTAGTATTTTTGAAAAAAAGAAAAAAATTGTTTGTAGTGGCGCACCATGGTTGTGGTGCGCCATCAGTGTGATAGACACTAATGGCGCACCAGCACACGGTGCGCCATTAGTATTTTTGGAAAAAAGAAAAAAATTGTTAGTAGTGGCGCACCATAGATGTGGTGCGCCATTAGTGTCTATCACACTAATGGCGCACCAGCACACGGTGCGCCACTGCTATATAGTAGTGGCACACCGCATGTCTGGTGCGTCATTAGTGTGCATATTGTCTATAGCCCTTTTCCTAGTAGTGTTAGAGATCTACACCACCTTGTATTATCATTTTGGACCAGTGACTGTTGTATCCTTGATTTTGGAAGTGTCATGTCACTTCACCCATATCGTGTATCAAAACAGCGTAGGGAACATGGTATTTTTTTATATTGTTGTGATTCGACACTTATGCATTTCATTCATCTAATTACTGTAACCTGTTCTACCATTGCAAGCCATATATACTATTCAGAGAAATGTATGACAATGATTGCTGCAGTAGCTCTAGGCAGAGCATGGCATGTTACTACCATAGAGGTACCCAAATATGTAGGTGTAGTTTGTGTTTTTATTTGTTCACACTGTCGCTGTATTGCTCAATTAGACAATTAGTGTTTATGAAGAAGAAGAATAAAGCTGCTCCTGCTGTTATGCCTGTATTCACTGCTGCTGCTGTTGTACTTGTGATGATGTTGATCTTCTGAAATGACCCATTCGGGACTTCATTACACGGGGACTTCATGACGGTACATTTACCAACATCGATAAGTACTTTGCCGAACATGGGTACGGTGACGAATTCTTCGGGCCTCCTTCTCAAGAACCCAACCCTAAAAAAGACGACCGCGATCTAGCTGGTACCGGGGAGAAACCCAATTGCAACAGGCGTCGTCTGGCGTTCAGTTCTCAGGAGACGCCTCCAGCTGCCGCCTTCACCGAGCCTCAGATAGCCGAGGTGCGAAATATTATCAGCCCCAACACACTCAAGAAGGCGGTCTCTGAGCAGAACTCGATCCCATTACAGCAGATGAAGAAGAAGGGACGGAAACGAAAGAATAACAAGGGTGGTGCGAGCCAGCCGGCACCGAGTACGATCCGTGCTCAGGACGGGCCACCTTCACCTAAGGATATCTCGAGGAGGGTGCATGTGGCGGGTAGGGTGATGCTACCGACTAATCTGCTCAATGCTGCAACCGGTGCTATGCGGAGTCTACATGACAGTGTTCTTTCTTTGGAGAAGTGGCGTCTCTCCGAGAATGATGTGGCATACCCGGTTTTTATGGCCAAGGTGCCAGAGGGCAAGGGCTTTGTGGATAGCGCCATCGGGGGTATGATCGTCCTGCGGTTTGATGACATTTTTGCTATGTTTAACCTTCATCCGCTGCACTACACCTTCGTTCGGCTATTTTCGCTGAGTATGGAGATGCGGATCATTAGAGACAAGACCCCGGACATCGTGATAGTCGAACCCTTCTACATGTGTGCCAAGATCTTGGGCAGCGCTGGGGACCGGCAAGTCACGAGTTCATACCTCGAAGGCGTCATTCTGGCAAACCCAGATAAGGATAACTTCCTCGTGCCTTACTTTCCCGAGTAAGTCATCCCCTCACCGCCCCATAACATATGATTTCTTAGATTTTGATCGTTCTTTTTTTCTAACATTCCGTGTTTTGTGCAGTGACACACATTGCACACTCATCCTCTTAAGCCCGAAATATTCCATGGCCACGTATTTCGACCCGGACCGTGAGTCGAAGATAGACTACACAAATATCAAGAAAGTTCTTGATGATGCTCTCCCCGGCTACGCCAGATCTGGAGGCACCTTCAAGAGGACAATTCGTAGGTACGGCAAGCACGTGTTCACCCATAATACGACGCTCCCCTGCGTCAAGCATCCGCCTGGCGGTCAGAAGGATGCCTACTACGCCCTCCATCACATGCGGGCGATCGTACTGGACCATAATCACCTTCTGCTACCAAATAATCTCAAAGATTGGGCTGCACGCTTGTCGGCAATCCAGGACGCGGACATCAGACAAGAATTCTTTCGCATCCAGTCGGAGTTTGCGGAAATCATCCATCAAGATGTCCTTCGTACCTCGGGGCAGTTCTACGTCAGATCTCAACCGTCCAACAGTGAGATAGAAACAACGCTACAAATGCAGGCTGACAATGCCCGCGATTTCATGACCATCACGAAAGACGGCGGCTTCATCCACGCTCCGGTCCCTGAGACGAGTCGAAAGTAGTGATGCTATGTAGTTCTGAAATGTCGATTGGCTCATGTTGTAATATTAAACTTTAATGAACTTGTATGTCTCTTTGGTTTGGACGGTCATTCAACTTATATGTAATCGATGCTATTTATTAGTAGGACCATGAATCGTGCTATTAATGTGGTGCTTTTCTCTTCCGATCCTTTTGTTGCATACTTATATATTGCTTATGTATTGGCTGTGAATTGCTACTAACGTTTTGTTTGGCTAGTGCATATATAGATATGGCGTCGTATGTTGTGTACAAGGGTAAGGTTCCCGGAGTCTACGACGACTGGGAGGAGTGTCGGAGATAGGTTCACCATTTCAGCGGTAACAGTTACAAAGGGTAGACCACTAGGGCGGAGGCGGAAACTAGATACGCGCGCTATCTAGCGGGAGAGAGGAGGGAGCGTTGGAGGAACCGGATGAAGACCAGTTTAATCGCGATGATGCTCATCGTGATGACCGCAGCTCTCTTCTATGTGATGGTAGTTTAGATGATCTATATTGACTTGTAATGTGAAGACAAACTTGCTACTCGCGGTCTCGAGACTTGTAATGTTCTAACTTTGTTCGGTATTTTAAATTTAGAGACTAATATGATGAATTGTATTCAGAGACTAATCTTCTATTGTATTCGATAAATCTGCTATTTATATGTTGTGCAGTTTATATTCTGTGCAGTAATATGTTTTGTAACCTGTGCAAATATCAGAAAAGAAAAAATAATCCCTAATATTCATACTAGTGGCGCACCACCCAACACTTTAGTGGCGCACTGCAAAAAGCACACTAGTGGCGCATCATCAACAAGTGCGCCATTAGTAAGCCAGAGCACATGGGTAAATATGGCCCCCTGGGAGGCATACTAATGGCGCACCGTATGATATACTAATGGTGCACTCCCTGGTACGCAATTAGTATCTGGTATACTAATGGCGTGATGCTAGTGGCGCACCTGTAGTGCGCCATTAGTAGCCAAAACAGGTGCGCCACTAGCAGGCCTTTTCCTAGTAGTGTTGTGCAAACAGGGATCATGTTGTGCCAATCATACATTTTAGTGGAACTACACAAGACAATACAATGAACTGTATCCCAGCCAATGCTTTAACTCTGCTAGAAGTTCTTGATAATCCTTCGATATAATCTCAGCACTGGTAAACAAGAGTGATTTCAACCATACATTTGAAGTGCACAAAAATATATACTATTGAGTTATTCCAGTGAGTGCTTTATCATCTCTAATGGGACTACATGAATAAGCTTTTTTTCTCAGGTTGGTATGGGCCTAAGGCCTTAATCCATATTAGTTTGCTGTCATCTCTATTTGTATCGTGCTACTGTCATGAGAAACTCCTTTATCTTTGCACGTTAAAGTTTTGCAACCTATGATAAATGGCAATGCTTTGAGTGTTGAGCTAATTGGCACTGATTAAATAAACTAATACCTCTCTTTAAGCAAGACTACTATGTTGCTAACTTTACCCATTAAGATAATGAGGGTGCTCCTATTTGTTAGTGTATGTTTCATCAACTAGTCCCACTATTACAGTAATCTCACTCTCTCAATATATGTGCCAACAGGGATGCTCGATTTTGGTGGAACTGCACAAAAACTTTGGGTGCTTCATTGCCTCGACAGCTTCCGTCCTTTCCTGTCAGTCGCTAATCTCGGCTTGCTTTCTTCCTTTGATGTCAGTCGCTTCTCTTATCTCGGCTTCCAGTCAAAGGAAATAGTAATTGATATGCTACCTCACACAGGTTGGTACTGGTCTTTATCCTGATTATTGTGCTTGTCATGTACGGTAATTTGTTCTTGTGCTACTCTTTGCTGATTTTATAAAGGAGTAACTTGGAGCCTGAACTCACAGGCAAATCATTGCATTGGGTGATTTCAATAGAACTGCACAAAATGATCTAGATGGACAGATACTTATGCTGCTGCTATGTACTCCAAAGTTCACTCAGACAAGCATCGATGTTGACAAGAAGTGCCTATATTCATTCAAGTATCAACCGGCGTCAACCAGTTGTCAAACTCCAAGTATTAGGAGAGTGAACGCCAAAAATATTGCTTGGCGCATAGCCCAGAAGAACACTGTCCAGTCTTTGGTCCCAACTTGTGCCTTTTGGTTATCGGCAGATATGGTAGCGAACTGTATGGCATGGAGTCGAAAGATTCTAGACAAGTTGGTTGACGCGTATATTCATCTGGCACTTAATCAGTCTGCACGCCAGGGATGCTCCATTTCAATTGAACTGCACAAAAAATTTGGCTGGTTCATTTTCTCAACCGCCTCCTTTCTCGTCTGCAATGTAGAATTTTGGCGAGCTAGAGGACCAAGATGAGCCAGTAAACTAGTTGGATGAAAGTAGTGGCCAAGTTGCTCAAACCTCCCTCGGCATGAGGCCACTATTTGAGGATAAACCTACAAGCAAAGTTGAGATTATCTGTGCTGCCTCTTATGTACTCGA
The DNA here is from genome assembly GCF_002575655.3 of Aegilops tauschii subsp. strangulata. NCBI lineage: Eukaryota > Viridiplantae > Streptophyta > Magnoliopsida > Poales > Poaceae > Aegilops > Aegilops tauschii. The sequence continues at coordinate 516,633,159 of NC_053039.3, forward strand.
AAGTTTAGTCGTACAAGAATTAGTTTTAGCAAGAAGTACCTCCGACTGAACACCATTTACCAGTCTGTACCCTAGGTAATTAAAGTTCATCCATGGATCATATTGGCTGTGATCTCAATCATTTGGATGCATAAACATACTGAACATGTGTATATCTGAATCTTTTTGTGAATTATGTATGAATATTGTCGTGTGATCTATCAATCATTTGGATGCATAGATATGCTGAACTTGTGTATATATGAATCTTTTGAGTTGTTGATAGTGAATGTTGGCTATGAATATGAACGTGTCCTGTGAACCTGAGTTTGATACAAATGTTTACCTTTTCTGTTGTATTTGTGTGTGAACTTGTTAGTATGCCTACTGTGGGGTATGTGACGTGTGGGTGTCAACGGCACACCTTCTTCCCGAGAAGAATTGCACCTGCTTTGTTAGGGCAGCAACGGCGCATCAGCTCTTTTTAATCTTTTTATTACTCTGTCTTCCCCTCTCCCCCACTCAACCCCTGCCGTAATGTTTTCGGCCTCAAAACAAACATAGTACTGCGTTGTTTTGGGGGCTTGATGAAAAATCGAGTGCTGGTTTCTGTAGGTTGGCCCGCCCAGCAAATGGGTTGCTGGTCCACCACGACGGACTGAGAGGCTAAAAATACAAGTTGTATGGTGTTGAGGCAAGTAAAAAACGCCATCGAGAGCCATCCGCTAAAGAAAAATATCGCTCCTGATGTGCTTCTTCAGTCGTGCCGCCGGCCCCCTCTTTAATCCAGTTCGCTCGGGGATCTGGTATCATTTTTCCAGAGGGCGAACAAGTATCAGCTAGGCCTATGTTTTGTATTTTAACATGCGTAGCCCACGACATACGGAGACAGTGGTTTCAAATTATTTTTTGAGGTCCATACCGGCCTATGGGCTTTTTCTTAAAGATCGGCAGCCCAATGTATTTTCTTTAATAAAACGCAGGTCTCTGTTCTATTTATCTATATATAAGAATAATAATGCTGTGTCCAATTTATGTTTTTCCTTCTAACCACATTATATATATTTATACTATTACTATTATCGTATATTTTATAGAGACTTATATATATATTATAAAAACATCCCACGTGTTATTAACTTATAAAAGTAAATGTGTAACAGAAGTTGGGAAGGAAAATTCTGGTTGTTTTTTACTCACAGGCAAGGAAAATCCTGGTGATTGCATACAAAAGCTTGCGAAGATTTTAAGGACCAATTTAATAATAATGCGCTCATTTTTATTTTGAGCAATAACTCGCTAATTATATATATATATATAATGTGCCTCTTCGGTTTATTTTTTGATATTAATTGCTCCTTCTAACACAACATTATATATATAACGAGCCCAGCTAATTCGTGTATTTCAAGGAAGTGCAAATGGGCTAGGATTTATTAGAAAATATAAATGGGCCTGATTGACGCGAAATTATTTGTTCACCCAGCCCAGCAAATGGATTGTACATTCTAGAAAACATGTGTTAAATATATGCCACATTTTTGCAGGCTGACATGTGGGCCAATAGGTCGAAGCCTACGCAGGGCGTTGTCAACTTGGTCAACAAATTATTATGACATCCACAGCCATTGGATTTATATCCAACGGCAGGCATGCACCTTCAATCTCTCGTCTTCTTCCTCCAGTGTCGCTGGAACTGCCTGGTCCGGCCTCCGGCGGCTAGCGGCTCTGCTTAGCACGCATCGCTGCGAAGCGCTACCCCACCACCAGCCAGGCTATCCCTCCACCCCTCCACACCTCCTGTTATTCTCCACCGACTGCAGCCCCACGCCGCACTAGAACCAGTTATAACCCTTCTCCTCCTCTCAATCTGCGACTCCACTCCCGCGTCTTCCCATCTCCGAGTCGTTCCCATCCAGGGCCTCGCCGTCGTCCACCGCCTCGCTGCGCTCGGTGCGGCGTGGTCAACAAACGAGAGTCATCGGAAGAGGACTGTACGTGAGAGCCTGACGGCTGGGACCCACGAGGTCCATGGTCGCACGCAAGGAAAGTTCCTCCTTATTAAGCTGAAAAAATGTTTCCTCCACCTGGCAGCTGGGACCCACCGGCTATATCTTCGCACGGAAGGAAGTGCCTCCTTGTTATGTGAAAAAAAATTATTCCTCCTGTTGACAGCTGGGACCCGTCAGATTTGGTGGCTGACCATTGGGCCTACTAAGCTGACGTCTACGCAGGGCTTTGTCAACTTAATCAATAAATGATTCTAGCAGCTCGACCGTTGGATGTTAATCCAACAACCGTGCTCCTTCTTCAACCTCTGTTCTTGCTCCTGTCTCCCGTGGGCGGCACCGCGGCTGTGCTGCCGCGCACCCGAACCAGTAAGTTTCCCACTCCTCTCCATCTGTGCCTCCACTGTCTCGTCTTCCCCATCTCCGGGTCGTTCCAGTCTGGGGCCTCGCCGTCGTCCACCGGCCTTGGTGCGCTCCGCACGGTGTGGTCAACGTGGTCAACAACCGAGAGTCATCGTAAGACGACTGTACGTGAGAGGCTGACAGTGGGGACGCACCATGCCCATGGACGCATGCATGCAACGGAACGCGGCGTGGTCAACATGGTCAAGGAACGAATTCCATTGGAAATGTACTGTACGTGGAGAGGCTGACAGCTGGGTCCACGGCCGCAGCAAGGAAGTGCCTCCTTATTACGCGGAAAATAATGATTCCTCCACCTAACAGAAGGGACCCACTGGACGGGCCACCGTATTTTGCGAAAAAACGTTTCCCCCCTGACTGCTGGGACCCACCGGACGGGCCACCGTATTTCGTGAAAAAAATGTTCCCCCCGCTGTTAGCTCAGACCCACTGGAAGTGCCTCCTTATTACGCAGAAAAAAATGAATACTCCCCCTGCTAGCTGGGACCCACCTTGGTGGGAGGCTGACTTGTGGGCCTACTTAGTTGACGGGGACGGAGGGCTTTGTCAACTTAGTCAATATGAACGACTCTAGCTCCAGTGACCGTACGATGTCCATCCAACGGCCGTAGTGCTTCTTCAACCTCTGGTCTTCTTGCTCTAGCCGCCCAAAGCAGCGCCGGTCATGCCGCATGCTCCTGCCTCCCATGGCTGGCTATGCTACCGCGGAGGCCTCACCGCCCCTACTATTCCCACCGCTGGCCAGGCCCTGCGGCGACGGCAGCCTCACACCGTAGCCGAACCAGTGAACCCTCGTACTCCTCTCTGCGCGGGCTTCCACTGCCGCGTCTTCCCCGGCTCCGCGTCGTCCCCTTCCTAGGCCTCACCGTCGTCCACCGCCCTGGTGCTCTCCGCGCGGCGTGGTCAACATGGTCAAGGAACGACTTTCATCGGAAAAGTACTGTACGTAAGGATGGCAATTTTACCCATGGGCACGGGTACCCGCGGGTACCGTACCCGCATGGGCAGGGTATGGGCACACTTTTATACCCATGGGTAGTACCCATACCCTGCCCGTTAAGTCATGGGTAGGGTACGGGTATAGCCTTGTACCCGCGGGTATACCCATACCCTGCCCGTTTGTGAATTAATGCTAATTTATCATCAATTAGTCACTAATTTGTCCTGTGACTCATCTACTCCTATTGACTTAAGAGTATGTTGTGGTTTCTAAATTTTGATATTGGTCATTTACTCATTTATCTGTTATTGAGCTGAGATAATTGATTTTTTTGTCAAATGTGCTATCAATGAGCGTAAAATTGTGAACAACTTGTGTACTATTTTTTCTACCCGTTGGGTATGGGTATGGGTAAAGTTTCATACCCATGGATACGGGTATGGGTAGAATTTTGTACCCATTGACTATACGGGTATGGGTATGTTATTGCTCTACCCTGCCCATACCCTACCCAATCCCATCCTTAACTGTACGTGGAGAGGCTGACAGCTGGGTCCACGGCGGCCGCAAGGAAGTGCCTCCTTATTACGCGCAAAATAATTATTCCTCCACCTGACAGCGGGGACCCACCGGACGGGCCACCGTATTTCACAAAAAAACGTTTCCCGTTCATACAACGGCCAGGGTGCAAGAAAGTAAATACGGCCACATACGTACATACGGGCGGGGTCTCGAACTCCTACTTGCGCATACGTACGGCCAGGGCTCGTGTACATGGCTGGGTCGGAACGGAGAAACAACATCGTCATCTTGTTCATGGGGAGCCAACCGGCTAGGTCGGCAAGGAATGCGTCGTCGTGTTCATCGGGAGGGCTTGGACGGAACAGGTGATGGAAACAAGGCCTGGCGTACCGCAGAACAGAGGAAACGTCCTTGTGTTCGACCGGCCACGTTCGAAACGGGATCCTGTTCATCGGGAGGGGTCTGGCGTACCGCAAAACGGAGGAAAAGGACTTGTGTTGGACCTCCTACGGTCGAAACAGGATCCTGTTGATCGGGAGGGGTGTGGCGTACCACAAAACGGACGAAACAGACTTGTGTTGGAGCGCTACGGTCGAAACGGGGGTCCTGTTCATCGGGAGGGGTGTGGCGTACCGCAAAACGGGACTCCACGGGATACTGTTCATCTCCACCGTCGACCTCCTCCAGCCTCCACGGGCTACTGTTCATCCACCGTCGACCTCCTCCAGCCTCCACCTGCAACTGTTCATCCACGGGCTCCTGTTCATCCAGCCTCCACCGCGCGCTACTCCACCGGCTACTATTCAACCACCCCTCTCCACGGGCTCCTGTTCATCCACCCCTCCACGGGCTATTGTTCATCCACCCCTCCACGGGCTAATGTTCATCCAAGCCTCCACGGGGTCGTCCTGTTCATCCAGCCCTCCACGGGGTCCTGTTCATCTAGCCCCAACCGGCTCGATCGATCGGGGTCCTGTTCATCCAGAGGCAACACCACGGGGTCCCGTTCATCCACCCCCACCGCTCACTGTTCATCCAAACCCCCTCGCAACACTCACTGTTCATCCAGAGGCAGCATCGATCGGCTTCAGTTAGCAGAAGTAGCGAAGGAATCGCTCGATCGGGTTCAGTTAACAGCCATCGATCGATCGCTCGGGTTCAGTAACGCGTAGCCTGCAGTGCAATCGCTCGGGTTCAGTTAGAGCCCAACGCCTCGCTCGGGTTCAGTTACAGCCCAACGCCTCGCACACACGCGCGTACGTGTACGAGAGAAACACGCATCGCTCGGCCCCGACCACCAACCGTAACCGGGAACACCCCGATATTTTCCTCACCCTTGCTTCTACCACGGTTTTTTCCGTCATGGACGGCCCAAAGAATGTCATGCAGCTGCGTCTCCGGCCCGCCCAGGACGAAAAGCCCATTTTCTGTCATGATTTTTTGTCATATAAGTAGGAGCCCACCACATCTATGATGATACCGGGTTTCGTCACAATTATCGTCATAGAAGTGTCATAAGTATGACAGAAAAAAATTTCGTTCGGCCCAAAATGTCAGGGATGTGTCTTTTTTTTGTAGTGCCTCCTGGTCAGCCAGCTTCTTGGCCAGGCGGTTGCGCTCCTGGGCCACCTTGCTGCACTCCTCCTCCTTGGCGCATAGCACGATTTGGGCCTCGCCCAACTGCCGCTGCAAGGCAGCGTTGGCTTCTGCAAAGACAGCAAAGAAAGATGGTTAGTAAAGAAGAAAGAAAACGAGAAGTCGCCAGAAGATATCCGGCCCAACTGCTCAGCAGTCGGCCCAAATCTCGGGGACTACACCCAGCGGGTGTGCTGGCGCACCCCCTGGGAGAAAGAAGGCGGAATGCTTACTCTGGCTATCGGAGAAGTCGGCGCTCCGCTGGGCCAGCTCCCGGAGATGGGACTTGAAGGTGGCCGCGCAGAGATTATGAGTCCTGCAATAAAGACAACAGACAAGAAAAGGCGAGTCAACACTCGAGCCCACTTGAAAGTTCCAGCCGCCTGCTTAGCAGCCGTCCCGGAACTCGGGGACTACACCCAGTGGGTGCGCTGACGCGGCCCCACGGAAGAATACAAGAATAAGAAGCAAGGAGCATACCCAGATGGCCGTTCGCGACGCCAGGAACTCCTGGTTGTAGTTGTGCAGGGCGGCGGCCTGAGCCTAGAGCCGGTGAGGGAGTCCTGGATTAAGGGGTCCTCGAACGGACGGACTATGTAGCATGGGCCAAACTGATGGGCTGTGAAGATACAAGACCGAAGACTCTCACCTGTGTCCAGATGGGACTCTCCTTGGCGTGGAAGGCAAGCTTGGCGACCGGATATGAAGATTCCTTTCTCTGTAACTGACTTTGTACAACCCTATATATAAACCAGAAGGCTTAGTCCGTAGAGGCAATCATAATTATACAGGCTAGACTTCTAGGGTTTTAGCCATTACGATCTCGTGGTAGATCAACTCTTGTAATATTCATATTCATCAAGATCAATCAAGCAGGAAGTAGGGTATTACCTCCATAGAGAGGGCCCGAACCTGGGTAAACATCGTGTCCCCTGCCTCATGTTACCATCAACCTTAGACGCACAGTTCGGGACCCCCTACCCGAGATCCGCCGGTTTTGACACCGACATTGGTGCTTTCATTGAGAGTTCCGCTGCGTCGTCACCAAAAGGTTTGATGCCTCCATCAATCATCTACAACAATACAGTCCAGGGGGAGGTTTTCCTCCCCAGACAGATCTTCGTATTCGGTGGCTTCGCACTGCGGGCCAACTCGCTTGGCCATCTAGAGCAGATCGACAGCTACGCCCCCGGCCATCAGGTCAGGTTTGGAAGCTTGAATTATGTTGTCGATATCCGCGGAGACTTGATCTTCGACGGATTCGAGCCCTTGACAGCAGCTCCCTGCCACCACGATGAACATGACCTAAATCTGTCATCGAACCGTGCCCAGGAGATAGCGCATGTAACTGCTCTAGCCCTAGATCCGGAGCAGACTGCACCGTCGGAGGACGGGAAGCTTAACCCCGCCGCGGAAGCCGCAGACTCAGCAGCGTTAGAGCCGCACACAGATCCAACCTCGAGTGGGGTCTGTGTCACCGGAACCTCGGATTCAGCTCCGGCCATAGGTTCCGAACCGCGTGCATCCGCACCCATCGAACCTGATCAAGCGCCGATCGTTGAATTCAGTTTCGCGGACATACTATGGCACTCACCTTTAGGCAATGTGCTAAACTCATTAAAAGCCCTCTCCTTATCAGGGCACTCTCAGCCGAACTTTATCCGGTTTGGATTAGAGGCTGATGATGGAGAATTCCGCTTCTCACCCACCAGCCACTTCATAGCCACTGTCGAAGACTTAACCGAGGTGCTCGATTACGGCTCCGAAGACATCGACGGTATGGACGACGATGCTGGAGAGGAGCAGGCACAAAAACCACCGCTTACATGGCGCTGGACAGCCACCTCCTCATACGACGTATACATGGTGGATACACCCAAACAGAACAACGGCAACAATGAAAAGGATCCAGTCGAGGATAAGCCTCCTAAGATACAGCCAAAGCGCTGACGTCAGCGGCACCACTCTAAACCACGTCGTGGAAAAAGCAGCATTGCCAGCACAGGAGAAAATAATACTCCGGACGATGCCGAAGACAACGAAGACCCCGTTGAGCCAATTTCCGAACAGGAAGGACGGGAGGACGGGCGAGCTAGCCCTGATGAACAGGCCATCAACGAAGACTCGGAGGACAGTAGCTACTTTCCGCTCTCCGAGGACGAGGTGAGCCTCAGCAACGAGGATTTTATCGTGCCTAAGGAACCTCTTGAGAAGGAACGCCTTAAGCGCCAGTTAATAGCCATTGCAAGGAGCCTGAAAAAGAAGCAGCAGCAACTTCAAGCTGATCAAGATCTGCTCAACGACAGATGGACTAATGTCCTAGCAGCCGAAGAATACGGCCTCGAGCGCCCAACCAAAGTTACCCGAAGTGCAAATTGTTACCCCAATTTGATGACAAGGCGCTGGAGCCCGTCCTACCAGCGCATAATGCGGCTAACCGACCACCATGTGGCCGGGACAAAGCGGCAACTCAAGCCGAACACCAGCCCGCACTACCTCACCATAAAAACAGAGACACAACAGCTCGGGGATACACATATGACCAACAGCATGATCTAGAAAATAGAGCAGGTCAGACCAGATCGATCTATGGATCGCGGGGGCGTGCCCCGATGTGCGACGATGGCCATTCGGCCGGACGTAACAAACACAATCACGCCCGGGCCGAGCACCGCAGACGAACTCCATCCGAGCTACATTGCGACATGGCCCGACATAGAGGCGCCGCAAACCCCCTTTGCTTCGCCGATGAAGTAATGGAACATGAATTCCCGGAAGGATTTAAACCCATGGATATCGAATCATACGATGGAACAACAGACCCCGCAGTATGGATTGAAGATTTCCTCCTCCATATCCACTTGGCCCGCGGTGATGACATCCACGCCATCAAATACCTCGCACTAAAGCTAAAGGGACCAGCGCGGCACTGGCTGAATAGCCTCCCTGAGAACTCCATCGGCAGCTGAGAAGACTTGGAAGACGCCTTCCACAATAACTTCCAAGGTACATATGTTCGGCCTCCGAACGCCGATGACTTAAGTCACATCATCCAGCAGCCCGGGGAGTCTGCCAGGAAGCTCTGGACTAGGTTCTTAATCAAAAAGAACCAAATTGTCGATTGTCCGGACGCCAAAGCCCTCGCGGCCTTTAAACATAGCGTCCGAGATGAGTGGCTCGCCCGCCACCTCGGTCAAGAAAAACCAAGATCCATGGCTGCCCTTACCACTATGATGACTCGTTTTTGCGCGGGAGAAGACATCTGGCTCGCTCGTAAAAGCAACAGCACCGATGATCCGGGCACTTCCAAAGTTTGAGACGGCAACGGCAAGCCACGACACAATAAACATAAGCGTCGCAATAACAATGAAGGAACGCAAGAAACGGCGGTCAACGCCGGATTCAGTGGCTCCAAACTCGGTCAACGGAAAAAGCCATTCAAGGCAAACAGAAACGGACCATCGAATTTAGACAAGATACTGGATCGGCCCTGCTAGATTCATGGCACCCCCGTTAAACCAGCCAATCACACCAACATGAGCTATTGTGTTTTTAAACAAGTCGACAAGCTTAATGCCGAACACAAGGTGAAGGGGCTGCCTAGTCATAGCGATGACGAAGATACTCGTCAGCCGAACACCGGGGGTCAGAAGCAATTCCCCCCCGAAGTAAAGACAGTGGACATGGTATACGTGACGCACATCCCCATAGGGGACTGCAAGCGCGCGCTATGGGACGCCGACGCCATAGAGCTAGCCGCCCCAAAATTCAGCCAATGGGCGGCCCGCCCGATCACTTTTGATCGCAAGGACCACCCAGCCAGCATCCTTCACGAAAGTCCGGCAGCTCTCATTCTCGATCCAATTATCGATGGGTTCCATCTCACGAAAGTCCTTATGGATAGCGGCAGTAGCCTTAATCTATTCTACCAAGACACTGTCCGCAAAATGGGCATTGATCCTTCAAGAATTAGGCCCACCACAACTACCTTCAAGGGAACAATATCCGGCGTAGAAGCTCACTGCACGGGCTCGATTACATTGGAAGTCGTTTTCGGCTCGCCGAACAACTTTCAAAGCACGGGCTCGATATTGCCATGCACTACTCGGACATACCACTTTTGCTCGCTTCAATGCGGTCCCACATTACACCTATCTCCAACTTAAAATGCCCGGTCCATTTGGCACCATCACGATAAACAGAAATACGGAATGCTCCCTCCGTACAGAGGGACACACTACGGCTACTGCGGCCGAAGTACAAAGAGGCCTTATCAAGCAGCACATTTCGTCGGCCATCAAGTCGCCGGTCTCCATTAGACAGGACCAATCAATCTCAGAACTGAATTAGCAGTTTGGCCTCCGCCGTCCACCCCATATAGCCGCGAAGTCTGTCCCACGCACATAATTATACACCTAAAATACCATGGTCACCGACGGAGGCACAATGCAGACAGACCTATAATACTATCCGCACTCTCATAATATTTTTCTTTTTCTAACCATTTTTTATCTTTTACCACAGGTGACTATATTTGCTGAGAAGTCCTTTAACCGAGGCAAGGCAGCGCAGATGTGCGACAGGAGGTCCAAATGTTTTTTGTAGACCGCACTCTTTATTTTAAACCTGTAAAGTGCCCTTTTTCGAAGCTTTCGACCCCCGGCATGTCAAATAGCCTTGGTAGTAGCATCCTAATATGTAAAGATCGTGCTTGACATATCATTCAGATGCTAGTCAACATAACCCGTATTCAGTATTTGCTTTTCTCAAATAACTGAATTTTGCTTCTGTGGTTATTTCACGCACGCACCTCGGCATATATTGCCAGGGGCTCGATACGACAACATATGAGTTGCCGACAAAGTCCGAACAGATTTATAGCACACTTCGGTGTCACGAGTTTGGCCTTATATGCATCAGCTCCGAATCATGTCTTTGGTCAATAGTTGGGTTGCCCGGCTCCTGTGCTTAATACTTTATGTTCCGCTCCATCGGCTAGGGTAGTAAAGGGAGAACTACTGTGATTGTGTCATGGTTCGTCCGGATGAGCACCTCAGTAGAGAAAGCCAAAAACTGATTGTCATGATGCGGCCAGAGCTGGTCAACCACTCGATGACTCACCGGAATCTTCGCGATTCCTTCCGTATTACACGAAGGGTCGTTCTTCTGGTCACGTATGTAAACACACCGTATTCGGATAACCGCGTACATACCAGGGGCTATATCGTAGACCCACCGTCAAACTCCCATGGCTAAGTGGAAGTGTTAAGCCCTATTGTCGGTGGGAACGACACCTATAGGATCACCGGAATCCCTACTACGTTCGGCGGGCGCGAGGTTGTGGAAAGAGCGGGTCTAAGAGCCAGCACAAAGATCGTTTACCCAGGTTCGGGCCGCGAGGATGCGTAATACCCTAGTCCTGCTTTGGTGTATATTTGAGTGTTCTTGTGTTCATGAACTAGCTATGGTGCCTGCGTAGTCCAAAAGAGCTGAATCCCTCTCAAGTATGCCTCGGGCCTCCTTTTATAGGCAAAAGGGGACGCCACAGTGGCACACAGGAGGTGGAAAGGGTACACTGTACAAGCTTATCGCCTGTCATTATGGGACAAGACGCATTAAATGCGCTCCCTAGGTGTCCCCTTGCTTTATTCTGGACGGGAACGAGGTCTGTCCCGTCCGTCGCCGCCTCGCCTTGCTTCGACACGCGTCCGGGCCAATGAGGCGTGCAGCGCCATGTAGGCTGGCAGGTTGCTGAGCTGGCGCGGTGGCGGTGTCTTGACGAAGATCGGCACGCCACCACGCAGGTGCTTGCTGAGCTGGTCTAGAGGCCGCACGTCGCCACGCAGGTGCTCGCCTAGCTGGCTGGGCTGGCAGCTGCATGGGGAGCGGCGACGGAGTCTTGGCAGATGTGGGCCTGGCCACGGCCCCGCTGATGTCCTCGGCAAGGGCCTTGCCGGGGGTTCTGGCAAGGGTCTTGCCATGACATCGCGGTCGTCCCCGGCAAGGATCTTGCCGGAGGTCTTGTGGATTTCCTCGGCAAGGATCTTGCCGAGGATCGTCGTCTTCTGGTCCTCATCTGATCTTGTGTATTAATGATCTTCACGAAGATCTGCATGCCACCATGAGGTGCCTCCCGAGCCTTGGTTCCAATGTGGTTGATGGTGTTGGAACCCTTGGGCTCAAGAGTGGGGCGCTCTGCTAGCGTTGGGCAAGTTGCCCCGGCAAGGCTCTTGCCGGGGCCGCGGAGGCCGCCCCGGCAAGGCTCTTGCCGGGGCCGCGGAGGCCGCCCCAGCAAGGCTCTTGCCTGGGGAGTCTACCTCGCCCTCTTGCTCTTTGTGTTTCTGGTCTTGGCGTTGCTTTGATTGTCTTGCGCCTTTGGCTTCCCTCCTCTGCCCTGCTAAGTGTGGCCACGGGCGCGGCTCTGACGGCCCGTGCACTAGTAAAGGGGTACAAAAAAGAGCTCCTACTTTTGTACACCGACAAGAGCCCCCGGGCCTGGGCCACACATAAGCATGCCGCGTTGTTGGGCTAGGCCCAGAACGGTGCGCGGGCAGGCGGGACGGATTTTTACCGCGGTAAACTTCTTCGTCCGCTGCGCTTCCCCACGACCCGCGTTGAATGCGTGACGTGGAGGGTCGTGCGTGACGTGGGGGTCATGCGCGGGGTGCCCTCTGCACGCATGCATCATATCACAATGAATGGAAAAGAGGCGGCCCGCGCCTTCCCCATAAAAAGGAATAATCGCAGGCGCGCCGCTCATTTACCCTCTGCGCCTTCTCCAATCTCGGAACCGTCGTCCCCATCTTCTTCCTTCTCAAGCTCTTTGCTTTTGCTCGCCGCCGTTGTGCCCCCATTGCTCTTGATCCTTCGCCTCCTTCCAGCCGCCATGGCGCCCGAAACCAGCAAGGGCAAGGGAGCGGCCAAGGATGCCGGGGAGAGGGAGGCGCCAAAGAGCGAGGCGGCGGTGCGGCGGACGCAGTTCACCTACTACTCCCTGTCGACGGTCGATGGGGTCCACCTCAAGGACTTCTTCTTGCCCCTGTGCGGGAGGAAGATGATGGGGCACCCTGCCATGCGCGTCATCCCCGATGATCGCGCCAAGGGCGGCCCAAATCGGTACCCCTTTTTCGTTGATTTCTTCTCCTGCGCGCTCTGCCCCCTTTCTCTGACTTCTTCAACGACGTCATGCGCACCTTTGGATTCCGTCTGTTGGACCTCACGCCGAACGTCGTGGCGTGCATGGCTCTCTTTGCTCACCTCTGTGAGGGCTTTGACGGGGTGCTCCCCAGCACGGCGCTCTTCCGCCACTACTTCTCGCCTCGCATCCAGCCAGGGGGTGCCATCTCCGGGAGCATCTCCTGGATCCCAAGGGTCCAAGAGAAAGGCACGAATCTGGAGGGTGCCCATAAGGAGAGGTGGGAGGAGTGTCGGGGCCGGTGGTGCTGGATCGAGGAGAAGAACCCCCCGGAGTTCTGCCGAATTCGTCAGAGCCCGCTGACCCGTGGCGGGGACTGGAGCGACCTTGATGCCAACAACGAGAAGCTTTCGATCGCCCCCACCAGGATCCATCGCCTCACCATGGCCGGGCTCACCCTTGAGATTATTGGGGCGGACTTCAACTGCCGCCGAATCGCCCCGCTACATAGCAAGGGGAGGCCGTTCTGGGACTTCAGGAATGCGGCCGATGTCATGAGGCTCCGCCCTGGCCTGAAGCATAACTTCACGGTGATGGGACACGCCCATTACTGTCAAAGGCTCTTTCATCTCAACGTGTTCAGCGACGACAGGGTGGAGAGGACTGTCAGGGCCGCGGAGGCCGGCAAGGTCATCAAGGGGCCCCTGTTTGGGTTGCCACTGGGTGTGTTCCCGCTCAGCAACAACTCTTGCCAGTCCGCCATTATTGCCATGATGCCGGACTTCAACGCGCACGGCCTCAACCCGTCCTGGGCCGAGCCCCCGGCACACAAAGTGTAGGAGTTCTTCGACAAATTGTCGGAGGGCTACGACCACGACCAGCCGTTGCTCATCCAGGACACCACCGAGGCGGAGCTGGACTACATCGCCACCAGCGTGGCGGAGCGGAGCTTGCCAGGGAGCCGGCAGCGCTGGCAGCATGGAGGACGAGGCCGACGCGGCCGCGGAGGAGAGGGAGCTCGCCTAGTGGGCGGGGTCTGCCGGGGAGGCCAGCGGCATCAACACCGAGGCCCCCCATGTCGAGGATGTGGTCGGGGAGTCGACCGAGGAAGACACCGAGGCCGACAACCCTCCGGCCACGGGAAAAAGGCGTGTCCTGCGGTGGGCCAGCTCTGGCGAGCCGGTCTGGCCTGGCAGGACCGAACTGCAGCATGAGGTCCAGGGGGAGTCCATGCATGAGACGAGGGCCGCGGCAGCAAAGAAGGTGGTGAAGGCCACGGTGGCGAAGAGGAAGACGACCGCCTCTTCTTTGTCCAAGCATCGCCGGACTCCATCTCCTTCCCCTCCTCCCGCAGATGTCGACACGGAGGTCGTCTTCGATTTTGGGTCTCTTAGCCCAAGGAGGAAAAGGAAGGCAACGGGAGAGGAGGCGGAGGACGAGTAAGTATCTTGCCTTTCGTCTTCCCCGTCCTTTCAGACCGCGTTGATTTTCTTGATTTGTTTTCATCTTTGCAGGGATAGGGAGACGCTGGCCTAGAGGGTGGCGAAGAGGGCCAGGGCCTCGTCGGGCGACCAGCCCCCGGCGGGCGCTTTCCTCTTCGCCACCGCGGCCTTCCGCCAGTGGTGGACATCAGCCCGGACAGCATCCCCCGGCGCAGCCCCCGCCTCAGCCCCCAGCGTGCGTTCACCACTCACTCCCCATCAACGTGTGTTGGGGTACGATCCTTTGGTACTGACCTTACCGTTGTCGGATATCGGGTTCCGGCAAAACCCTTAAGGTTCGAACACTGGGGTGCGCACGAAGATTTCCCCCCACCGAAACACGCCCTCAGCCTCGCCGCGATCTCTAAGCTAGCTCAATGAACTCACAACACAAGACACACAAGATTTATATAGGTTCGGGCCACCGTTGTGGTGTAATACCCTACTCCTGTGTGTGGTGGTGGTGGATTGCCTCTTGGGCTGATGATGAACAGTACAAGGGAAGAACAGCCTCGCGAGGAGAGGTGTTCTTGAGCTAGTGTGGTGTGTAGATGAACTTAACTTGTCCTGGTTTCGGTCCCTTTCTACTGTGGTGGCTAGCCCTATTTATAGAGGCCCTGGTCCTCTCCCCAGATATTGAGCGGGAAGGGATCCAACAACGGCCATTTTGAAAGGGGACAGCTAGTACAAGCTATCCTGACTAAAGGTGGTCTTCGCCTGTCAAAGGTGCTGGTGATGACGCCGTCCTGGGCTCCACGATGACCTCCGTCCTACCGTCCTACTGGTCTTGGTCTTGTTGCACCGATATGGCAACCTTTGCCTGATGCCTTGGTACTCTGCGCCTGCGCTCGCCCCCTTAGCACCAAAGAGGAAACGAGGACACTGTGCGCGCTGGCGCCTGCCTGGCCTTGGTCGTCATGGCTTGCGTCATGGTAACCTCGTGAGGTACCCTTTGCCTTGATTTCTCCGCCCCCTCGCGAGCCTGCCTGGTGAGGCCACTCCTGAGGAGGCCTTGTGTCGTCCGCCCCGCGCGGCTTGGCCCCTCACGAGGGTCTTGAGTGTTTGGTTGATGAAGACAGGCCACACTAGGCCACTGGTAGAGCCACGCCGCGGGCCACAGGCTGGCAAGTCTGGGGACCCCTGTTCCCAGAACGCCGAAAGTAGCCCCCGGGCCCAAGGCGCGCTCGGACTTGGCTTACCGGCGAAGCCAAAGGGCAAGTGCGGAGCACCGCGGGCCCCAACAGCCTGCGGCCTTGGTCGACGCGTGGCGACTGATTGGACGTGGGTGTCTCCGCTTCCCCACGCTGCCTCGGCAACTGCCCGATTTGACGAGTCTCTGCTGCATGCAAAAGGGGTTATCATTACCTGCGATCATGGAGGTCGACGGTTGGCCTCCCTTGGGCTATAAATGAGGAGGAGTGAGAGCCCCTCATCGCCCATCTCTTCTTGCTCCGCCTGCTTCTTCTCCAATCTTGACGCCAATGGCGCCGATTCGTAGATTCTCGGCCGAAGAGAAGGGGAAGGCTCCCTGGGACGGACCCGATCCGCTTCCGACGAAGAAGAGGCCGGTCCACCGTCGTGGCGGTGAGGTCATGAGGCTGGAGATGACGAGGCCTTGGTGCAAGCGGCCACCACTTGGGTACCCGCTGCTCCAATACGCCCTAGCCGAGGGCTCCGGAGAAAGGGGCGGCGAGCAACGCCGCGTGTGCCGTGGCGGAGGTCGGCGCGCCGTGGTGGCGAGCGCTGTCGCCCCTCAAGTCCACGCCGCGGACTCCTCTCGCGAGCTCGTGCTGCACGCGGCGATTCCTCCAAGCACTTGGATTCTCCACCAAGATGCCGCTGAGGGGGCCTCTCGAGCTTTGGCTGCAACACGCCGACTGTGGTGCCCCGGCGACCGGAGCGGAGGTTGAAGTCGTTTCCCCGGGCAAGATCTTCATGACCCGAGGCTGGGGCGAGGTCGCCCGGGTCTGCCGAACGGGTGGTGCCCTCGTGATCCATTTCGATTACGACAGTGCCTCCACGTTGTCCTTCAAGGTCTTCGACGCGGAAGGCCGCCGCCTGGAGTGCTGCCCCAGCGGGGGCCGGGCCTGCCGTTCGCTCCCCCGACGGCTCCCCCGATAGCAGCAGTGATGCTTGGGAGTCCAGCGATTCTCCTGAACTCTTCGAGACTCCGGAGATGAGCGACGACAGCTACATACCCCCGAGCTCTCGCCGCGCCCGGAGCAAGGCGGCCGCATCGGGGCGTCGCCGCCGCTGATCTGGATGGGGTTGGCGCCGGCCTCCCGTGGCCAACTGTTGATGATGGCGTCGGCCACGGAGGCACGTGTAGTTAGGGCTCCTCAGAGTTCTCATCTTTTGTTCCCTGCGAGGAATCGAGAAAACACCCCGCTGGGGCGTGTAAAGGGTCTGCGATGTCTTTTGCTGATGTTATCCTTATTATGAAATCATGTGAGTGCTTGTCCTGTCCCGGCTTGGTTCCCCCTTTCTAACCACGCGACGACTTAGCGCTCTACGCTGACCGGTCCTGGTCCCCAGGCAGGCTGCAGCCGTCGCAGGTATGCCAGGTCCTGATGGCATGGTCAAGGCCAGGAGGTGAGCGGCCCGAGGTCTAGTAAGAGCCGCTGAGGCGCGATGCTCAGGAGGTCCCATTTTAACGCACAAGAAGCCGCCGAGAGGTGAGAAAGGAAGGCAATGTTGCCGTCACAGAGCCGCAGCAAGTGAGAATTTCGCGTTGCAATGATTGGTTGTTCCAGGCGCAAGACTTATCTCGGTAGTCTGGAGTAGTTCCCCTGTGTTGCGCCGGACTTGTGCGTCGGCAGCCGTGGCGCAGCTAGGTTAGGCCCATGCGGGCCTCCCCTCTCTTCCCTGCACTCTCCTTCGTGCTCTACGTCCTCAGGTCCCGGCCCTCGAGCGAGCTCAGCCGCCGCTGGTATGCCAGGTCGCGATGTCATGGTCAAGGCCAGGGGGTGAGGGCTGGAGAGCCAGTAAGAGCTCCTGAGTCGCGATACTCAGGAGCCCCCCTTTTAAAGAGAGAGGGAGCTCGTGGTGCCGCCCCTGTCCTCAGGAGGTTCCTGCAAATTAGCATGAGAAAGGCACGGGTTGCCATTATGATTGCCGGCCATTCATTGGCCGCTCCGAGAGAAGGGTGAGGGCACTGAGGGCCTGGTGAGGTGACGCGCGCGGGGCTGCCGCGAGCCAGAGCTCGACTGCTCAGATTTGTCGGTGTTGCAGGGACGGACCCGTGCGCAGGAGCCGTGCCAGCGTGAGCAGCTCCCGTGGTAGATGGCAATCGAGTAGGTGATAATCTCAGGTAGATTAGGCATGAATGGCAAATCAGCACAGGTAAATGCAGGATGGAAACATGCCACTGGGTCAGACCCAAGCGGCTTGGGGGTAATGCAGCCCGAGGGGCGCCCCCAGCAAGGTAAGCTAAAAACACAAAAGAGATACATGTCGCAGGGACGGACCCATGCAGCCTGGGAATGATGCAGCCCTGAGGGCGCTCCCAGCTGAAATGAACTTGGGAGATGTCACCTGGTACCATTGTAGATGGGGGGTGTTGGAGTAGCTTGGGCATGCGCGGTGAAGAGGCCGACCCTCACGAGCCGCCGGGGCCCTGAGCCTCGGAAGGCTCTGGGGGTCCAGGCGGTTCCTTGAGGACCCTCTCCATCTCCGCTAGGACTGCGTGATTCCTGGCCTCCTGAGCGGCCAGAATGCTCCACAGGTGACGCTGGTAGGTGGCAGCCGCGTTCGGCAGGCCGAAAGGCATGCGAACGTAGCTGTGCGGCGGACCCTCGTAGCGTCCCACGCGC
Source organism: Aegilops tauschii subsp. strangulata (assembly GCF_002575655.3). Lineage (NCBI taxonomy): Eukaryota > Viridiplantae > Streptophyta > Magnoliopsida > Poales > Poaceae > Aegilops > Aegilops tauschii. Next base: position 516,651,095 of record NC_053039.3, read on the forward strand.
GAAGGCCAGAAGCGCTCCTGAGACGCGGCTTGGTTGAGCCCTGGGATGTTGACGCAGACGCACAGCCCACCATCCTCGCTTGGATGGGGAGCTGCGCCGGGTAGGCGGCGGTCGCCGTGCACCGCCGTTGCTTCCTGAAGCTCCCGAGTGGTCTTGGCGATGAACACCTGAACGTTGGGCTTTCCACGCCCTGTGCCTTCCTGATGGAAACGTGCCCCAAAGCACGCCTCCAAGTGGTGCCCGAGCGCCTCCCTCGTGATGTTGGCGAGGTCTGAGGCCCTCCAGAAGAGAGCCCCCAAGCCCTGCCGGAGGAGGGCACCGGGCGCGCCTTCCTATGCGATGGAAGGAGGCGCCCCAAGCACGGGCGCTGATCCTAACGCGGCACCACCCGGGATGCCAACCTCCCGAGGCCTTGCGCAGAGCGGTTGCTTCTTCTTCTTGGGGATGGCCTCCGGAGGGTTCTCCCCCTTGCTATCCGGGTCCTCAATTGATGCACCTTGGAAGGCACGCTCGAGGGAGCACACCGCATCTCTCTCTTCGCAGGGGACCGTGATGATTCCGCCGCTTCCTGGCATCTTGAGGATGTTGTAGCCATGGTGGGTCACCTCCATGAACTTCGCCAGGGACGGATACCCGAGGATGGCATTGTACGGCAGGTTGATGTGGGCGATGTTGAAGTCGATGTGCTCTGTGCGGTAGTTGTTGCGCTTGCCGAAGGTGACAGGGAGGCGGACCTGCCCTATCGGGGTGGTGGAACCGTCAGTAACTCCTGAGAAAGGCTTGGTAGGCTGGAGCTGATCGTATGGCACTTGAAGGTTGTCGAACATCTCAACGGACAGGACGTTAAGCCCTGTGCCGCCATTGATGAGGGTCCTGGTGACTTGCGCGTTGCTGATGACTGGTGAACAGAGCATTGGGAGGACGCCAGCAGTAGCCGCACACTTGAGTTGATCTGCTGAGCTGAAGGTGATGGCGCACTTGGACCACCTGAGCGGGCGTGTGGCCTCGAGCCTAGGGAGGACTGCATTCACCTCGCGAGCGAACGGCTTGAAGATGCACTGAGAGGCTGGTGCCTGAGCTCCGCCCAAGATGCAAGCGATAGCACGTGGCTCCTAGAAGCCCCCAGCCCCCTTGTCCTGATGATGGTCGTCATTCCTTCTTGGCGGCGGCGGCAGAGGAGGAAGGCCTGCGTTGCCCTGGGGGCAGTCCTCGTGAGGTTGATCCCTCCAGGCGCCCTCGCGAGGCTGGTCCTACCAGCGATCCTCACGAGGTCGGTCACGCCACTCCTGGCGAGGGCCACGGTCATCCCATCATCCTTTGCCACGTCCTCCTCCTCAGCCGTAGCCCTGGTCGTTGCGCTCGGGGCGTCGACCGAAGCGTCCTTCGCGAACGGCCCTGAGCCTGGCACTCGTTGGTATTGTGGGTGTGGAGGTTGTGGTCGGCGCAGAACGGTCGGCTGCCCTTGGACGACTCCGGCTGGTCCCTGCCGCGCTTCGTGTCTGGTTCTGCCGCAAGCACGGATACTCCCTTGCGCTTCACGTCCTTGGCCTTGGTCTTATTTTCTTCTGGGTCGGCAGCAGGGAGCTCGAGCAGGGAGAGGCGTCCCTCCTCAGCTCTTGCGCACTTGGTTGCCAGGTTGAACAGCTCCAGGTATGTGCACAGCTCCTCGTGGATGGCGAGCTCCTCCTTCATCTTGACGTCGCGGACGAGATCAGAGAATGATGAGATGATGGCCTCGTCCGTCACCTTGGGGATCTTGAGGCGGACGCTGTTGAAGCGCTGGATGTATTTCTGCAGGGTCTCCCCGGGCTGTTGCTTGATGCGGCGCAGGTCACCCGCGGCCAGGGGGCGGTCGCGAGTGCCCTGGAAGTTGGCGATCAAGCGGCTGTGCATCTCATCCCAGGATGAGATCGAGCCAGGAGGCAGGTTCAGGAGCCACGAGCGTTACCGTCCTTGAGTGCCATGGGAAACCAGTTCGCCATGACCTTCTCGTCTCCGTTGGCCGCCTCGATGCTCAGCTCGTAGAGCTGCAAGAACTCCGCAGGGTCGGGGGTGCCGTCGTAGCGAGGAGGCAGATCCGGCTTGAACTTGCCCGGCCAGGCGACGCTATGCAGCTCGGTGGTGAAGGCACGGAAACCTGCTGTGGTCACCGGGGCCCTTTGCTGACGTGGAGCTTGCTCTTGATGGTACCCGCGCACTGCCACCAGGGGCAGTACGCGGTCTTGTCGTGCCGGTGCAGGGAGCACGGGGGCGCCTTCTTGAGGCCGAGGGATGTCTTGGCAGCTTCTTTCTTGCCGCGCGGGCACTGGATGCGGTGGGTCACGTCCAGGGGCTGCGTGCCTTGGAGCCAGGGCGCCGTCTTGGGGCGGAGGTGGTGGAGGCGCTCCATGAGCCGCGTCGCCCGTACCTGGCGGAGGGCGAGGCAGCGAGAGGGACGGCGCGGGAGAGCCCCCTGTGGTGCTGACGAGCTCGGTGATGCAAGCGAGCCATTCTTCGTAGAGGTCGTCGACGGGGCGGTAATGTAGGAGCTCGCGTGCCAGAAGCAGCGCGGCCTGCGCGTCCGTGGGGGCGTGACGAGCGTGGGACGACGAACCAGCTGGGGTCAGCGACGGAGGGCGGTGCGGCCTTCCCGCCGCACCGAGGGGTGCAGCGAGGAAGCTTGCTGCTCGTTCCCCGCCGGGCCGGTGGCGGCATTGGCGGCAGGCGACGGAGAACGACGAGAAGGTCCGCCGACTGGAGCCGTCTGGGCGACGCGTGCGGCGAGAGCGGCCCGGCGCTCAGCGCGGGCTCGGCGGGCGTCCGACATGGATGCGACGAAGCGATGGGACGTGGATCAGCGGAAGGAAGATTTCAGCGCACCCCTACCTGGCGCGCCAAATGTCGGATATCGGGTTCCGGCAAAACCCTTAAGGTTCGAACACTAGGGTGCGCACGAAGATTTCCCCTACCGAAACACGCCCTCAGTCTCGCCGCGATCTCTAAGCTAGCTCGATGAACTCACAACACAAGAGACACAAGATTTATACAAGTTCGGGCCACTGTTGTGGTGTAATACCCTACTCCTGTGTGTGGTGGTGGTGGATTGCCTCTTGGGCTGATGATGAACAGTACAAAGGAAGAACAGCCTCGCGAGGAGAGGTGTTCTTGAGCTGGTGTGGTGTGTAGATGAACTTAACTTTTCCTGGTTTCGGTCCCTTTCTACTGTGGTGGCTAGCCCTATTTATAGAGGCCCTGGTCCTCTCCCCAAATATTGAGCGCGAAGGGATCCAACAACGACCATTTTGAAAGGGGACAGCTAGTACAAGCTATCCTGACTAAAGGTGGTCTTCGCCTATCAAAGGTGCTGGTGATGACGCTGTCTTGGGCTCCACGATGACCTCCGTCCTGCCGTCCTGCTGGTCTTGGTCTTGTTGCACCGATATGGAAACCTTTGCCTGATGCCTCGGTACTCTGCGCCTGCGCTTGCCCCCTTAGCACCAAAGAGGAAACAAGGACACTGCGCGCGCTGGCGCCCGCCTGGCGCCCGCCTGGCCTTGGTCGTCATGGGTTGCGTCATGGGAACCTTGTGAGGTACCCTTTGCCTTGATTTCTCCGCCCCCTCACGAGCCTGCCTGGTGAGGCCACTCCTGAGGAGGCCTTGTGTCGTCTGCCCCGCGAGGCTTGGCCCCTCGCGAGGGTATTGTGTGTTTGGTTGATGAAGACGGGCCGCACTGGGCCACTGGTGGAGCCACGCCGCGGGCCGCAGGAAGGCAAGTTTGGGGACCCCCGTTCCTTGAATGTAGGAGGAGGACGGTAGCAGGTGTGGCTACCGTGAACGCCCGCCAGGCGGCGGGACTGTAGCCACACCCTCCCCGACCAAGCCATCATCATCAGGGGCGAGGCCACAATGATGAGCAGCCGACAGGGCCCACAGGCGGTGGGCCCAACCTGTCGGCCAAGAGCCCAGCAGCCGGCGGGACCCAGCGCCCGGCGGAGAAGCCGATGACCATAGACACTAACGGCCCGGGCCTACACCCGGCCGGATTACCATTGTACCCCTAGGGGGTAGGCCTATATAAACCCCTAGGGCACCCATGCAAAGGGTTGATCTCTTAGAGTTTCACACACACATATAGAGAGAGGAGTAGAGCTAGCCTTGCCCTTCTTCCTCCTCTAGCCGAATAGCTGAAGGAGCAACTTGTAGCTACTTGCTGATTTAGTGATCATGCGGAGACCCCGCAGAGCAGGACTAGGGGTGTTATCTCCTAGGAGAGCCCCGAACCTGGGTAAGATTCGCCGGCGTGCATGCCTTCACCTTATCCCGTTTCCAGGCACCGGCGACGTCTTATTAGCTCCCACAAGGATTAGCCATCCTTTGGCATATGTTGCACCAACAACCCGACACATATGAAGGAGAATTCTTCCAAGAAACACGTCTTTCCAAAAAATGTTTCAAGAACCGCTCTACTTCACCCCAGAACATTGAAGTAGACAGCAACGACAGTGAACCCGACTTCACCCCTCAGCCGAAACAAGAAGAGCCTGAACTAGAAGAGGTTACTGTTGCGGATGATCTGTCAATGCTTGACAGATTACGTAGAGGTGGCCTTCCACGTGATGATGCATTTATTAATGATGATGATGAGCACGTCATTACAGATAGTGATGATGATGATGCATTTATTGATCCCAAAGCATTTATTGAACCAGATTATTACTAGGTATTAAATTTTTATGTTGTACTTGATTTATATAGTTACTTGTATGATTGTATGATTTATATAGTTACTTGCATAATTTTCTTACTTTGTATGATTGTTTGTTATACATAGTGCCATGGTCTTGATATCCGTCCCCATCGGTCCTCGCCCGCTATATGATTCAGATGTGGTAAATCCTCTTTTATAACTATTTGTTGCATTTCGCATTTATGACAATTATGGCCATCAAGTTGACATAGAGATATTTTAATCTAGGAGGTATGTGAACCGGAATTTGCAACCGACCCTCTTGTCGAGAAGTTAAATTTAGTTGAAAAAGAAAATTAGTATTTGAAAGGAAAAATTAAAACAATTGAAGAAGAGAAGATGAAATTGGAGTTGTATGTTGCTGATGTAGTCGATGATCGATAGATGAAGATGAATGCAATGGGCTTGAAGATGGATGCAATGCGCTTGAAGATTAAGAAGATTAGAAAATATGCCATTGATAATGAGGCTTGGTATCATTATGCCGTTGGATCAATTGTTACCTTAGTTGCGATCTTCATCGCATTTGTTGTGATGAGGGTAAGTTTTCTCTAGTGTTTTGCTTAATAAATGCATACTTAGCTTACTTTCCTCCTAAATGGCATAACTACCTAAGTTAGACAAAATAATGAGCTATACTTAGCTTTCTTTCCTCAAAAATGTCATGAAAATCTTTGTTACCTCCAAAATGATATAGACTTACCTTACTTTCCTCAAAAATGACATAATAACCTTAGTATGCTCCAACATGACCTATTTACCTAGCTTAGCTCTAAAATGACCTACACTTAGCATTTTTACCTAGCTTAGCAATAAAGTGGCATTTTTATCTACCTTAATTAGAAGAAGAAAAAGAAGAAGATAAAAAAGAGGAGAGGAGAAAAAGAAAGAGAATAAAAAACGTTCTTCTTCTTCCTTTTCTTCCTCTTCTTCTTCTTCTTCTTCTTCTTCTTCTTCTTCTTCTTCTTCTTCTTCTTTTTCTAGCTAGTCTTCTTCTTCTTCTTCTTCTTCTTCTTCTTCTAACTTGCATCTTTCCCAATTTGCAGATTTGCTTTAGATGAGGAAGCTTGCGTTGATGGAGTCTACTCTTCTCTTTATGCTTCCTTCTTGTTTTGATTTTGTAGGATGAACAATGTCAAACTTGCTACCTATATATGTATGTATGGATGAAACCATTGTATGCTTGTTGTTGGATATGTTGGCTATGTATATGTGTTGGATGAAACCATTTGCTATGTATATGTGTTGGATGATCATATCCATATGGCAGGGATATGATTTGGTATGTACATGTGTTGGTATGCTTGTCGAAAGTATTTTCATATGTGTGTATATATATATGTGAAATTCTGTCAAATTGAATGAATTCAAGAAAAAACAGAAAAAACAGGGGCTATATAGACTCTTTGCCGTCTGCCGGCAGATGGCAAAGAGCTTTGCCATCAGCCAGCAGACGGCAAACATGCCACGTGTCAGCCACCTGTGCAACCTGGGGCAATAGGCTGGCTATTTGGATGCTTTTCCATCTGCCAGCGGACGGCAAAGAACGTTGAGTATTTGCCGCCAGCCAGCTGATGGCAAAGCTACCAAATAGGCCAGCCCCCGAGGTGCTGCCATGTGGCATGCTATGCCGTCCGCTGGCAAATATTCAATGTTATTTGTTGTCCGCTGGCAGACGGCAAATATGCAAAGGTCTTTGCCGTCCGCTGAATGACGGCAAAGCACGCCGTTAACCCCTTAACGGACCTAAGCTGACACGTGTGCCATCCAGGCTCTTTGTCGTCGGCTGGCGGACGGCAAAGACCTTTGTATCTTTGCCGTTAGGCAGCAGACGGCAAAGAAGCCTTTGTCGTAGCCTGTTCAGCTGGACGTGTTACCATCTGCTCGCTGACGGCAAAGGTCTTTGCCATCTGCCATGCATGCCTTTGCCGTTAGCCATCTGATGGCAAAGAGCTTCACATGCCATGGCTGACGGCAAAGTTCCTGATTCCTGTAGTGTATAGGTGAAGGAACTACGTCAGGGGAGCTACGAGGGGCCCACGAGGTAGGCGGCACGCCCTACCCCCCTAGGCACACCCTACCCCCCTGGGCGCGCCCTCCTGCCTCATGGCCGCCTCATTGTGTCTCCGACTTCATCTCCAAGTCTTCTGGTTTCCTTTCGGTCCAACAAAGATCATCGCGAAGGTTTCATTCCGTTTGGACTCCATTTGGTATTCCTTTTCTGCGAAACTCTAAAATAGACAAAAAACAGAAACTGGCACTGGACCCTCGGTTAATAGGTTAGTCCCAAACATAATATAAAATAGCATATAAATGCCTATTAAACATCCAAAACACATAATATAATAGCATGGAACAATAAAAAAATTATAGATACATTGGAGTCGTATCATTGCTTTACTTTATCGCTATGCGTTAGCAATAGTTATAGAAGCAATAGTTGGCGAGACGACCCCGATGTTATATGATGGAGATCAAGGTGTCGTGCCGGTGACGATTAACATCATGCCAATGCTTTGGAGATGGAGATCAAAAGCGCAAGATGATGATGGCCATATCATGTCCCATATTTTGGATTGCATGTGATGTGTATCCTGTATGCATCTTATTTTAATTAGAACTATGGTAGCATTATAAGATGATCCCTTCACTTAATTTCAAGATCAAAGTGTTCTCCCTGAGTATGCACCATTGCCAAAGTTCGTCGTTTCGAAGCACCTCATGATGATCGGGTGTGATAGATTCTACGTTCACACACAACGGGTGTAAGCCAGTTTTGCACATGCAGAATACTTGGGTTAAACTTGACGAGCCTAGCATGTACAAACATGGTCTTGGAACACTGGAGACCGAAAGGTCAAACGTGAGTCATATAGTAGATATGATCAACATAGGATGTTCACCATTAAAGACTACCCCATCTCACGTGATGATAGGACAACTTGAGGGATGCTGATTTAAGTGGGAGTTCATTAGTAATTTGATTATTTGAACTAAAATTTATCATGAAATTAGTCTTAATAGTTTTTGCATATCTTGTTGTAGATCAATGGCCCGTGCTACCTTCCCATGAATTTTAATGCGTTCCTAGAGAAAGCTAAGTTGAAAGATGATGGTAGCAACTACACGGACTGGGTCCATAACTTGAGGATTATCCTCATTAGAAGAATTATTTCCATGATGCACCGCTAGGTGACTGATGTCTACTATGTAAGTTCATTATTCTAGACTCTTGTTGGGCCTCCAAGCGCAGAGTTTTGTAGGACAATAGCAATTTTCCCTCAAGTGGATGACCCAAGGTTTATCAATTCGTGGGAGGAGTAGGATGAAGATGGTGTCTCTCAAACAACCCCGCAACCAAATAACAAAGAGTCTCTTGTGTCCCCAACACACCAAATACAATGGTAAACTATACAGGTGCACTAGTTCGGTGAAGAGATGGTGATACAAGTGTAATATGGATAGTAGATATTGATTTTTGTAATAGAAATGATAAAAAACAACAAGCTAGCAATTGATAAAACGGAGCACAAACAGTATTGCAATGCTTGAAAATGAGGCCTAGGGTCCATACTTTCGCTAGTGCAATCTCTCAACAATGTTAATATAATTGGATCATATAACCATCCCTCAACATGCGATGAAGAATCACTCCAAAGTTCCTATCTAGCGGAGAACATAAGAAGAAATTGTTTGTAGGGTACAAAACCACCTCAAAGTTATCCTTTCTGATCGATCAATGCAAGAGTTCATACTAAAATAACACAAGTTATCCTTTCTGATCGATCCATCTAAGAGTTCGTACTAAAATAACACCATATGGTACACATCAACCAACTCTAATGTCACCTAGATACTCCGATGTCAACACGAGTATCCGTGAGTTGATTATACGATGTGTATCAAACAATTCAGACTCATAATACTCATTCCAACACAAATAACCTCAAAGAGTGCCCCTAGATTTCTACTGGAGAAGCAAGGACGAAAACTTTCACTATTAGAAAAGGGGGCTTTTGTCCCGGTTGGTAAGGGCCTTTAGTCCCGGTTTTTGAACCGGGACTAAAGGGTCGTTACTAATGCCTCCCCCCTTTAGTCCCGGTTCTTACACGAACCGGGACTAAAGGCTGTCCACGTGGACGCAGCCTGGAGCTCCACCTCTGATCTCCACCGGGACTAAAGGAAGTTTTATGATATTTTTTTTCAAAAAAAAATTTGCGAATTTTTTTTATTTTTTTTTATTTTCAAATTTCTGAATTATTTTAACCTCTAATCTCTAATCACCACCCCTCATAACTGCTCAAATTATCCTCTAATCTCTAATCACCCCTCATCATTCCAAATTATCTAACTTCCCGGACGGTCACCCATCCTCTCACTACTCCAGCCTGAGCACGCTTAACTTCCGGGTTCTATTCTCCCTCGTTTCCAAGTCTGCACTTATTGTTTTCCTGACAATAGTAAGATGTCAATTCTATTAACCCTCAGGAATTTAGCTTGAGCATGAAGTGACACATTTCACTGTTTGAGTTTGAAACTATTGTTTTAAAAAACAATAATTATTTAGTAACACTAATATTTCTGGAATAATTAGTTTGACCATTGTTTAACCACTGTTTGACCACAGTTTGACCAGATTTGACCAAAATTCAAAAAAACAGAAATAATTATTTAGTAACACTAATATTCTAGAATAATTAGTTTGACCATTGTTTGACCACAGTTTGACCACAATTTGAATTTTTTTGAATTTTTTTGCCTCTCCAGATCTTAAAAGCCCCGTATCTTTTTTTCTGTTAGGTTTTTGAGGATTTTGAAAATGTTTAACAGGGTTCCCCCTTTTAAATTCGGATGTAACTTTTCGAGTAGATGATTTTTCATATAAAAAACTTTTTCATCCGAGTTCATATGCAAAAGTTATGCCCATTTTAAGAAATTCCAGAGAGATTTTTCAAATAAAGTCGAAATTCATATTTGTTAATTTTCCCAACAACTAGACCACATATCACATGGGAAACTTATTTTATTTTATTTTTTTGACATTTCCATCACTTTCTTTTGTTTTTTCTAAAACTGAAAAGGCGGTCCACAGCGGGGGTAGAGTTTGATGGGCCCTTTAGTACCGGTTCGTGCCATGAACCGGTACTAATGCCTCAAAGCCCATTAGTACCGGTTGGTGGCACCAACCGGGACTAAAGGACTAACCTTTAGTCCCGGTTGGTGCCACCAACCGGTACTAATGGGCATCGCACCCTTTAGTCCCGGTTCGTGGCACCAACCAGGACTAAAGAGCCCAGGTGAACCGGGACTAATGCCTTAGCCGCACGAACCGGGACCAATGCTCACATTAGTCCCGGTTCATGACTGAACCGGGACTAATGTGAATATTGCCCTGTGAAGAAAGCCCTGTTTTGTACTAGTGTTGCATCAACCCCTATGCATAGATTACCCCAATGTCACCTCGGGAATCCGCGAGGTGAGTGCCAAGACATAGATCAAGTGCTCTCAAATCCTAAAAGTATTCAATCCAATAAAACAAAATCTCAAAGGGAAAACTCAATTCATCACAACAAGATAGAGAGGGGAAAACACCATATGATCCAACTATATTAACAAAGCTAGCGATACATCAAGATCGTGCCAACTCAAGAACACGAGATAGAGAGAGAGAGAGAGAGAGAGAGAGAGAGAGAGAGAGAGAGAGAGGGAGATTAAACACATAGCTACTAGTACAAACCCTCAGCCCCGAGGGTGGATTACTCCCTCCTCATCATGGAGACCATAGGGATGATGAAGATGGCTTCCGGTGATGATTTCCCCCTCCGGCAGGGTGCCAAAACGGGGTCTAGCTAGATTGGCTTTTCGTGGCTACAGAGGCTTGCGATTCTGATCTATGGTTATTTCTGATGGTTTCTCTATTTATAGGATTTTTCAGTGTGGGAATCACGCGAAGATGGGCCTCGAGGTGACCACAACCCACCGCGGCAAGCATGGCCCCTCTGGCGCGCCCTGGTGGGTTGTGCCCACCTCGTGGCTCTTCTGGCCCTCCCATGAAGCTTCTGGTGCCTCTTTTGTTCCAAAAAAATCGTCGAAAAGTTTCGTTGCATTTGGAGAACTTTTATTTCTACACAAAAAACAACACCACGGTAGTTTTGTTGAAAGCAACGTCAGTCCGGGTTAGCTTCATGGTATTTGGAAGAATGAAATACCACGAACCTCAAGGGCTATCACAAAGGTTACTAATATCTTAAAGGAGCTATCAAACACTATCAATGTAACGCCCACGATGCGGCTATATCTCCCACGTGTCGAGGCACGACTTGGAGGCATAACCGCATAGTGGTTTTGTCGCAAGAAGGGTCATCTTCACACAATCCCATGTAATGAACAAGAATGGGATAAAGAGTTGGCTTACAATCGCCACTTCACACAATACATAAATATAATTCATACATCATCCAAAATACAAACATATAGACCGACTACGGTCAAAATCCAGATGAAAATAAGATAACCCCAAATGCTAGATCCCCGATCGTCCCAACTGGGCTCCACTACTGATCATCAGGAAAAGACACATAGTAACGACCACGTTCCTCGTCGAACTCCCACTTGAGATCGACCCCATCATCTGCACTGGCATCGTCGGCACCTGCAACTGTTTGGTAGAATCTGTGAGTCACGAGGACTCAGCAATCTCACACCCGCGAGATCAAGACTATTTAAGCTTATAGGGAAGGAAGGGGTAATGAGGTGGAGCTGTAGCGGCAATAAGCATATATGGTGGCTAACGTACGCAAAAGAGAGCGAGGAGGGAAGCAAAGGAACGGACGTCATCTAGCAATGACCAAGAAGTGATCCTGAACTCCTACTTACGTCATACATAACTCAGACCGTGTTCACTTCCCGGACTCCGCCGAGAAGAGACCATCACGGCTACACACGCAGTTGATGTATTTTAATTGGGTCTAATGACAAGTTCTCTACAACCGGACATTAACAAATTCCCATCTGCCTCATAACCGCGGGCACGGCTTTCGAAAGATAATACCCTGCAGGGGTGTCCCAACTTAGCCCGTCATAAGCTCTCACGGTCAACGAAGGATAAACCTTCTCCCGGAAAACCCGATCAGTCTCGGAATCCCGGTTTACAAGACATTTCGACAATGGTAAAACAAGACCAGCAAAGCCGCCCGATGTGCCGACAAATCCCGATAGGAGCTGCACATATCTCGTTCTCAGGGCACACCGGATGAGACATCCTACGAGTAAAACCAGACCTCGAGTTTCCAACAGTTCGGACCAACACTCGAAGGAGCACTGGCCCGGGGGGGTTAAAATAAGATGACCCTCGGGCTCGCGACAACCCGAGGGGAAAAGGCTTAGGTGGCAAATGGTAAAACCAAAATTGGGCCTTGCTGGAGGAGTTTTATTCAAGGCGAACTGTCAAGGGGTTCCCATAAATCACCCAACCGTGTAACGAACGCAAACTCAAGGAACATAATACCGGTAAGACAGAAACTAGGGCGGCAAGAGTGGAACAAAACACCAGGCATAAGGCCGAGCCTTCCACCCTTTACCAGATATATAGATGCATTAATTTAATAAGAGATATTGTGATATCCCAACATATCCATGTTCCGACATGGAACAAACTTCAACTTCACCTGCAACTAGCAACGCTATAAGAGGGGCTGAGCAAAGGCGGTTACTTAGCCATACAACAGTTTGCTAGAAAAGGATGGTAAGGGGCTGACATGGTAATATGGGAGACATGATATAGCAAGTGATAGGTAGCGCGGCATGGCAATAGAGCGAACAACTAGCAAAGCAAAGATAGAAGTGATTTCGAGGGGTGGTCATCTTGCCTGCAAGGTTCTCAGAGTTGTCGAAAGCTTGATCCTCGTAAGCGTACTCAACAGGTTCCTCATTCACGAACTCGTCTCCCGGCTCTACCCAAAACAAGAAAACAAACAAACGGAACCACAATCAACCATGAGAAATGCACAAGCAACATGATGCAAAACATGTATGATATGCGAGATATGATATGCGATGCATATGCGTGCTCCGGAAGGAAAATGATGAACAAGGCAGTAACTTGGCAAACAAAGCATGTCACTGGAAAGATGAGATGATTTCGGTCGAAATCGATATAAAGATCACCGGAAACGGATGCACGGTTTGCAAATGGCAAGCAAAACAAGAATGACACGAATCTGCGATTAACAGCATGATAGCACTTAAAATGCAACAAACAACAATGCTACAGCACTCCAACATAGCAACAAAGCATACCACCGTAATCTACAAGAGATTCTTGACAAAAGATGAACACTGAGCTACGGCTAGTTCACAACATAACAAGCTCAAACAAGCATGGCAAAAGTGCAAAAGATATCAGGTTCACAGACTTGGTGAAATTACTGGACATGGCAGAAAACAGCATCAGGTAGCAATGTTCAGAGCACGAAATCAACATGCTACAGGAACTTAGCATAGCAAAACAAGGCATGGCAGTATTCTACTAAATGCATATAACAAAAGTCCCTTACTGACCATAAGCCAAAAAGGACCAGAAGATAAGATGGCAAGCATGTAAACATAGCAAGTTTCGTTATCAGGTTTCAGACTTGGCAGAAAAACAGAGCATGGCAGAAACAATAATATGTAGGCATGTTGGTGAGCTTGATGCACTCACCACAAAGCAATGCATGACAAAACTAGCATACGTACAGCAAGATGGCATGTTTAAGAAGCTATCCATGGCAAGAACAAAAGCATGGCATGTATGGATCAACTACAACAAGCTTGTCAAAATTGCATATCATGTTAAGAATCTGCCAGAAATATTTTATAGCAAAAGTAGAGCAAGATTGAGATATGCTATGGTACTCCATAATTGCAAACAAGGGCAGGAATGGATCAATTACAACTATATCTATAAAACATCCTTACTGAACATCTCCAAAATATGCATGGATCTCTCTGTAGCATCAAGTTTACATGGCAACAAAATAACAGCAGACAAGGACTTAGAGAAATCACCAAGTCCCTGAAATCAGAAACATTACGGAGCCTACTTTGCATGCTTGTGCTAGTCGCCACAGAGATGACAAAAATACATGGCATACACCACTGGAAAGATGGCATGGCATACAACAAAACACATGTAGAGCTCATGCCCATAAGATGCACAGATTAAATGATACAAAGATGACAAATCTCCAAGTTCTGCTAAGAACCAGCAGATAACAGCAACTAGCCCTCTTGCAACAGAGATTTGGGCATCTAGATGACCTCTAATGAACACGGTGCAATTCAACAAAGTGTAGAGCATCACGAGACGAACAATTTGACATATTACAAGCGCAAAACGGAGCTACGTGCAAGGAGTTATGCACTGATGAACATGGGCAAATATCGTGACAGAAAAAGACGGGAAAAAAAACGGGACCGGGAAAGTCAACGCTCACAGTGCCTCGTCCAGATCCGATCGAGGAGAGAGCTCGGGCTCGGCTCGTCGGCGACGCTCGCCGGAGCTACGGGGAGGCGGCGCTCGGGGAAGGAGAGGGAGGCCGGAGAGGGGAGGCGCGAGGCACGGCGGGGAAGGGCGGCGCCGGCCGGAGGAGGCCGCGGTGGCGGATGGCGGCGGCGCCGGCGGAGCTTCGCGCCGGCGATGGCGGCGGGCGGCGGCCGGTGGCGAGCGGCGAGGCGGCGGCATGGAGGCGCGGGGCGGCGCGGTGCTGGCGCGCGGCGGCGGCCGGGCCGGGAGGGCCGCGGGCGGGCCCCGGCGGGCAGGCGCGGTACGGGCGGCGGCGGAGGAACGGACGTGTCCGGCTCCGCCCGGACGTGTCCTGCGGCGGAGAGGGACGAGGGCTAGGGTTTGTCTGCGTTTCGTTTTCGGGAGGGGATGCTCTTTTATAGCTAGAGGGAGCTAGGAGGCTCCAAATGAGGTGCGGTTTTCGCCCACACGATCGTGATCGAACGACCTAGAGAATGGAAGAGAGTTTGGTGGGTTTTGGGCTGGTTTTTGAGGGGGTTTTGCTGCAACACACAAATGGACTTTGCGGATGCCCGGTTAACCGTTGGAGTACCAAACGACCTTCAAATGGAACGAAACTTGACCGGTGGTCTCCGGGTGGTATACTAGGGCCACTTGACAAGCCTCGGTCCATTCCGAGAAAGTTTGACACCCGCACACGAAAGAAAACAAGAGGGGTGCACCGGAGGAGATAGGAGCGCCGGATTGCAAAACGGACAACGGGGAAAATGCTCGGATGCATCAGACGAACACGTATGCAAATGCAATGCACATGATGACATGATATGAAATGCATGACATGAACAAAATGCAAAACGAAAGACAAAACCCGACCACGGAGGGAATATCATAGCACATAGCCGAAAATGGCAAGAGTCGGAGTTACAAATATAGAAAGTTACATGCGGGGTGTTACAATCAACACGAAGTAAGTAGAGTGAATCTTGGGTTCAAGAACCCAGGAATGGAATACCTACTAACTAATAACATCACGAGATGCTTTCGAGAATGATGGCCAGAATCATCTCAGTGGGAACAAAAAAACATGGATAGATTACTAGGTGGTTCTCTAACATGCCCTAGTGTCATAATAATAGCTTCAACATATATGTCGAGGTAATGAAGTACCTCAACACACTGATTAGTGTGGTTAATCTGGCCCAAAAGGACATCGGGAACATGGAGGAAAGATTTGCAAATGCATCAGATTGTTTGGAAACCTGGGATGACTCGGATAGCATAACAAATGTATATGCTCGAAAAAAGATTTGAGACATCCTGCAAAATGGT
This sequence comes from Aegilops tauschii subsp. strangulata, assembly GCF_002575655.3. Classification (NCBI taxonomy): domain Eukaryota; kingdom Viridiplantae; phylum Streptophyta; class Magnoliopsida; order Poales; family Poaceae; genus Aegilops; species Aegilops tauschii. The sequence goes on from NC_053039.3 coordinate 516,666,656, forward strand.
GGCATAACCACTTAACATCGCAATATCATTGGTTCGGAGGTCAACTATCAACACACGGAGGTAGTAGGAACTGAACTGAGACTTGAATCCATCAATCTTATAAGTCTACAAATTAGTAACGCGTGATCCCGATAGAAAGAATAGAAAATCTAATTCCTTAACCCCGTAGGAAAGATAGGATGACTCAGATCAGAAGGGCATAAGGTAAACGAGTAAAAAGAGCCATACATTCCCTTCCACAATCAATTCCCTTATATAACTAAAGCATTTATAGACACGACTTCGACCAATTTGGCTTGATAGTCCTACAGGCAGTCAGGCTCTAATACCAAAGTTGTCAGGACCCCGATCCTAAGTCACATCGATCTAGCATGTAACACATCATATCACTTTGCGCCCTCACGCACGGTATCCCCACGGGTTACCTGGCCCGGGACCGTTTGCGCCTTTTGGCTCACGTATATGATAGTGTCGCTAGCACCCATATGACAGAGAACCCGAGCCGACATGACTATTTGTAAACCCAAGGTGGTACTAACTTACAGCGACAAGCACCGGAAATGCACGTGTCGGTCATCAACGTATGAACCCAAGTTGTAGCAAGCTACCACTTACAGGGACAGGACTTAAAGGAACAAGGCGTGACATCCCCGAAGAAACAAACACAGGAGCAAAGAAGGACACATGCCGATCATCCCATGTGTTCCGGACCAGTAGTAAGCTACCATGGGTCCATGGCCCCATAAGAGAGGCTACCAAGAATAAACAACTAGATTTTCGGATCCTACATATACCAAGCATTTCAAAATCATACACACAATATGCTCGACATGTGCAAATACAACATGTCATCACAACAAAACTCTACGACTCAAAGTATTTATTCAGAAGGCTCCGAAGAGTCATACATAGTAAGAATTACAATCATGGGTCACATGACCCAACATACAGAGCATACAAGCAACGGAAGCATAGCATGTCCGAGTACAAACATGTACAAATGAAAAAGGATGAGAAGTCTGACTATCTACAAGACCCTCCCAAGGGTACAAGATCGTAGCTGAAGTAACAAGCTAAACGTCGAAGTCCACGCGAAACTACTAGTGAGACTGAAGTCTCTCTGCAAAAACATAAATTAAGCAAAAGTGAGTACAAATGTACCCAACAAGACGTACATCAGAACTAGCTACATATGCATCAGTATCAACAAAGGGGTGGTGGAGTTTAACTGCAGCAAGCCAGCTTTGACTCAGTGGCTATCCTGAAATACGTCTGCAAGTAACTCTTTTGAGGTGGCGCACAAGAGTCCACATATTCACCATATCAATACACCACTATGGATCTGTTCCCGTCTCCCTACGAGAAGGCCATCCATAGCACTCACGCTTATCTTGCGCATTTTAGAGTATCCACTTTCACTTGTCTACGAACTACACAAGCAACCCATCAATCCATTACCGTGGACGCGGCTATTGGAACAGATCATGTTAACCCTGCAGGGGTGTACTTCTTCACACACGCTCTCGCCACTTACCGCCATGTACATGTCATGTATCTCGGCAACCTTCAAGCGGAAGCCTGGCGAGGGTGTCGGCCACGACCTAACTAACCACACAAGTCCCTAGTCTAGGTTTATCGCCTATTCAGGTTCCATCTGTAGGGAGTTCGACCGAGGTTTCCACTACGGCCCCAAACGATGTGTGCAGGGTTCCCGAGGCACAAAACAGGCGTCTCGGTACACCGTGCCACATACTTGCCGCATCACAGCCCACCCCTAGGGTCAGCGTTGCATACGGCCTCCATTATACTACAAACACCAGAAACTACTTGCTACTCCTGGACAAAGGACAAGGGCGATTAATAAGTCAAGAGGGTCCATTGGTTTTGGGCCCAACGCGTGGTAGTAACTGTTCTTGGATCACAAACACAGAACTCAGTTTCTGAGGACGGTTTCAATGAGACAACCCACCATGTACTCCTACATGGCCTCTCACCGCTACCTTTACCAAATCATGTTCACACACTTAGCTCCCAACAGTAGAACATGATGACCACATTCCAATTCATCCCCGATGAATCAGACCTGACACAACTCTAAGCATAGCAGGCAGAACGAGCAAGTATAAATGAGTAGGCACATGATGGCTCAAACAACTCCTACTCATGCTAGTGGGTTTCAACTATTTACTGTGGCAAAGACAGGTCATGCAGAGGAAAAGGGGTTCAACTATCGCAACATGTGACAGTTGAATCGTTGTTGTCCTAATGCAGTAAAAGAGAGCAAGACCGAGAGAGTGGGATTGTATCAGAGTGATCAAGGGATTTTTGCTTGCGTGGCACTTTTGAAGATAGCATTGTGTCTTCATCAGTGTCATCGATCACATCGTCGGAACACGTCTACTGAGATGGGACAACACAGGCAACAAGAGGGAACACAATCAATGCAATGCAACAATATGATGCATGATCATGGCAAAGCAACATGATATTGATTGAGCTAATGCAACTAGCAACAATTTAAATGAAGTTAGTTTGAACCAAAGGTTCAAATTCAAACTCCACATGTGGTTATTTAAATGTCATTAATACAAATAGTCTTATACATCAACTTTAAGTTGTTCAAACATGCATGATAATGGTATAGATGGAAATATTGGATTTTTCTGTTCATTTTTCATATATAAATTATTTCATTTGGAGTTACGGTTTATTTTCTATGATTTTTCCAAATTTAGTCAAATTTCTGGAATTTATAAATCATTTAAGACTTATTTAAAATCCAGAAATATTTATGATGTCAGCACTGCATCAGCAGGTCAACAGAGGTCAGCCAGGTCAAACCTGACCAGCAGGGCCCACTGGTCAGTGAGACAGGGGTTAATCCCGCGTTGACTTGCCCTTTGACCCGCTGTGGGGCCCGCTGTTAGCGGCTGTAGGGCGGCTAATTAGTGGGGTTTAGCCCCTAATGGCCGTGCCACGTCGGCGGGGTTATGCCGACGATGACCCGACACGGCGGTGATCGTCGACCGGCCGTTTTCGGCCATGGCTGGTCGCGCGGTTAGGTGCGTTGGACATCACGTGGTCCATGGCATCCAGCAGTGGTCGTGGGGATGCCGGGGACGGCGTGTAGCGGTGACGGCGGCGAGCATATGCAGCAGCAGAGCTCGGTGGCGTCTGGGCGTTGCGCTAGGACTCGCTTTTGAGCCGGCTGGACAACACAACGGCGTCAGGGGGCTCTCTGGAGCACACCCGTTGCACGACGGCAGCGAACGGAGCACAGGGAGTGCGCGCGCTGCGGCAATGACAGAGCCAAGCTTCAGCTCATGCGTGCAGGGGAGCTAGAGGGCACGAGAGAGCAGGAGAGTAGGGGGAGTCGATGCGGTGGCTCACAACGAATCCAAAGGTGTCGATGACGAGCTCGGAGAAGCCTATACGGCGTCAAATCGACGAGGGGGTTGCCGGCGGCCGAAGCTCGAAGAAGATGATGATGCAGTCATTGCAGGGCATCCGGAATGGCTTCCTTCGATGGAGAGGGGCAGCACGTCGATGCGGAGCTTGGGGATATGAGCGAGCGGCGAGGGGATGGTTGTGGCCGCGGCGGTGGATGGCGGCCCTCTCCGATGTGTTCGGTTAACGGGAGAGAGAGAGAGAGAGAGAGAGAGCAGAGGAGGCGAATGAGAGAGCCGCGAGGGGAACAAGTGGAGAAGGTCTCGGGCATCTACGTGGTGCATTTAGAAGAGCCGGGGCGTCGCGGTGGAAGCAAGAGCTGGCACGCGCGGCGACCACGCGCCCCTGCTCCTACTGGCAGGAGGTAGACGATGCAGTGAGGAGGTTGGCTGGGCCCTGTGCAATGCTGGGCCGCAGCTGGGCTGCTAGGTAGGCTCTCTCTGCATTTTATTTTCTATTTTTGTTTATTACTTTGCCACTGTTTTAAATCTAAACAAGATTCAAAACCAGTGCCAAACTTCACTGAAATATTTATGTTGCCACAATGGACTCAGCCAAATGCACATAAATTATTTCGGGGTATTTTGAAATATATTCTACATATTATGAATATAATTCCAAATGCAAATACAATAATGATTTAAATTCAGTGCCCAAAACATCGATGAAAGCATTTTGGGTTCATTGAATGCATTTTTTTAAGCTGGACCTGTTTGGATTACCAAGTGCTAGGGTTTGATATTTCAAGTTTCAATAAATTTAGACATGATGCATGGCTGATTATGCAACTATTTGCAATCAAATTCTAGGGTTATGACATTTCCTAGCATCATAACAGCAACTCTTTCTCATAAAACTCATCATGTTAAAGTAGCAACCAATTCACATGTTATGGTTCAAACAATGAATTCTCTTGAAACTTAACAACCTATGTTCTCAGTCACCAAGCAATTGCAATTCAACTTATTCAACAAAGTCTAAGTAAGAGCTTCACATACTCAATCATCATATAGTCTTCCATGATTGCTAGTACTCAAAGCATATTTAGGACAAATGGCATCCATCGAACACAGAGAAAGATAGGGGCTTAATATTTTGCCTCCCAACTCATTTATTATATTGATAATTGTCAACAACAATAATTCATGATCAAATATATTTAACTGGTCATATGTGCCTATATCTTTCCCCACCACATGATGCTTGCCAACTAGAGAATAGTTGAGGTTGAAATGAGAATTCATACTATTGACTCTTTGCATAAAAGTAAATACTGAAAAGTAAAAGATAGGCCCTTCACAATGGGAAGCAGAAGTTGTCATGCGCTTTTTGGTTTTGTATGCACAATCCCTTAATGCAAAAGAAAGTCACGTTATATTGCCCCTTATGATAGCAACCTTTATTATGTCGTCCGTCGCTTTTATTAATTTGCCAACGCTCAATTTTCTCTTTCACTAAATGATCAAATACATTTAGAAGCAATTTTATTGCCTTTTTGCACCAATGACAACTTATTTGTAGGATCTTATTCAATCCGTAGGTAGGTATAGTGAACACTCAACGAAAGAAACTAGGTTTAAGGGTTTTTGGACGCACAAGTAGTATCTCTACTTAGTATGAATTTTTGGCTAGCAAAAGATCCTAGGAAAACACCACATGTTGGAGGATCCATAACAATATAACTTCTATGCAAATATACCCAAACATAACTCATTACGTTGTCTTCCTTGTCCAACTTCAACTAATTTTCTCAAGTTTGAAAATAATTAATGGGTATTCACAATCATAGAAGATGTCCAAGATAATATATTTGCATGTGAAAGTTCTCTTCCTTATACTAATCATTCATGAATTGCTTATATGACCAATATTGTGATTGTCAAGCTTCAAAAGATTTCACTTTCTAAACCCAATGTGAAGCTACTACTAGGCATAATATGAACATATAATTTCAACTTCATGACATTCAATTCATTCAACAATGTACTCATAGGATATAAGTGAAGCACAACAGTAAATGACAAACTACTTCAAAAAGATATAAGTGAAGATCAAGCGAGTAGTTAAGTAAATGGGTAGCCATTTGAGGACACTCTCTTATTTAAAAACCTTCATATCTAAGTATTTTATTAAAACAGCAAGCAAAACAAAATGAAATGGCATTCCAAGAATAGCACACATCATGTGAAGAAGAAAAAACATAGGCTCAACCGAGGCTAACCGATAATTGTTGATGAAGAAAGGTGGGATGCCTACCGGGGCATACCCAAGCTTAGATGCTTGAGACTTCTTGGAATATTATCTTGGGATGCCTTGGGCATCCCCAAGCTTGAGCTTTCGTGTCTCCTTAAAATCCTTTCATATCATGGTTTCCCTAAATCTTAAAAACTTCATCCACACAAAACTCAACAAGAACTCGTTAGTATAAATCAACACAAAACCTTATCATTCTCTACTATAACAAACCACCCAAATTATTATTTCACATTGAATACTAAATGCCTCTGCATATTTAATAGTCCTATCCTCAAATAGAATCGTTAAACAAACAAACATATGCAAACAATGCAAACATAACAACAATCTGTCAAAACAGTACAGTCCGTAAAGAATGCAAGAAGATTCATACTTCTGTAACTCCAAAAATTCTGAAAATTTACCACACTGTAGAAAAATTTTCATATCTTATTGTGCAAATAGTTTCAAAATTTTATCACATTCTGACTTTTCTCAAGTATTTACGCACTAGAGTGCAACTTTCTGTTTTCAAACAGCCACATATAGACTTGCAAAATAAGCATGGTAAAGGCTATCCTTGACATTTCTCTTGAAATGAAAGATGCAAAACATTATTCTAAATAGCATAAAGAAAACACAAATAAAATAAAATGATGCTCCAAGAAAAACACATATCATGTGACGAATAAAAATATAGCTCCACGTGAGGTTGCCGATAATATTGGAGACAAAAGAGGGGATGCTTTCTGGGGCATCCCCAAGCTTAGTTGCTTGGATCTTCCTTGAATATTACCTTGGGGTGCTCTGGGCATCCCCAAGCTTAGGGAATTTTCACTCCTTATTCTCCTCATATCGATATCCCACCCAAAACTTGCAAATTTCAATCACACAAAACATAACGGAACTTTGCGAGATAGGTTACTATGATAAAGAGCAAACCATTCACTTTGGTACTGTAAAAGACAAGATTCATAATTATTCTCACACAATGCCTACTGTACCTTATCATTTCCACAATTTATATTGAGCAATATAAGCCATAGAAACTAGGAAGCAAGCAAACTATGCATTGTAAACATAATTTGTCAAAAACAGAACAATCTGTAATGATATGGACAATGACCATACTTTTGTTGCTCAAACATTTCTGAAAAACTAGGACAACGTAAGAAATTTGTATATAAATCATCTGTAAAAAATCAGAACTTTATCACGTTCCAGTGAATTTAAACAATTATGTTACTGGAAGCAAAAGTTTTTGTTTTTGCACAGAATCAAGTCAACTATCATCCACAGTATCCCAAAGGCTTTACATGGCACTTTATTGAAACAAAAGCTATAAAACATGATTACTACATTATCTTAATCATCTGAACACACAAAAACAGAAGGGGTAAATATTGGGTTGTCGCCCAACAAGCATTTTTCTTTAATGCCCTTTTAGCTAGGCATGATGATTTCAATGATGGGCACATAGAAGATAAGAATTGAAACACGAAGAGAGCATCATGAAGCATATGAATAACACACTTAAGTCTAACCCACTTCCTATCCACAGGGATTTTGTGAGAAAACAATTTATGGGAACAAGAATCAACTAGCATAAGAAGGCAAAACAAGCATAACTTCAAGATTTTCAATACATAGAGAGGAAACCTGATATTATAGCGATACCTACAAGCATATGTTCCTCTCTAATAATAGTTTTCAGTAGCATCATGAATGAATTCGACAATATAACTATCATATAAAGTATTCTTTTCATGATCCACAAGCATAGAAATTTTATTACTCTCCACATAAGCAAATTTATTCTCATGAATAGTAGTGGGAGCAAACTCAACAAAATAACTATCATGTGATTGAAAACTAAAATCATGATGAAAAGTTTCATGGTTATCATTATTCAATATAGCATACATGTCATCACCATAATCATCATAGATAGCAACTTTGATGTCATAATCGATTGAGACCTCTTCTGAAATAGTGGATTCATCACTAAATAAAGTCATGACATCTCCAAATCCACTTTCATCAATATAATCATCATAAATAGGAGGCATTCTTTCATCATAATAAAATTTCTCATCAACCATAGCATCCCCAAGCTTCTGGCTTTGCATATCATTAGCATCGGATATTCGTGGAATTCATACTAAAAACATTGCAATCATGCTCATCATTCAAGGATTTTATGTCAAACATTTTCTTGAATTCTTCTTCTATCAATTGAGCACAATTTTCCTTTCCATCATTTTCAACAAAGACATGATAAAGACGAATAATATGAGGCCACCTCAATTCCATTTTTTGTTGTAGTTTTCTTTTATAAACCAAACTAGTGATAAAACAATAAACTAAAATATTCAATTGCAAGATCTAAATATATACCTTCAAGCACTCACCTCCCTGGCAACGGCGCCAGAAAAGAGCTTGATGTTTACTACGGAACTTTATTCTTGTAGACTCTTGTTGGGCCTCCAAGTGTAGAGTTTCGTAGGACAGTAGCAATTTTCCCTCAAGTGGATGACCTAAGGTTTATCAATCTGTGGGAGGCGTAGGATGAAGATGGTCTCTCTCAAACAACCCCGCAACCAAATAACAAAGAGTCTCTTGTCTCCCCAACACACCAAATACAATGGTAAATTGTATATGTGCACTAGTTCGGCGAAGAGATGGTGATACAAGTGTAATATGAATAGTACATATTGATTTTTTTTTAATTGGAACAATAAAAAAGAGCAAGGTAGCAATTGATAAAACGGAGGACCAATAGTATTGCAATGCTTGAAAATGAGGCCTAGGGTCCGTACTTTTGCTAGTGCAATCTCTCAGCTAATATAATTGGATCATATAACCATCCCCCAACATGCGATGAAGAATCACTCCAAAGTTCCTATCTAGCGGAGAACATAAGAAGAAATTGTTTGTAGGGTACAAAACCACCTCAAAGTTATCCTTTCTGATCCATCTATCCAAGAGTTCATACTAAAATAACACAAGTTATCCTTTTCGATTGATCTATCTAAGAGTTCGTACTAAAATAACACCATGTGATACACATCAACCAACTCTAATGTCACCTAGATACTGCAATGTCACCATGAGTATCCCTGAGTTGATTATACAATATGCATCAAACAATTTCAGATTCAAAATACTAAATCCAACAAAAAGAACCTCAAAGAGTGCCCCAAGATTTCTACCGGAGAAACAAGGATGAAAACGTGCATCAACCCCTATGCAGAGATTACCCCAATGTCACCTCAGGAATCGGCGAGTTGAGTGCCAAGACAAAAATCAAGTGATCTCAAATCCTAAAAGTATTCAATCCAATAAAACAAAATCTCAAAGGGAAAACTCAATTCAGCACAACAAGATAGTGAGGGGAAAACACCATATGGTCCAACTATATTAACAAAGCTCGCGATACATCAAGATCGTTCCAACTCAAGAACACGAGAGAGAGAGAGAGAGAGAGAGATTAAACACATAGCTACCGGTACAAACCCTCAGCCCCAAGGGTGGACTACTCCTTCCTCATCATGGAGACCATAGGGATGATGAAGATGGCCTCCAGTGATGATTTCCCCCTCTAGCAGGGTGTCAAAACGGTGTCTAGATTGGTTTTTCGTGGCTACAGAGGCTTGCGGTGGCGGAACTTCTGATATACTGTTATTTCAGCGTTGGAATCATGTGAAGATGGGCCTCGAGGTGACCACAACCCACCAGGGCAAGACAGACCCCTCTGGCGCGCCCTGGTGGGTTATGCCCACCTCGTGGCTCTTCTGGCTCTCCCACGAAGCTTATAGTGCCTCTTTTGTTCCAAAAAATATTGTCAAAAAGTTTCGCTGCATTTGGAGAACTTTTATTTCTACACAAAAAACAACACCATGGTAGTTCTGCTGAAAACAGCGTCAGTTCGGGTTAGTTCCATCAAAATCTTACCAAAACCTTATAAAATTGTTGTAAACATGGCATGAATACTTAATAAATTATAGATACATTGGAGACGTATGAGTGACAAACCTGCTGCAGGAGCTGCTGCAGATGTTATGTAGGTTTGGCAGGCTCAATCTAATGACTACTCGATAGTTCAGTGTGCCATGCTTTACGGCCTAGAACCGGGACTTCAAAGACGTTTCGAACGCCACAGAGCATATGAGATGTTCCAAGAACTAAAGTTGATATTTCAAGCAAATGCCCGGGTTAAGAGATATGACGTCTCCAACAAGTTCTATAATTGTAAGATGGAGGAGAACAGTTCTGTCAGTGAACACGTACTCAAATTGTCTGGGTATCATAACCTCTTAACTCAGCTAGGAATTGATCTTCCAGTTGAGAGTGTTATGGACACAGTTCTTCAATCACTGCCACCAAGCTAAAAGGGCTTCGTGATGAACTATAATATGGAAGCGATGACGAAAACGATTCCCGAGCTCTTCGCGATGCTCAAATCGGTGGAGGTAGAAATCAAGAAGGAGCATCAAGTGTTGTTGGTTAACAAGACCACTACTTTAAATAAAAAGGGCAAGGGAAAGAAAGGGAACTTCACGAAGAATGGCAAGCAAGTTGCCGCTCCCGTGAAGAAGCCCAAAGATGGACCCAAGCTTGAAACTGAGTGCTTCTACTACAAAGGAAATGTTCACAGGAAACGGAACTGACCCAAATACTTGGCAGATAAGAAGGATGGCAAAGTGAACAAAGGTATATTGTATATACATGTTATTGATGTGTACCTTACTAATGCTCATAGCAGCGCCTGGGTATTTGATACTGGTTCGGTTTCTCATATTTGTAACTCGAAACAGGAGCTACGGAATAAAAAAAGATTGGCTTAGGACGAGGTGACGATGCGTGTCAGGAATGGTTCCAAGGTCGATGTGATCGCTGTCGGCACGCTACCTCTACATCTACCTTCGGGATTAGTTTTAGACCTCCATAATTGTTATTTGGTGTAGGTGTTGAGCATGAACAATATATCTGGATCGTGTTTATTGCAAGACGGTTATTCATTTAAGTCAGAGAATAATGGTTGTTCTATTTATATTTGTAATATATTTTATGGTCATGCACCCTTGTTGAATGGTCTGTTCTTTTTGAATCTCGATCGTAGTGATACACATATTCATAATATTGATGCCAAAAGATGCAAAGTTGAAAATGATAGTGCAACATACTTGTGGCATTGCCATTTAGGTCATACTGGTGTAAATCGCATGAAGAAACTCCATGCGGATGGACTTTTGGAATCACTTGATTATGAATCATTTGATACTTGCGAACCATGCCTCATGGGTAAGATGACTAAAACTCTGTTCTTCGGAACAATGGAGCGAGCTAATGACTTATTGGAAATAATACATATCGATGTATGCGGTCCGATGAGTGTTGAGGCACGCGGCGGGTATCGTTACTTTCTAACCTTCACTGATGATTTAAGTAGGTATGGGTATATCTACTTGATGAAACACAAGTCTAAAACTTTTGAAAAGTTCAAAGAATTTTAGAGTGAAGTGGAGAACCATTGTAGCAAGAAAATAAAGTTTCTACGATCTGATCGGGGAGGCAAATATTTGAGTTACGAGTATGGCCTTCATTTAAAACAATGTGGAATTGTGTCACAACTCATGCCACCTAGAACACCACAACGTAATGGTGTGTCCGAATGTCGTAACCGTACTTTATTATATATATGGTGCGTTCTATGATGTCTCTTACCGATTTGCCTTTATCATTTTGGGGTTATGCATTAGAGACAACAACATTCACATTAAATAGGGCACCGTCTAAATCTGTTGAGACGACACCGTCTGAACTATGGTTTGGCAAGAAACCTAAGCTGTCGTTTCTTAAAGTATAGGGATGTGATGCTTATGTCAAAAGGCTACAGCCTGATAAGCTCGAACCCAAATTGGAGAAGTGCGTCTTCATAGGATACCCTAAAGAAACTATTGGGCACACCTTCTACCACAGATCCGAAGGCAAGATCTTTGTTGCTAAGAATGGGTCATTTCTAGAGAAGGAGTTTCTCTCAAAAGAAGTGAGTGGGGGGAAAGTATAACTCATTGAGGTAGTTGTAGCTTATCTCGAATTGGAAAGTAGTACATCATAGAAAACAATTCCCGTGATGCCTACACCAACTAGAGTGGAAGCTAATGATGATGATCATGAAAATTCAGATCAAGTTACTACTGAGCCTCATAGGTCAACCAGAACACGTACCGCACCAGAGTGGTACGCTAATCCTATCCTGGAAGTCATGTTGTTAGACAATGGTGAACCGTCGAACTATGAAGAAGCTATGATGAGCCCAGATTCTGACAAATGGCTTGAGGCCTTGAAATCTGAGATAGGATCCATGTATGAGAACAAAGTATGGACTTTGGTGGACTTCCCCGATGATCGGCAAGCCATTGAGAATAAATGGATCTTCCAGAAGAAGACGGACGCTGATGATAATATCAATGTCTACAAAGCTTGACTTGTCGCGAAAGGTTTTCGAGAAGTTCAAGGGATTGACTATGATGAGACTTTCTCACCCGTAGCGATGCTTAAGTCTGCCAAATCATGTTAGCAATTGCCGCATTTTATGATTATGTAATCTGGCAAATGGATGTCAAAACTGCATTCCTTAACGGGTTTCTTAAGGAAGAGTTGTCTATGATGCAACCAGAAGGTTTTGTCGATCCTAAAGGTGCTAACAAAGTGTGCAAGCTCCAGCGATCCATTTATAGACTGGTGCAAGCATCTCGGAGTTGGAATATATGCTTTGATGATGTGATCAACGCATATGGTTTCATACAGACTTACGGAGAAGCCTGTATTTACAAGAAAGTGAGTGGGACCTCTGTAACATTTCGGGTGTTATATGCGGATGACATATTACTGATTGGAAATGATATAGAATTTCTGGATAGCATAAAAGGATACTTGAATAAGAATTTTCCAGTGAAAGACCTCGGTGAAGTTGCTTATATATTGGGCATCAAGATCTATAGGGATAGATCAAGATGCTTGATAAGAGTTTCACAAAGCACATACCTTTACGAAGTTCTAAAGAAGTTCAAAATGGACCAGTCAAATAAAAGGTTCTTGCCTGTGTTGCAAGGTGTGAAATTGAGTCAAAGTCGACCACGGTAGAAGTTAGAGATAAAATCAAGGCATTCCCTATGCATTAGCCATAGGTTCTATTATGTATGTCATGATGTGTACCAGACCTGATGTGTGCCTTGCCATAAGTTTGGCACGGAAGTACCAAATTAATTCAGGAGTGGATCACTAGACAGCGGTCAAAATTATCCTTAGGTACCTAAAGAGGACTAAGGAAATGTTTGTCGGTTATGGAGGTGATAAAGAGTTCGTCGTAAATGGTTTCGTCGATGCAAGCTTTGACACCGATCCGAATGACTCTAAGTCTCAATCGGGATACGTATTGAATCTGGGAGCAATTAGCTAGAGTAGCTCCATGCAGAGCATTGTAAACATAGAAATTTCCAAAGTGCATACGGATCTGAATGTGGCAGACCCGTTGACTAAAACCTCTCTCACAAGCAAAACATGATCACACCTTAGAACTCATTGGGTGTTAATCACATGGCGATGTGGACTAGATTATTGACTCTAGTGCAAGTGGAGACTATTGGAAATATGCCCTAGAGGCAATAATAAAGTGGTTAGTATTATATTTCCTTATTCATGATAAAGGTTTATTATTCATGCTAGAATTGTATTGACCGGAAACTTAAATACATGTGTGGATACATAAACAAATACCGTGTCCCTAGTATGCCTCTACTAGACTAGCTTGTTGATCAAAAGATGGTTAAGGTTTCCTAACTATAGACATGTGTTGTCACTTGATAACGGGATCACATCATTAGGAGAATTATGTGATGGGCAAGACCCATCAGTTAGCTTAGCATATGATCATTCAGTTTGTTGCTACTGCTTTCTTAATGTCAAATACATATTCCTTCGACCATGAGATCATGCAACTACCGAATACCGAAGGAATACCTTGTGTGCTATCAAACAACAAAACATAACTGGGTGATCATAAAGATGCTCTACAGGTATCTCTGAAGGTGTCTGTTGAGTTGGCATGGACCGAGATTGGGATTTTTCACTCTGTATGACGAAGAGGTATCTCTGGGCCCTCTCGGTAATACAACATCACAATAAGCTTGCAAGCAAAGTGACTAAGGAGTTAGTTACAAGATGACGAGTAAAGATACTTGCTGGTAACGAGATTGAACTAGGTATGGAGATACCGACGATCGAATCTCGGGCAAGTAACATACTGACAGACAAAGGGAACTACATATGTTGTCATAAAGGTTCGACCGATAAAGATCTTCGTAGAATATGTAGGAACCAATATGGGCATCCAGGTCCCGTTATTGGTTATTGACCGAAGAAGCATCTCGGCCATGTCTACATCATTCTCGAACCCGTAGGGTCCGCACGCTTAACGTTGGTTGATGATAAAGTATTATATGAGTTATGTGAATTGGTGACCAAATGTTGTTCGGAGTCCTGGATGAGATCATGGAGATGACGAGGAGCTCCGGAATGGTCCGGAGGTAAAGATTCACTACTAGGGAAAACCTTATACACAGAACTTTAGCAGTAGCGCGGGTCAAAAACGCACGCTTGTGCTAAGTAGCAGTAGCGCGCTTGTGCAAACCGCGCTACAGATAACGTCCTAGCAGTAGCGCGCCTGATTCTAAACTCACTACTACTAAAATTCTCACGGCTTAGCCGATAGGCTACACATAGTAGTAGCGATCTTTATAGAACCACGCTATGGCTACTTGCTTTGTAGCAACACGTTCACGCTGAAACGCGCTACTGCTAAAGGATGTAAAATTAAATGAAAAGCAAATAGAAAAGTAAATGAAAATGAAAGAAATAGAAGATGGTGAAAGGAAAAAAATAAATTGTAAAGAAAAATAAATGAAAAAGGGGAAAAAAGAGAAAGGAGTAGCAGTAGCGCGTATCGAAGAACGCGTTGTAGCTAACTTATCAGTAGCGCGCTTTCTGGAACGCGCTACTGCTACTTCTGACTTAACCACGGGGTTCGTCCTTCCCCGCGGCCACTTCCCCCAAATCCAACTCCTCCGCTCTTGCCGCCGCCGTCGCCCGTCGGCCGCCGCGCGCTCTCCGCACATCCTCGACGCCGCCCCCGACGCCGGATTCTATGCCGCCCCCAACCCCGACCTTGACGCCGTCCCGGACACCGCCTCGACCCCGACCTCGACGCCGCCCTCCGCCGCGCTCCCGAGCCCCGACCCCGAGCTCGACGCCGCCTGCCCCTTCCTCGCCGCAGGCACCCGAGGTGAGCACGCCTGCTCCTCCCTCTCCCCTACCCCTGCCTAGGGTTCTTCAAATTTTAGTTGCATCAAATTAGTTAGGGTTCATGTAAGGGTGTGGAAACGAATCGGATGCGGATGCGGCTCAAATTAGTTAGGGTTCATGTAAGAGTGGAAACGAATCAAATTTCTAAGGTGAATCATAAAGCGAGTAAAATTTGACCACTTATTTCACTTTTAAGTTGGATAATTGGAATATCCGCTACCACTTTCCACACCCTAGGTTCATCAAATTAGATGGTAATTAGGGCAGTAGTTCCTAGGTACAAATTAGTTAGTAAGAACTAGGTACTAATTAGGTACTAGTTTATTTTTATTTATATTAAGTTTATTTTTAGTAAGAACTAGTTGAATTAATAGAACTAGTTGAAGATGTCACATTTGTTGTTATTTTTTTAGTTAAAGCAATTTTTCCCGCATCAAAGTCGACGATGCCTATCCCGCATCCTCGTCGTTGACTCGGTGGAGGACGCCTGCTTGACCAGATGGGCCATGTCCAGGACTGGGCTCCGCCGGGCTGGTACTGGGAGGCGCTACCTACCGGGGGGCGCAGCTTGGTGAGGAGTCAGCCCGTCGTTGACCCGAACCTTCTTTGGTGGCGGTCGCGTGGGCCAGTGACGGTCGAGAGGCTTAAGGACCCCGCGGAGGTGGTACGTCACCCTGTCAGCGAGGAGGACGCGCACATCCGTCGCTACTTGTTTGCGCTGGAGCACATGTTCTCCAATACCTGGCAGGTTCTCCAGGGATCTCACTGGAGCTATGATCCGGTGATGGTTCCTTCTCTTTGGGTGTCCACCGCCCGCGCCGATACCCGTCGTTCGCTAGGGTTTTAGTTGTATTAGTGATGTTATATGTATGATACTATTCGGGATGTATTAGTGATAATATTCGACGATGTACGGACGCAAGAGATGATTTACTTTTGCTTATTGAATGCATGCTAATTTGAATACTTATTTATTTTATGATTTAGTTTTGCTTATTAATGCTCATGTCAATATGAGTCCTATAAGATATTTTGAAATGTATATCGTGTGTTGCTCAAATCGGATATGTGCTTTCCCAAGTGGCCGGTCATGTTTGTAGGTTACACCTCCGAGCGTCCTATGTTTTTCCGGAGTGTAGATTCATTCCGTTCCGGCAAATTTCAGGCGCTCGATATGTCCTATTTTAGCAAAGGTCATGCCGGATTTTTCCGTGAATTTTTGCATGACTTGTGCCAGATATGTAGGAAATATCGAGTGCCCCGGATTTGTGTGTTGAGTATCCTGGTAGTTGTCTTCGATCGATTTTCAATTAATGTTTCAACTATGAACCTAGGAAATGACTGACGACGAAAAGGTTTTCGGTATTTGCAAATACTGCGAAGACGAGCGCGGCCTGTGCGAAAGAATCTTCCTAGATGATGATAGGCGCTTCAGCATCAAGCTGGACGAGAACTTCGAAGTGGATACAGTAAGTCACAACGACAAGTCTTTTTTCGTAATTAAGCATGACATCTGCTTCATTTGCTTCAACTTATAATTTATTTATTTTTACTATTCTACTAGCGTATCCCCTGCCATGCAAGAGTTTTTGTCTTGGATAAGATAGGTTTCAGTCCTATGAAAACTACTATGATGGTAAAGAGAGTTTACTTGAAGACCGAGCATGGTTGTATTTTCCACGCAAAATTATACAACGCAGACACCTACACCTATTTTGGATGCAAAACTTGGCAAGCACTATGCAGGACTTATGCATTTGAGCCTGATATGGTTATCACCTTTAATATTCGTCCGGAAGATGATATTGAAGGTAGTATCGACATCTGGGTCGATGTGCAGACGCCTCCAGTTATACCATTATGTGAGTTTCTCTACCATATTTATTTCTTTGATATTGCTTATGCAAAAATAGTTGACAACTAATTTCTATTGACAACTTATTTCCAATCAAGCAAACATGTCCGGCACTTGGTAGACAGGACCTACTACTGTCCCGGGGCTGAACTAAACTGCGAGGAGATAAGTCATTATGTTTCATGGCTTGAGGATCTTCATACTGTCAAGACAAATTATTTTTTTGGACTTGAAAATCTTAGTACTCAAAACGTGCGACCAATAGTGTTCGTACTTAACTACGGTCACATCTATTTAGGAAAGATGGTAAGATTTTTACTATTTGTCCTCAGTGCATCTTTTGCATACATTAATTTTTAAGCTAAACTTCATTGATAAGTATGTTACTATACGATGTTCTTCAACAGGGACTCCCGATGAATGTTGTGCCTCATTGGATGGAAACTAAAGGTCGCATGAGAATTGTTAGCTCATGGCCAAGATATCCTAGAATGCACTTTAGTGCATACAGGATTTCTAATAGCGAGGAATGCTTAATAATTAAAGACTGGAGCAAAATTGTGAACGATCGCAGAGAAGTACTAGGGGGCAGCAATCAGAAGCGCAGCCCACGATTAGGAGACAGGTTCATCTGCATGCTCCAACTTGATGAAGCAGGAGTGCTACACATGTTTTATGTTATTTTACCTGAAAGAGAGCAGCAGGAGTGATTAATTAGCTAGCTAGAAATGAGTTTGAAGATGATGATGTGCTAGACTATGACTATGATGATTACATAGCTAGTGTTGGTGGTAATGACTATGATGATTATAATTAGCTAGTGTTGGTGGTGATTAGATAGCTACCGCAGCTAGTGTTGGTGGTGATTAGCTAGCTAGAATGAGTTTGAAGATGATGATGTGCTACACTATGACTATGATGATTAAATAACTACTGTTGGTGGTAATGACTATGATGATGATTACATAGCTTGTGCTGGCGGATTAGATTCAAGTGGAGGCAACCTGTGGCGCACATCGAAAGTACTACTAGTCCAAACTAGATCGAGTTTGAATTAGTAGTATACTTTTGACATGCACCATATATTGCCTCCACTTGAACCTAATCCACATTTATTTGACACACTGTTATGGACATAATGATATAAACCTCATAATTGGTATTGTACCAAAATTTGAATAACGGCGTATAAATACACTCAAAATAAAAAAATAAAAAAGAATACTAGTAGCGATGGACAGGAAAAACGCTGCTACTAGCTAGATTAGCAGCAGTGCGTTATAGAACAAATGCTGCGGCAATGAGTCTTAGCAGTAGCGCACGTCGTACGCGCTACTGCTAAGTAATAGCTGTAGCACCTTATTAGTAGCGCAGTTACCCGCGCTACTAGTGGCACTACTAGAAAAAGGGCTATAGATAATATGGACATCAATGGCGCACCACATTTGGTGCGCATAGCAGTGGCGCACCAGGTGCAGGTGCGCCATTAGTGTCCATATCACTAATGGCGCACCACACCCACGGTGCGCCACTACGAACAATTTTTTTTTTCAAAACTAGTAATGGCGCACCAGGGGATAGTGCGCCATTACTAGTTAAACTAGTAATGGCGCACCACACCCTCGGTGCGCCACTACTAACAAATTTTTTTTAATTTTTTTTCAAAGTTAGTAATGGGTGTGGTGCGCCATTACTAGTTTTAACTAGTAATGGCGCACCACACCCTCGGTGCGCCACTACTAACAAATTTTTTTTCAAAGTTAGTAATGGCGCACCACACCCACGCTGCGCCATTACTAACTTTGACCAAAAATTCCACCGAATGCACCCCCCGGACCGCCTTTTCAGTTTTAGAAAAAATAAAAGAAAATGACAGAAATGTCAAAAAAATAAAAGAAAATAAGTTTCGCATGTGATATGTGGTCTACTTATTGGGAAAATTTACAAATATGAATTTCGACTTTATTTGCAAAATCTCTCTGGAATTTGTAAAATGGGCATAACTTTTGCATACGAACTCGGACTAAAAAATTTTTTATATGAAAAATCATCTACTCGAAAAGTTACATCTGAATTCAACCGGGGGAACCCCGTTGAACATTTTTAAAATCCCCAAAAACCTAACATAAAAAAAAGTTACGATGCTTTTAAGATCTGGAGGCAAAAAAAAATCGAAAAAATTTCAAACTTAGTAGTGGCGCACCATTTGCCAGGTGCGCCACTAGTAACAGAAAAAAAAATAGTTTTGAATTTTTTTTCTTGTTCAAAATATGATACGTAATATGAACTATTTTTTCAAAATTTCAACACACTCATGAACATGAACAAAGTCCTAGACATCAACAAGGTTTAATAGGATTGATAGATATATCAACAAGTGCCTGTTAAGTGAGCTGGTGCTGGGGTTGGATAGAACTCTGAAGTTAAGCGTGCTTGGGCTGGAGTAGTGTGAGGATGGGTGACCTTTCAGGAAGTTTGACCACGGAGTGCGATTTGACTTGAGATTAAGCATATTGACCTGAGATTAAGACATAGTGACCCGAGATTAAGAAAAAAAATGAAAAAAAATTATTAGTAATGGCGCACTTCTATGTGGTGCGCCATTAGTAAGCCAGAGCACAAGGTAAATATGGCCCCCTGGGAGGCATACTAATGGCGCACCGTGTGATATACTAATGGCACACCGTGTGATATACAAATGGCGCACTACCCGGTGCGCCATTAGTATCTGGTATACTAATGGCGCACCCCTGGTGCGCCATTAGTATTAATTACTAGTGGCGTGATGCTAGTGGCGCACCTGTAGTGCGCCATTAATGGCCAAAACAGGTGCGCCACTAGCAGGCCTTTTCCTAGTAGTGTGGGCACTAAACCCGCGCTACTACTAGGGTTTTCCCTAGTAGTGATTGTTATATAGGACGATACTATTTGGTCTCCGGAAAGGTCTCGAAATGCACTGGGTATTTATCGGATCATCGGAAGGGGTTCCGGGAGGCTGCGCGGAGTTATTGGGCTTAACGGGCCAAAAGAGGGGAGCACACCAGCCCACAAGGGGTTGTCGCGCCCCACCTCATAGGTGCCGGCCTTAGGGAAGGAAGGGGAGAGGGCTAGCCCCCTCTTACCTTCTCTTCCATGTGAGAAAAAGGAAAGGGGGCGCCTCCCCTCCTGCCTTCTCCCCTGCGCCATAGGAACGAAAAGGGGGGCACCTAGGGCAGGATCCTAGGACGGCCGCCGGCCCCCTTGGGGGCACCCCTAGGGCTTCCTCGGCCTCCCCCCACCTATATATATATATTAGTAGAGGGAGAGGGGCAACACACACCATGATCCCCAAGCCGTGTGCGGCGCCCCCTCTCCCTCTAGTTCTAGTTCCTGCTCCATCCACGTTTGTTGTGCTTGGCGAAGCCCTGCAAATAGTTTCACCACCTCCGTCACCACGTCGTCGTGCTGCCGGAACTCATCTACTACTTCGCCTCTCTTGCTGGATCGAGAAGGCGAGGACGTCATCGGGCCAAACGTCTGCTGAACGTGGAGGTGACGTAAGTTCGGTACTTGATCGGGACGGATCGTGAAGGTGTACGACTACATCAACCGCTTCGTTAAACACTTCCCCTTAGCGATCTACAAGGGTATGCAGATGCTCTCCCCCTCTCGTAGCTATGCATCTCTATGGATAGATCTTGCGTGTGCGTAGAATTTTTTTGTTTTCCTTGCAACATTCCCCAACATTCTCGTGACCACCCAAATTTGTACAATCCTCAATGACAAAATCAGATTGTTGTTCTTCAACACTAGAACAACTAATACCTCTATATTCTCTGCGGTGGCCTTTTGTAAAAACAAATTTATCCATAACACCCTTTTGCGATCCAATGAATTTATCTACAAGTTACTTTTTTTTTTCTTTTCTCACAATCAGATAAATGATTTTTTTGGCAACATGGTTACAAAATAAATGGAGAGAAAACACCTGAATTCTTGAATCTTGGTCTTGGTCTCTTGGATTAAATTAGAAGAAATCCCATGCTGCTCCAGCTATTCAAATTCAAGCAATGCCACAACAGCAAAATCTATCTGAGTGCAATGTCGTACAACAAGGAATCAAGCAAGTCAAACATCCTTACACCAATTGATAATTACAGAAAATAGACAAGGGGGAAAGTTGAGATGCAAAAAATTACAAGGAACTGCTTGCCTCAGACAGTCGGATCTTGACCACGGCCCTAACAATGGATGGCAAGGCCGCGGGCTGCTGCTCTCCATGTTCCTGTCAAGGCACATGGAGTGTCTCCGCTAGCCGGCTCGCCTATGTGGCTCTATTCGCCGGGGCCCTTGTGGGTATTTCTAAGATGCAAAGATATCCACTGGAGTATTATGATCTAAGCGATATTTCATTGATTAGCTTGTATATTTGGGGTGTTGGCCTCTTAGGAACTTGGGGTAATAATTGGATTTGGGGAAGAGGAAGATGATGAGAACGGGAGGGAGACGATGAGTTGGCAGCGTGTTCCTCGGAGAGAGTTAAGGAAAGGATTCAGGGATTGTTTGACTTGTTCGTGCGTGACGGCTCGCTCCTTTATGGGCTGGGCTGCTTCTTATGCGTACTATTTTTTTCTTCAAAAATATATACAGTAGACATGCATAGGGTATGGGCCCCTGCTCGGGCTGGGCGCCTAGGCCGTCGCACTCGCTGCCATGGCCCAGGGTCGGCACTACATATAGTTAATGTATATGATATTCTTCAAGATATGATGCATCGGTTACCCTTTTATACCTACTGCCTCTGTTTCTAATAAAAGTCTTTTTAGATATTTTAATACAAACTATATCACTAGTCGAAAAAGGGCCTATTGTCCCGGTTCGTAAGGGCCATTTGTCAAGGTTGTTGAACCGGGACTAAAGTGTCGTTACTAATGCCCTAGGCCTTTAGTCCCGGTTCTTACACAAACCGGAACAGATGGGCCTCCACGTGGCTGGTGCGGCGAGCCCATGCAGGAGGCCCTTTGGTCCCGGTTGGTGCCACCAACCGGGACCAATAGGCATCCACGCGTCAGCATTTCAGGGGCTGGTTTTTTTTTGAAATGGGGGGGGGGGGGGGGTTGGGGGTTTTGGGGGGTTAATTTAGGTGTTTCATATATCGTGTTAGCTAGCTAATTAATAGAGAGAAGTGTCCTCTCTTATCTCCGTGCTTGGTCGACCGTACGTACTATACGTATAGAGAGGACTAGACACGCTAGCTAGTAAGCAAATGAAGGAAACAGAAGATCGTCATGAACATATGCATACAAAGAGAAGTGATATCGACCAACCTCTCCTTCTCTGAGAGATTGGTCGAACAACAGGTTCTCGTATATCCATCCGACGCTACTGGCTACATATATATAATATAATTATCTCTTACAATATAATCTCCTAATTATATATGAACTCAGGGTCCACATGGTATTCTCCGTCTTTATCGATCATATGGTCAAGAAAGAATGCTGCCAATTCCTCTTGAATTGCTCGCATACGATGTGGTGGTAGGAGTTCATCCCGCATCCGAAATATCTAATTTGAAGAATGGGGTCAATAAATATATATGAATAAATTAAACTCAACACAAATGATGGTGATAAAATAAAATTGTGAATATTATTATTTACGCACTTCATATTGTTTGTCAGAGTAGCCCCGCTCACAGGTCGTGTGGCAGATGGACTCGCAAACGTAGTATCCACAGTAATTATTCCCGGCTTCCTGCCACAACCACTTTACAAGAAATAGAGGTCAATCAAAGTGATAAGCAAGCATGCTAAATGGTATTGATGAAACTAGCGCTTGAATCACTGGGAGATGCGCGGAACATGGTACTATAGTACTTACTTTCGGGTGTTTATATTGCAGCTTCTTCGGCATTCCCGGAGTTTTTGAGGTGAATTTTTCCAAACCCTGCCAGACAAAGAAAGCAATTACTTGATATCAGGAAATGAACAAAGTTGCCGATATGGTGCGATAATGAGCGATTTAACTTACCTCTCTAGCATTTCAGTCATGTCCGCATACTCCTTGGGATCTTTTCGTCTCGAGTCTAAGACGGTTACTAGTCCCTGCTCAAGCTTAATCTCTAGGAGAATATAGTGGAACCTGCGCATGCATGCATAACTCATCAATTACATTACTATAACCTTGACTAATAAGGGAAACCGAATATGCACAAGAAAGTAACACTCACTTGAAGTTGTAAGGAAAGAGTATTATAGCTTTGTTTTGATTTAATACAAACGATTGTAGCAACTTGGCCTCGGTATCTTTTTCCTGAAATTCAACCATATATGCATCTATGAGATTTGTGTTAATGAACCCAATATCACCGATTTGTCTTTTCTTCAATTCAGCGATCTTCAATCTGCATAATACAGTGAGGATAATTATAAATACATGCAATGAAAGCTAACCTATATATAGAGACTTAATGACAGAAGTAGTACTTACAAACAGTAGCAAGTGATCGTTAATTTATCGAGGGTATGTTGATTGAAAAACTGGAAGAACTCCTCAAAAGGAACATTCAACAGATCAATTCCAACAAGGTCATGCTCCTCTTTAACTCTCAGCATCAAAATATTCCTCCCCCCAGACTCTCTGCAGGTTTTCATGTACCAATCATGGAATCTTTGCATCATCGTTGTTAGAGATCTTTCATCTTTGACGAGAGGCTTCCCGTACTCGTATCTGTGTTCATCCACCTCCAAGAAATCATAATATACATCATCGGGCAGGTAATCTCCAAGATTGGTATAATCGGGCACCATCCTCGGATCATTAGCGACGATATCGCTAGACACCTTGAGCGGGGGGCACGATTGGTTCGCTTGTTCTCCGAGCTGGGCAATTTTTTTCCCAGCTCGTCGTTCTTTTAACCTCTGATCACTGATAGTACTTCCCGACCGCTCTGCTTCGATAAATGACCTTTCCATAATGCGCTCATAGTTGCCATTCGGTGGATACTTTGGTGGTTTCTTCAGGGCAGCCAGAGTGCACTTCGCTTTCACTGGATCTATCTTCTCCTCCGGAGGTGGATGTTTCTTTGATTTCACCCCTTCAAAGAAGTTCGTCACTTCGGCTCGCACGATCTTCGCGTTTTCCTCCAGGGTCCTCTCGTATGGTAACTTCTCTGGAGTCTTCAGAGAAGGACTAAATCTGTATTGCCTCCCGCCTCTGGTTGTACTGCTAGACGCCGGAGCAGACGGAGCGGCTGCGGCTGTATTCTTTCCTTTCTCACGAGGTGGAGGAGAAGGACTACGATGCACCAGAGCAGCCGGAGTGGCGGCGGGTCTCTTTCGCCCTTGCTGACGAGGCGGGGAAGGAGGAGGCTGAGTGCCCTGATCACTCGCCGGAGGAGGAGACGGAGGAGGAGGCGGAGTGCCGAGGCTGAGTGCCATGATCACTCGCTGGAGGAGGAGGCAGAGTGCCCTGACTCGCCGGAGGAGGAGGAGGAGGCGGAGGCGTCCAGTTCGGAAGGTTGATGAGCTCCTTCCGCCATAGGCATGGAGTCTTCAGAGAAGAACCCAGCCGAGTCTCCCCTTCACCCATAGGGTGGTCAAGCTCGAGGTCCTCAAATCCGTCCATTATTTCATCCACCATCACCCTAGCATATCCTTCTGGAATCGGCCGGCAGTGATAGGTTGCGACAGGTTCAGGAGGTGCAACAGAGCCAACAGCCGCCTTGACTTTCAATTTCATCCATTGCGTCATAAGGTGGCAATGTTGAGACTCCGTGATAGCATCCACGGGGTAGCTAGTAGGAGCCGTGAAGACAGGCTCCTGCTAAAGTAGCTCGGTGGAAGCCACGCTGCTTCTCCGCTGAGATGGCGAGGTAGCTTCGGGGGAAGCTTCGGCAGGTCTTTTGCTGCGATTTGCTTCTCGTTCCTCTATCGCTTGTACCCTTGCATGCAGCGCCTGCAGTTGAGTATGCTCCACTTTCTTCCTCCTCTCCTCGCATTTGTAACCGCCTGCGTCCGGAAACCCAGCCTTCCACGGAACGGAGCCTGGCATGCCTCGTGTCCGTCCAGGGTGCTGAGGATTCCCGAGGGCCATTATGAGCTCGTTGTTCTCTCTGTCTGGAACGAACGTCCCTTGCTACGCTGCATCGATATACTCCTGAAGCCTCGTGACGGGTATTCTCAGTTGCTCGTTCGTCCAAACGCACTTCCCTGATACAGGGTCCAAGGTTCCGCCAACCCCGAAGAACCAAGTCCGGCAACAGTCTGGCCTGTTCAATGTCTCTGGTTCGACCCCTTTATCAACCAGGTCATTCTCAGCCTTGGCCCACAACGGCCGGGCTTTGAGGTAGCCACCTGACCCCTTGCGATGGTGAAGCTTCTTCTTTGCAGCATTTTTCTTTTTTTTCGCTGACATCTTCTTACTCTTGTCCGATGTCTTGTGGGCCACAAATGCGGGCCAATGATCTCTCATCTTCTCATACCGGCCGGTGAATTCTGGTGTCTTTTCTTTGTCGACAAACGATGTTTTCATCTCATTCTTCCACCTCCTGAATAGTTCTGCCATCTTCTTAAGAGCATGAGACTTGATCAATTGCTCTTTAACTGGCTTCTCCGGATCCTCCTCCGGCGGTAGGGTGAAATTTGCCTTCAGCGCGGTCCAAAGGCCATCTTTCTGCATATCGTTGACATAAGACACCTCAGGGTTTTCCTTCTTAGGCTTAAACCATTGGTGGATACTGATCGGGATCTTGTCCCTAACAAGAACCCCGCACTGAGCAGCAAATGCTTCCTTTGTCCAGATGGGTTCAATCGGCATGCCATCGCGCACGATTGCTGTGATCTCAAACCTTTCATCCGAGCCCAACTTTTTCTTTGGGCCTCGTCTCTTTTACCGAAGTTGTGCTCGACCCGGAGGGCTAGAAAAAAGAAGAAAGACGAGAGTTAATTAATATGTGTACATACCAAAACAATGAATGCATCAATTAGCTAGTCAGCACATGTTGAACTAATATATATACCTGGCCGGACTCGGTTCGGTCACCGGAGCTGTCATCACGGTCACCTTCTTGCACCGGCATTGGGTCACCGGAGCCGTCATCACGGTCTCCTTGCACCGGCATTGGGTCACTAGAGCCATCATAATCATAGCCTGCTTCTTCACCCTCTCCTTCCAGACCATCGGTGTCATTGAGAAACGACAAGACGGCATAACTTCCTTCTGCGATTATGTCCCCCAACACCGCTTCTGTTGCTTCGTCTCGGGGGTGCTCCATAGTTTCTGCAAATATTTACAACATGGCAATTATTATTCAAACATGACAGATGGATATATTAGTGGCAAACGTAGAACTAGCTAGCTAATCACAATAAGGAATCATATTAGTGGCCTCGACGCTGCTTCACTAGGGTTTGGGGTGGCCTCGACAACGCTTCAAGGGTTTGGGGTGGCCTCGGCTACGCTTCAAGGGTTTGGGGTGGCCTCGACAACGCTTCAAGGGTTTGGGGTGGCCTAGACGACCCTCGACCCCTCGGTGACCCCTCGACCCTCTGCCCTAGTTCCCGACCCTCGACCGCTCGGCGATCCTGGACACCCTCATTCCCAATAAAAAAGAAGAAAAAAAAGAGGAGAAGAAGAAGGAATAGAGGAGTAGAAGAAAAAATAGATTTCCACTCCTCTATTCCTTCTTCTTCTCCTCTTTTTTTCTTCTTCTTCCACTTCTTATTATTTCCGGTGGTGGCCGGGCCGGGCGGTTTTCTTTTCCTTCTTCATTTTTTCCTTTGTTTTTTCTTATATGTTTGTTTTTGTTTTCACTCTACATTTTCGTACATATGAAAAAAAATAAAGTTTCTATACAAAAGTGCACAATTTTTATGAACAAATTACAACATCTAAATTAACTACACATCTAAATAAATATAACTAACATCTGAAATTTTCCTAATCTTAAAACTAAACTAAGCATAAACTAAAATAATCTAAAAAACATGTAAAAACATCTAAAAATCTAATATAGCACGGCGCAAGGGCGGAGCGACACGGCGGAGGGGCCGGCGCCGGCGCCGGCGGGGCAGGGCAGGGGCGCAGGGGCGCGGGAGCAGGCTGGTGCTCACAGGGGCGGCGGGGCACGGTGGGCGGCGCGTCGGGGCCGGCAGGGGCACGAGGGTCGACCCCGTCATCGGGGCAGAGGGCGTCAGCGGCGGCGGTGGCGACGTTGAGCAGCCTGACGGCGTCGGTGGTGGCGGCGACGGCGACGTTGAGCAGCCTGAAGGCGTCGGTGGCGGCGGCGACGGCAAGGTGGAGCAGGGGCGTCGGGCGGCGACAGCGATCGAGGAGGACCAGGGGCGTCGGGCGGCGACGGCGAGGAGGAGCAGGGTCGTCGGGGGAGAAGAAGTGATGGATTTTGTCGAAACTGCTAAGTGTTTTCTTATATACCCAGGGCATTGGTACCGGTTCGTGGCACCAACCGGGACCAATGCCCCCTTTAGTCCCGGTTGGTGCCACCAACCTGGACCAAAGGTCTCTTTTCAACAGCCCAAAGGGCGGGAAGCAGAGGCCTTTGGTCCCGGTTGGTGGCACCAACCGGGACTAAAGGGGGGGCATTGGTCCCGGTTGGTGCCACAAACCGAGACCGATTCCCCCCTTTAGTCTTGGTTGGTGCCACCAACCGGGACCAAAGGCCTTGCACAGCGGCGTGATGGTGGGAGTTTAGTCCCACCTCGCTAGTTGAGAGCATTCGACACCTGTTTATAAGCTCGGTTGCCTCTTCCCTTTCGAACTCCTCTGAATTGCAGGCCTATGGGACAAATCTAACACTGCTATGCCTATGGGCCTACTGGGCCTTCTGCTGGCCTGAATCCTGGCCCATGGATGGGTTTCTAGTCGTATTCAGGCCGTGGTGGCCCTGTAATTTTTTATTTCTTTCCTAGTTTTTTTGTTTTCTTTTTTGCTTTATTTATTTTGTTTTGTTTCTACTTACAACAAAATACTTATTTGTTTTATTTTATTTTGTTTCTAATTACTTATTTATTTTATTTTATGATAATTCTTTTTGCTATTAAACTTTCTAACAAAAAAAGTTCTTTATGAAAGTTCTTTTTGCTTTTAATGATTTTGAACAGAAAATACTTTGATAATTTTAGTATGGTTGAAAGTTGGCATGGTATCATCATTTCACCCACATAGCATGTGCAAGAATTATTTTTTTTCCCAGTTTTTTTGTTTTCTTTTTTTCTTTATTTATTTTGTTTTGTTTCTACTTACAACAAAATACTTATTGGTCTTATTTTATTTTGTTCAAAATGCACCATTCAAAGCCACATCATCACTTTCCAACCCTTTCTAACTTCATTTGTTATTTTTCATGCATTTACTGATTATTTTGAGCTATAAGACCCTGAAATTGAAAAGCATTTCAAATGAACTCTGAAAAGGTTGAAAGTTGGCATGGTATCAACATTTCATCACATAGCATGTGCAAGAAAGTAGAGAGGGTTACAGCAAAAACTGGATACACTTCGTGTACAAAACGGACAATCTCTTTCGAAGTATCAGGGTTTCATACGAAAACTCGTCTGTTACAAAGGGATTTCATTTTTTTGAACTTATTCGAACTCCATACATTTTCTGTGTTCAAAATGCACCATTCGAAGCCACATCATCAATTTCCAACCCTTTCTGACTTCATTTGTTATTTTTCATGCACTTACTGATTATTTTGAGCTATAAGACCCTGAAATTGAAAAGCATTTCAAATGAACTCTGAAAAGGTTGAAAGTTGGCATGGTATCATCATTTCATCCACATAGCATGTGCAAGAGAGTAGAGAGGGTTACGGCAAAAACTGGATGCACTTCGTGTACAAAACGGACAATCTCTTTCGAAGTATCAGGGTTTCATACGGAAACTCGTCTGTTACAAAGGCATTTCATTTTTTGAACTTATTTGAACTCCAGACTTTTTTTGTGTTCAAAATGCACCATTCAAAGCCACATCATCAATTTCCAACCCTTTCTGACTTCATTTGTTATTTTTCATGCATTTACTGATTATTTTGAGCTATAAGACCCTGAAATTGAAAAGCATTTCAAATGAACTCTGAAAAGGTTGAAAGTTGGCATGGTATCATCATTTCATCCACATAGCATGTGCAAGAAAGTAGAGAGGGTTACGGCAAAAACTGGATGCACTTCGTGTACAAAACGGACAATCTCTTTCGAAGTATCAGGGTTTCATACAGAAACTCGTCTGTTAAAAAGGGATTTCATTTTTTTGAACATATTTGAAATCCAGACTTTTTCTGTGTTCAAAATGCACCATTCAAAGCCACATCATCAATTTCCAACCCTTTCTGACTTTATTTGTTATTTTTCATGCATTTACTGATTATTTTGAGCTATAAGACCCTAAAATTGAAAAGCATTTCAAATGGACTCTGAAAAGGTTGAAAGTTGGCATGGTATCATTATTTCATCTAATTAAACCATACATTGAAATTATGTAAAACATTTCAATGCAACAACAAATGCAATCATAATCGCAACCAAGGTAACAATTGATCCAACTGCATAATGATACCAAGCCCCGGTATCAATGGCATATTTTCTAACCTTTCTAATCTTCAATTGCATTGCATCCATCTTGATCTTGTGATCATCGACGACATTCACAACATGCAACTCCAATATCATCTTCTCCTCCTCAATTTTTTTTATTTTTTCCTTCAAATAATTGTTTTCTTCTTCAACTAAATTTAACCTCTTGACAATAGGATCCGTTGGAATTTCCGGTTCAACCACCTCCTAGATAAATAAAATCTATGTCACGTTGGTCGGCATAATTGTCATAAACAATAAATGAACCAAATAGTTATAAAAATATAATATATACCACATCCGAATCATAGACAGGACGAGGGCCGATGGGGGCGGATACCAAAACCATCGCACTATATAATAACAAGGAATAATAAAAGTAAGAAAATTAGACAAGTATCTATCTGAAGTAAGAATTTTTTTCTTTCGGAAAGAAGATAAGAACAAGAGGCTCACCACGGTCGTGCCGGCGACGAGATCGGCGCGGGCGATCGACGGCGGTGAACACAGGGACGGGACGTGACGGACCGCTAAACCTAGACAAATCTCGGGGAAAATGGAGATCGGAGGTCGAGTTTCGAGAGGAGAAAGATTAACTAGTGTGGCTCACACATTTCATCGAACACCTCATGTGCATAGGAGGTGAGCTAGAGCACCCAAATGCCCTCCCCTCGCTGGCCAGAAAAAACAGAGCACTGTGGAGTGCTCTGCCGTGGCGATGGGGTATATATAGGCAACTCATTTGTCCCGGTTCGTGGCTATAACCGGGACTAAAGCTCCACCTTCTGTCCCGGTTCTAGCCACGAACCGGGACCAATGTGTGTGGGCCTGGAGAGAGGCCCATTGGTCCCGGTTCGTGCCTAGAACAGGGACAAATGGGTCCATACGAAACGGGACCAATGCCCACGAGGCCCCGGCCGGCCCCCCGGGCTCACGAACCGGTACTAATGCACCCCATGGGTCCCGGTTCGTGCAGAACCGGGACTAATGGGATGGCCAGGCCCGAACGAAAGCCCTGTTTTCTACTAGTGTATACGAATGTATATGGACATATTTTAGAGTGTAGATTCACTCATTTTGCGCTGTATGCAGTCCCTTACTAGAACGGAGGGAGTAGGACAAAACACATTAAATGTGATACAGGTCATTGTAGAACTTGTAGCTAAATGTGTATTAATGTGCCATATATATATATATATATATATATATATATATATATATATATATATATATATATATATATATATATATATATATATATATATACTTCTAGACAAAATTGTAAAGATTCGAATGTGGACTACATATGGATCAAAATGACTGAATCCACACTCTAAAATATGTCTATATACATCCGTATGTAGTCTTTACTGAAAACTCCAAAAACTTTTATTTACGAACGGAGGGAGGAGCAAAAAACACATTAAATGTGATATAAGTCATTGGGGTCTAGAAGTCTATATATGGAACATCATTTCACGCCATTCCATATCCTTTTGACACTTTTTAAAGGCTTGATTGACCCTTTGGCTGTGGTTGGAGCGCGTAATTCAAGAATGGACGGAAGGTCTGCCGCCGCTTGTTTTTTGGTGATGCTTGTGTTGTTCGGAAGCACTACATCTGCAGGTGTGTTCTCTCCCTTTTTTTAACTAGATTTCCTAGGGCATATGTTATTTCAAACGAAGAGCCTTGAGAAATCTTCATAAGATTTCAAAATCATACTACCATGAGTTTTCTCTAATATGATCTTGATCGATGTATATTCTGCGTATTTCCTTGAGGCTTTTCACAACTTATCACTTTTACGCAATGATGTAAAGATCTTGTTATTACAATCCATCTCTCACTCTTATGGTTTAATTTCTATTATGTTTGTGTATGCAGAGAAATGTTTGACTTCTTCGTTTTATCGGCTGTTGTTTTGTACCAAGGGTATTTGCAAGTCTGTATGCGTGGGTCGTTTCGGTTACCCTGGGCAGGAGATCCGCGAACATTGGTGCAGTAATTTTTTCTTTGCCAAGTGCACCTGCAAGGTTTGCGTTGATGGATAGAGCTTAATGGATATGCTAAGTGCACTTCATGTTATCAATAAATAATCCATCACATCGTGTCCTTGAATGACGTATGTTATGCATGGGAGTGTATGCTTGGGAAACAACATGGGGGACATAATGTATTCGAGAAACATGCGGGACAATATTTGACCTCATGGCCTGAAAATTCAAACCTGAGCCCAGTCTCAGCTGCAACTGATATCACATTCGTCCACACACGTTGGGATGTGCTCCTTCAGTTTGTATTTGCAGCTGTATTCAGAAGGTATCGACATAAATCATAGTAACGTGGGCCTCAGTCGCATTAAAAGTTGTAGGTGTCGTCTTCCACCCGGCCGAAACGGACCCTGGTGCACGGCCTAGTTATTTTTCTGTTCCATCCGGAGCCGTTGGGCTTACACGGAAGGCATAATGGCCATCCCCTCAAAAAAGGAAAAGGAAGGCATAAACGGCCACCAACCTAGGCCACTTCCTCCCGATCCTGCCGCCTGTTCTTTCGATCCCTCACCATGTCTGCATCATCGTCCTTGTGCATCGTTTGCGTCGGTACTTGTTGAACAACAACAATTCGCGTCGTCTTCTATCAGAGTTGTTTGCATGCTGGGCGTATTACATCAATCTCCTGCAGCTGGAGAATTTTCAATGAAAAATGTTTCCTCAGCGATATGGCTCGTACTAGCATATGGTAGCATTATCTGGTTTTAATTACTTTGAGCTATTTGGCCTCCACATAAAACTGTAGTATTTGTCCCAAGTATTTTCTCTGTCAAAACCGAGCAGGCGAGCTTCTTCCTCGTTTCCCCCCAAGCCCGCTGGCACCTACTACTTCTCCTTGGGCGACTCCTGCGGTGTCAGCTGGCCGACGGCACGTCAAGACACCTCGCCATAACTGAGGGGGGAGGAGTTGGTGACTAGCGCAGTACTGCACGGTGGTGTTCCTCATCTTTGGTAACCTACACTGCTGCAGGCCGAGCTTCGTGCTTGGTCGTTGACAGTTTGGCAGCGGACTTTGTGCATGGCCGTTGAGTATTGCTTACGTCGAATCATGACCAGACATAATTCAGAAACAGTTATCAGCATGCATACAAAGCCAATCAGCTTGATTGCCGCATGCAAAGACAGGCTCAGTTAATGAGTTCAACAGCTGGTGAGCACAATCATGTGCAATTCCATTCAAACTCCTGCATATATGGAATATGCTCGGGGTCGCTCCGTTACAATTGCGATGAAAGGCCTTGATGGACTGCTCGAGCGCAGTCATCCTTGATGGGCACAGTGTTCTATCCGGCGGCGCACTCCTTAGACGTAAGCTGATTATCCAGCAGAAGAAACAAACTTCACGATCAAAGAATTGCACGAACTGCCTCTGCTCCTCCCCTAGCGAGCTCCTCCCCTAGCGAGTTCCGCTCCCCCCGCCGGCGGCCACTCTGGCCCCGGCGTCCACCTCCACTTCCGCCGGCGGCCACCCAGGCCCCGGCTCCCTCTCCCTTCTCCGGCGGCCACCCGGGCCCCGGCTATCCTTCCGCTGCGCTCGCCCAGGGGGCTGTTTCGCCATGGCTTCGGGTCCGGCCAGCCCCGCTTCGGTGTCGTCGAGGCTGCAGCCCATCGTCTCCGGCTTGGGGCTGTCAGGCTCGTCTGGTTCTGCGGGCGCGTCCACCGGTGCTGGAGGTGCGCCGGCTCGAGCTATCGATGGCCCAGCTGCGGGCTCCTCCGCGCCATGGCGCGGGCCGTCCCGCAAGGCTCTTTGGCGCAAAAGGAAAGCGTTTCGGAAGCAGGCGGCGGCGGGAGGAGCCCGGTCGCGCTCGCCGGCGTCGTCCCAGGAGAGGAGAGAGATCCCGGCGGATCTGTTTGGCCTTTGCTTCACATGCTTCAGGGAGGGTCACCGCCGGGAAGACTGCAACTTTCCACCGCTGTGCATCCGGTGTGGTCTGGAGGGTCACATTTCCTCGGAGTGCAAGCGGCCGAGGAGTCCAAGGTCGGAAGAAGATCTCCGGCGGGATGCCGTTGCCAAGGTTGCGTGTGCTTCGCAGCCGCCGATGCAGGCCGGACTCGCGAACAGGCTGTCGCGGGCGACTAGGCAGACCGCTCCGCCGGAGAGGTCCTCGCCAGTGCCGGTCGACACCGCACCTGTGGGGTTCGGGCAGGCATCGGCTGCAGCTGTCGCTTCCGGTGCCATCTGCGTGCTCCGTAGGACGCCGGAGATGGAGGATCTTGAGCAGCGTTTGAGGCTGGCGGTGGTGGCGTACGTGGGCGGCACTCGGCCCCAGTGTCGTGCCGGGAGGCGGCGGAAGGAGTGTCGACGGCCCTGCGTATTCCCCTCCATCGGTTCTCTGTCCACAAGTTCCATCCCGAGGACTTCCTGGTGGTTTTCGCTTCGCCGGAGCTGCGCAATAAGGCGTTGGCGGCGGGCACCGTTGAGTATGGCTACTTCAAGTTGTTCATCAAACCATGGCTCAAGCAGGCGCAAGCGGTGTCCAGAGTGATGCGTACTCAAGTGTACCTCATGATCGAGGGGATTCCATCTCATGCGTGGACGACCGAGACGGCGGCCGAGCTCCTTGGCTCGTCGTGTCTGGTGGAGAGTTTGGCTCCGGAGACAGAAAATCGCGAAGATCTCTCCCTCTTCAAGCTACGAGCCTGGTGTGTGGATCCTGATGAAGTGCTGGCGGACAAGCGGCTATGGGTGCCGGAGCCGGAGGAGAACGGAGGGCCGGCAGCAAGGTCGCCGACGTCCCGTGCTTTGCTGGAGTATAAAACGCTCATCCACATTGGAAGATTGCGCGAGCACGAGGGTCCAGAGCGCTGGTTCAGGCCTCCTAGTTCCGATGGTAGCGGGCAGAGTGGCTTGCCGGGGAACTCCGGGGACATCTCGGGTCGGGGAGAATGGCGCGTCTTGCCGTGGTCGAGGGGTGCACGTGATCACCGCAGGGGGGCGCCGGGCAGTGGTGCGCACGGCGGCTCCTACAAGCAGGCTCTGTTGGGACGCATCGGGCCGTCAGAGTGGAGGTTACCGCCGATGGCTCGTGGCAAGGAGGTGTCGGCGAGCGCGCCCGTGGTCACCACGGCCACTGCGACAGGGACTAGCCAGGGAGGAGCAGTGGCTGCAGCCCAAGTCTTGCCGGTGGTGCAGATTGCCACAGAAGATCCGGTGGTGCAGATTGCCACAGAAGATCCGGGCAGGTGTAGTGGGACCCGACCATGCCAGGAGGCTACGGTGGCCATCGTATCGCAGGTTCCGTTGGGCCCGGATAG
Source organism: Aegilops tauschii subsp. strangulata (assembly GCF_002575655.3). Lineage (NCBI taxonomy): Eukaryota > Viridiplantae > Streptophyta > Magnoliopsida > Poales > Poaceae > Aegilops > Aegilops tauschii. Next base: position 516,701,440 of record NC_053039.3, read on the forward strand.
CCAGGCTTTTGACCAAGTGGAGAGAAGGGATCAGGTTCCCACCAATGCCAGCTCGCAACAGGTGATTGACAGCGCGGGATAAGACGCGCCAGGAGGCGGCTTTGGGGATTCAAATCCAGCCATCCCGTCCGCAACTGATTCGGTGGGGGCCGCCAACGCCCAATCCCTAGCTATTGCCGAGGAGGAGGCCCCACTGGTTCTGCTGCCAGACAAAATCGCAGAGGGGTGGGCACCGGTCTTGGACGCGGTGCAGCTAGCGACAACGGAGATGATCGACCGCCCATCAGGTGGTTCGGTGGACCCGGGCCCCAATATACAGGAGTCTGGTGCGGGTTTTGAGGGGCCGACATGACCACGCCACATGGATGCATGCAAGAGCTGTTGCATGGCGGCAATACTGCTGTTCCTGGGGCAATTACCGTACAACGCCGCAAGGAGAACTTATCTGCGAAAGAAATCGCAGCGCTTGGGAACATCAAGGAGTTTTGCGCTGGGTTGCTTAAAAAGGTTGCCCCGCCGCTTCTCAAGGAGTTTGAAGGTCTGCAAGGGGTCAAATCAGGCCAAGACCCATTCACCCCACGCCGCACAACTCGGTCCATTTGTGCAAGTAGCTCTAGGAAGACGAAGGCCTCGGCAGCTGAAACGGTGCTGCTTAGAACCCTGGGCCTGGACTGTGATGATCTGGCGGTCTCGGAAGATGCGCTAGGTCAGCTCGGTACAGTCTTCGACTCGCCACTCCAGGAGCCGCAGTTGAGGGCCATCACGGCTATCTTCGGGAAGGCGATACCGCTCAACCTCTCGGAAGAGGCAGGGATGGCAGAGCCGATCTTGGCGCAGTAGGCACGTTGGTGCCGGTGGTGTTGGAGGCATCTTGTTCCGATGTCGTTCGACACTTTGGAGTTAGTGTGTTGGAATGTTAAAGGCCTTAACAGTCCGGCCAAAAGGAAGGCGCTTAGGGGTTTTGTGGATTCTACTCGCGCGGCGATTGTTTGTATCCTAGAAACTAAACTTGAGGTGGTGGACACTTTTGTAATCTTGCAATGCATGGGGCCGAACTATGATGGTTTCACTTACTTAACGGTGTTGGGCATTAGAGGTGGTATCTTTCTGGCATGGGACACCACACGGGTCCTCTTGTCAAATTATGTCAATGACTCCCATAGCATTTCGGCGTACGTCTTGCCCAAGGAGGGAGAGACATGGTGGCTCACAATAGTATATGGGCCTCAGGAAGATGAGCGCAAAATTAACTTCCTTAATGAGCTTTCGGAGCGTAGATCACTATGTCTAGGGCCATGGCTAGTCTTGGGAGATTTCAACCTCATCCTTTATGCGGCAGACAAAAACAACTCTAACTTGGACAGGAGAATGATGGGGAAGTTCAAACGCTTTGTGGATGATAACGCGCTCAAGGAGCTCTTTTTGCATGGACGCAAATTCACGTGGAGCAACGTAAGGGAGACACCCACGCTCACAAAGATCGACCGTGCTTTTGTTTCCGTAGATTGGGAGCTAGATCACCCGGAGTGCTTGCTGCAAGCTTTATCTACCGAGCACTCCGATCACTGCCCACTCCATCTTGCACTTGAGGAGCGCATGCATGCCAGAAGGAGGTTCCGTTTTGAAAAGTTCTGGGTCAAAATGGATGGGGTTTTGGATGTATTCAAGGAGGCCTGGCTCTGCGATCCGAATATCACCAACCCGTTCTTGCGCTTATACATCATGCTACGAAACACAGCCCGAGCGCTTGCTACATGGGGGCAGAAGGAGATCGGGAACATAAAGCTGCAAATTGCTATTGCGAACATAGTCATCCTGCGGTTTGATTACGCTCAGGAGAGTCATATTCTGACTGAGGAGGAGAGATGGCTTAGACGAACCCTAAAACAGCTTGTACTAGGGCTGGCATCCCTAGAGAGGACTATTGCGCGACAGAGGTCAAGAATTACATGGCTTCAAGAAGGGGATGCTAACACGCAGTTGTTCCACCTGGTAGCTAATGGGAGACATATGAAAAACTACATTCCTTCCTTGACCATGGATGGGTGCATCTTCATGGATTAGAAGGGCAAGGAGGAAGCCTTCTACAAAGCTTACAAGGACCTGCTAGGCAAGGATGGAGCCCGAGATTTCACACTTGATTTGGAGGGGCTTGATGTCAGGGCCATTGATCTTTCGGACCAAGATCGCGTGTTCTCTGAAGATGAGATCTGGGCAGTTATCAAGGATATGCCTTCGGACAAAGCACCTAGGCCGGACGGGTTCATTGGCATTTTCTTTCAAAAAGCGTGGGAGAAGGTGGATCTAGTTGCTGCGGTTCACAAGTTTTTCCTTGGCAATGGAAGGGGATTTGGAAGGCTCAACCAAGCTCTGATCACTCTGATACCGAAGACACCGGAAGCATGCGCGGTGTTCGACTTCCGACCTATATGCCTTGTGCATAGTATGCCCAAGATAGCTTCCAAGCTACTGACTGTCAGGATAAGACCGCGCATGGGAGAGCTTGTATAGATGAACCAGTCCGCATTCATTAAGGGCAGATGTTTGCATGATAACTTTCCCTTGGTTCGGCAAATGACGTGCTCGATGCATAGGAGGAAAGCCAAGGGAGTGATGCTCAAGCTTGACATAACCAAAGCTTTTGATTCGCTGGCGTGGCCGTTTCTGTTTGAGGTGTTAAGAGCCAAGGGCTTCTCGGAGCGTCGGATCTCTTGGATTGCGATCTTCCTCACCACCGCCAGCTCGAGGGTGCTAGTGAATGGATGTGCTGGTGACAAGTTCATGCATGCTAAAGGACTGAGACAAGGGGACTCGATATCTCCCTCGCTATTTGTTATTGTCATGGACGTGCTTACGGCAATCATCTCCAAGGCGCATGAGGCACGAGTGCTTAGTACCATCAATAGATGTAGCCCAATGCAGCGCTTGTCCCTGTATACTGATGATGTGGTGCTCTTCATAAAACCAACATGGCCAGACCTCATGTGCGTTAAAGAAATCCTTGCTATATTCGGAGTGGCATCTGGGCTCAAAGTAAACTATTCCAAATCTGCGGCAATCTTGATCAGAGCAGAAAATGAGGATGAAGAGCTTGTTAAGTCTGCACTGCCATGGAGAACCGACACCTTTCCATGCAAATACCTTGGGCTCCAACTTAGCATCAGGCAACTCAAAAGGTCAGAGTGGCAGCCGATTGTTGACACGGCTCTCCACATCCTTCCAGGATGGCAAAGGGGTCTCGTGACGAGGCCGGGGAGGCTCATTCTTGTCAATCAAGTAATGAGGGCGCGCGCTACACATCACCTCATGATAGCGGAGGCACCTAAATGGGCTCTGTAGAGAGTGGACAAGGGTTGTCGGGCATTTTCTGGGCCGGAACCGAGGCGGTGAATGGAGGCAAATGTGTCGTCTCCTGGGCTAGAGTGTGCAGGCCTAAACACTTGGGAGGCTTGGGTGTTATTGACCTGTTTAAGCACGGCATCGCTTTAAGACTCATATGGGAATGGCTCCGACGCACTGATGATTCCAGGCCGTGGCAAGGCCTCAACTTGACCGCGGACAAAAAGGTGGACCAAGCTTTTGGAAGCCTAGTCAAATGGGAAGTTGGTTCATGAGGCAAGACCTTGTTCTGGAAATACCGACGGATACATGGAGCAGCTATTAAAGATTTTGCACCCTTGATTGTGGCAAAGGTGCGGACACAAGTGGTAAACAGGAGACTTGTGCGAGATGCGATGTACATGCATTCATGGATGGATGATATCGTGGGTGACCTATGCACTGAGGGCCTCACCTAGTTCATTGGCCTTTGGGAGATACTCCTGGAAGTTCATTTGGACGCTCAGGTCGAGGACTGCCCCATCTGGGCTTGGAATACGTCCGGAGTCTACACTGCATCATCTGCGTACAAGATGCTATGCGAGGAAGGAGTCAGATTCCACTGCTTCGGAGCCATATGGAAGTGTTGGGCACCGCTTGCATGCAAGTTGTTCATGTGGCTCGCGGTGCAATATCGTCTATGGACATCGGACAGGAGAGCTAGGCACGGATTGCAAGACCAAGCATCAAAATGTTACATGTGTGACCAGGAGGAGGATACAGTTGACCACATTTTGCTGCAGTGCGTGTTCTTGCGGCAAGTGTGGTTCCGCTGCATTACTAAGATGGGTTTGACGGCCGACATTTGCCCAACCAATGACTCAAGATTGGTGCAGTGGTGGACGGATACGAGAAAGCGAATAGATAAGCAGTCTCGACATCATCCATCCATGAATGCAAAGGCCGATGAACTGGACGATATGTGATGCTAAGGGCTTTGACACCTTCGTGATGCTAATCTGTTGGACGATGTGGAAGCAAAGGAATGCGAGGGACTTCGGCACAGGCATGATCAAGAACGAGTGGGATACGGTAGACTCAATCTTTGATGAGCTGAGGACTTGGGCCAAAGCAGGAGCTTTCGGAGGACAACCGATCATAGAGTAGTCGAGTAGAGCTAGGGAGTGGTGTAGAGGCTTGGTTAGGGTCGGTTTGTGACTCCTAACTAGTGATGTGTAATCTCTTGTACATATTTTCTCCCTTCTATAAAGCTAAGGTACGCCATTGACGTATCCTCGAAAAAATAAGGAAACAAACTTCCTTATTATGCACATCAGGAAACAGGGGGATAAAAAAAACATGACACTGTCAAGCATTACTGCTTTCCTGAATATCACAAGCGACCACACCATCTTCCGCCCCCTTGCCATGCTTCCGTTTTGCAGAAATCAAGAAATAAATGATTACACAAAACTTTTACAAATTATTTTACAGTTCACTATGCAAGTTCCAATCAATCTATCAAAAAAATCACATACTGCCTGAAACATACGCACTCACATAGATCACACAAATTCAGTTAACATTAGTGTCCTGCTCCCACGAAAAACAAACGGTCAGAGTGCTTCCGTACACAACTCAAAATCGGCCTCTTAGCTTCTACCAAATCCCGCTTTATCTTGATCGTTCTATACTGAATTTTCTACCACGTGGCCGTCTAAACTGTGCAATTACTAGGTTCCCTCGCCCATGCTCTACCACCTCGCATCACAGGCTTACGACCTGAGTGATCATTCTCATCACGATAACTTTCAATTTGCCAGCAGCTCAAACGCATCAAAAGAACAGAGCAGCGTTCAACAGTACTCCCTCCGTTAGAAAACGAAGAAAAGATCCGGAAAACTCAAAAACAAGCAAATAACTAATCTAAACAGAAAACAATTTTTAACAGTATTATAATTATGTGGATTAGATCTTAACAGAAGGTACATGTGATTAGCTACGATTTGCAAAAAGAATCAACTAAAACGGTGCTACGAAACTCAAGATACGAACAAAAGAAATTCAAATTCAAATCTGAACCAATTCTAATTTTAAATTTTCAAAAACATGTTCAAGTTGGTTTACTGGATAGATGAGATCGCTCTGAAGATTTTGGCGTTGGTTTCATCGAATTTGGACAAACGAGCAAAAAATTGTGCTAGTTTGAAACGTAGGGGCTAATCTGTAAAATAAATCATAGCGGATAGATCCCTGGCAGAAAAAGAAAAGAAAAATAAAAATCTATCGAACGAATGTTCGCTACAGAAACTAAACGGACGAAAACGTTCGCCACCGAAAACTAACGGATGAACGTCCACTAAATAAAAAAACGCTACGAAAGAAAAAAAACGAGATATGGATCGTTAGATCCAGATAGGACGGTCGAGGGCGGCGGGAGCTACCGGCGGCGGCGGTGGTCGACAGCGGCGAGGCGGACAGCGTCGAGCTCGGGCGGGGGCGGCAGCGTCGGCTCCGGCGGCGCGGTGGAGTGCGGCGGCGACTAACGGCAGCGGCGGGCGGCGGCGGCGGCGGTGGCCCGGTGGCGGCTGCGGCGGCGGTAGCAATGTGGAGAGGAGGGGGACGGGCGCCTCGGCTTATAAAGGGGCCGGGGTGCCTCGGCTTGGAGGAGGAGGCAAGGCGGCGGGGAGGCGGAGTCCGAGCCGGACTTGCGGCGGCGGGCGGCGTGCGCCGGCCGGTCTCCTGGTCGGAGTCGGTCGGGGGCGGGCGGATAGCTGGGCCGCAGCCTGGCAGGGTCCTGGGCCGGCCCAGTTCGGCGGAGAAGGGTTTTTTTAACATTTTTCCAGAGAGACAAAAACACGCTAAACTTAAAATAAATAAAAATCTAAAAATACCAGAAAAATTCACATAATAATATGGCCTTATTAATGACCTAGTGAACATTTTTCTGGGCGTAAATGCCTAAACTAAAAACAAACATTTTAGTACTAACTACTTCGTAAATAAATAAATAAACTTGCAAATAAAATATCCAAAAATTCAAAATTCAATTTTCAATATTTCTTTGCTGTTTTTGAAGAAGTCATTTTATCTTCTCTCTTTATTTTGAAATAATTGGAAAAGAATTTTGAAAAACAATTTGATCCAATTTACCAAATTTTGATAAATCAAAAATGGACTTTTTGTGAAACCTCCAACTCTCTCAAATTGGTCCTTGAGTTGCTTAAGGTCTCTTGGATCAAAAATGCAACTAAAACAAATGCAACAAAATGCATAAATCATGGATGCATATGAATGATCTATAAATAACATCCAAATTGAAAATTGGGATGTTACACATCGTGTTTGGACTTCATTTGGTATTGATTTTTTGAAAAGTAAAAAACAAGCAAAAACAGGAACTAGCACTGGGCACTGGTTAAATAGGTTAGTCCCCAAAATTGATAAATACTAGCTTATAAAGGCATATAAAGCATCCAAGGTTGGCATGAAACAATCAAAAATTATAGATGCGTTGGAGACGTATCAATGTTCAACTGTGTACTATATCTAAAGCATGCCATCTATAGTAGCATCTTATTTAATGAGGCAATTGAGTTTTATTGTATGTTAATCTTGATATAGCTCTAGGCACTAAGATCAAGACAACTAATGATTTTCTCTATCTCAAAGCACATCAAATGAGATATAATCCATTATAGAACTTGTATCTAAGCATGCATTTAATGTATATGATATACTTTAAGATATGATGCATTAGAACTTGTATCTATTCATGTAGTTAATGTATATGATATACATTTAGATGTTATTTATTGGTTGGCCTTTTATATGTCTTGGTCTAGAAGTATATATATGGCACATCATTACCATTAGTATATAATAGATCGCTCTATCTCCATGATTGCATGTGAAAGGATATTCTCATGTGTTACCAATCTCTATATGTTGCATGCATAATTCTCCACAACTTTGAAGATAAGAAATTATTCCTAGAAGCCATTAAATAGAAAATTGTTCTTACATTTAGATTATTCGGTATAAACATTAGGGAAATCCCAATGCTCCACTATGTACTATATCTAAAGCATGCCATCCAAGCAAAAATATTATGTGGTATCTTATTTAATGAGGCAAGAGAGCTTTATTGTATGTTAATCTAGATATAGCTCTTGGCACTAAAGAAAGACAACTAATGCTTTTCTCTATCACAAAACACATTAAATGAGATATAGGTCATTTAGAACTTGTATCTAAGCATGTATTTAATATATATATGATGTACATTAAGATATGATGCATTAGAAGTTGTATCTAAGCATATAGTTAATGTAGATGATATATCTTAAGATATGATGCACTGGTTTCCCTTTTATATATCTTTGTCTAGAAGTATATATATGAAACATCATTCCAAATCCTTTTTGCTTTCTATGTTGTCACTTTGGCTTTCATCAGGGACAACCTGTTGGTAGTAGGTATTCTTATCTTATGAATTTGCTTTCTATGTCTTTGTCTAGAAGTTTTGAGATGTCACGCCATTTCATATGCTTTTGACATTTTTTGAAAGGCTTGATTGACCCTTTGGCTCTCGTTGGAGTGTATAATTCAAGAATGGATGGAAGGTCTTCCACTGCTTGTTTTCTGGTGATGCTTGTCTTGTTCAGAAGCACTACACCTGCAGGTGTCTTCTCTCTTTTTTTGTTTAAAGTAAATTTCCTTGGGCATATGCTATTTCAAACGAAGAACCTTGAGAAATCTACATATGATTTCAATATCGTATTACCAAGGATTTTATCTAATATGATGTCGATGCACATTCTTTCTAAGTCTTTGAGGCTTTTGAGATCATATCACTTTTATGTACTAGTTTAAAAATCTTGTCATTACAATTAATGTCTCACTCTTACAGTATATTCTTTATTACATTTGTGGTACGCAGAGAATTGTTTCATTCAACGCTATCTGACAGTGTTCTGCACCAAGGATGAATGCAAGCTTGAATGCCTGTTTCATTGGAATGACAAGTGGATCCACGAACATTGGTGTGATGGGAAGATCTTTGGCAAGTGCAACTGCAATATTTGTCCCAGTGGATAGAGATCAATGGATATGCTAAGCGCACTTCATGATGTCATTAAATAATTGATCACTTTGTGTCCTTGGATCACTTATTTTATGCATGTGATTATATCCTTGGGAGAGCAACATGGGGGATCTAATTGTCTCATGGACAAAATAGAAAATATCATAAAGCTATGAACAAGTATAGTGAACAGAACCGATATACTACATTATTAGTTTCTAAGCAAACATTTGACTTTTCTCTTCAACAACAAGACTAGAACTTATGTAGTCATCGGTTCTCCACTGCCACACTCGTGTGTGAAAGAGGAGACTGGCGTCGAGTGTGTCATGCGCACATGTACGATAAACCAAGTCATGTTGTTTGTCCATACATCCACTCCATCATAAAGTTTCAACATTTATGCAGTACAACATTAGGGTGACTTAAAGATCCAACGATTGAGAGGGCAACCCCTCCTAATTGTGGCGCCACCCATGGAACCCCACTCCTAGCCACCTTGCACCACCATATGCTGATGATCTTGAGTCTAGAATGTTGTCATGTCAGATCATGTAAAATAGCCAAACACACAATGATGGCTATGTTTGGCGTATCTCGGAAGAAGCGGCACACATGTGTGTGCTCAGAGGAAAAAGGAGTTATTAGTAATGTAAAAATATTAAAGTTAATGAGATTAATGTTCTAGGTAAAAATTTAACAATAGCAGTAACTTCTCACCCCTCTCTATAGCTTTATCGTTGCAGAAAAACCGATGTGTTTTTGTAGGCTAAAATTTTGTTCAGAACATATTGACAGCAGAAGGAGAGTAGCAGAAAAGCAGGAACCAATTGTATGGCTGCTTCTCTAGCTATGTCTCCCACCAACATATTGACCCAAAAAAAATCACTCCTTTGTAGATGCATTTTAACCCCACTCCCTTTCAGCGAAATCTTCTTTCTAGTTCATGGTCACATCATCTATGAGGTTATCCATCTATCGGTTAGTCATATCCTTGTTGTATCTTTCAGTTTCCTTGAACCTGTTGGTAAAAAAGGCAACGAGTAATGTAAAAATATATGGTAGGAGATGGTAATATGAATTGGTTTGTTTACAACACACAAAAGCAAGTTCAATGGGAGTGCATGCTTGGAGGGTACTAGGCTAGTTTAGGAAGCAAGTGATGAGAAGTTTTCAGATGTGCATGTTGTTGGTTATCTCTTTTTCTTTATTTATAATTGTCGCATAAGGAAATGTGGGATGTGTTAGTTGCTTACCAGATAGAAAGACGTTTGATACATGAAAAATGTGATTTAGTTCAGGGTTTCTTGTGCTCATAAGATATGCTCATCTTTGTGAGCATGGTAATTGGAAAAACAACGAACGAACAAGCATGTTGACCAATACAAAGATATTATCTATCCCAAACTCCACATTCGTGTTTTCACTGGGCTTATTTAATACGACAATTTGATGTGATTGTAGAATTCACAAGTCATTACATCAATGTGTTTGCCAAATACCAAAACTGATGCGGTTGTCAATTTAACTTCCAATATATAGCATGGGGCATATCCTAATTAGTTTCCAATTAAAACAAAGCAGTATAAACTTCTACCAAACTTTGTTATTATAGTAACCAAATAATTTTCCCTCGATGAAAAACCACATGTACAAAACGTCATTTACAAAAAATGTCGAATGTGCTAGTTCCATGGTTGTTATCACAAAATTGGCTTTTCCTTGTCAAGACTTGTTTGGTTTTATTTATTGGAATATCAAAATGGTTTCCCAAGTAATTTGGCTCAGGAAGCAACACTAAATTATATATCTTTCTTTTTTCTGTAACTAAACTTACCCACTCGTGTACCTTCGTTGGAAGATGCACACGTTGGACCTTAAGCTATTGCCATTTCATCTAAGACAGTCATCTCCTTCATTGTATATCGTCTATAGGAAAGCAATCAGTATGGGCAAGTTGCCTATTGAGACAAAGCAATTCAATATGAATAACACACGCTCACTCCCAAAATAATCACCTCGTGAACATGCATACTAGTTTCTCTAGCATGCGGATAAACAATTTAGTGTTGGATGCTTGCCTAATCAATCCCAATAGTAAAAAAATGCACACCCTTTCACCAAAAATGATGTACCCTCACTCCTCTCTCTATGGGAACCAAATGAGTCGCCTTGTGTTGGCTCTAGTGAATGTTGACAACCACCCTTTCCCCCTTATCCACTCTTCCCACATCGTCCTTGCATTCTACGAACCCAGTGAGAAATTGGCGATGACATAGCGCATTGACATACTCCCTCCTGTTTTAATACAAAGCCACTACCACAAATATAATTTGCATCTATACAAGGCTAGTATCTCTTTCCTAGAAGAATCAATTTGATTTTTGCCTTGTACAATGGTGTTTATTGATGCAATGTTCCATGCAGCCGCAGAGAAAAGGGCACCACATGCAACATGTTTAGTTAGCATGGAAAATGAGTGGTTTTCTACACATTAATCCTTCTATTTACTAGTTGACTATGTTTTCTTGGTAACTGAAAAAATTGTATAGTGGCCTTGTATAAAGAAATGGAGGAACTACACCTTGGGGCCCGTCGGACGGCTTGGCCCAGGCTTGTCTCCTTCCATACCTCAACGAATCCCCCACCTTGCCTCACCAGTCCACCCCAACACTGCTCATTACGCCAGGCAGTTCTCACACATTGCCATGTTCAGACGCAGTTCGCACACATCTACACACCACCATCATGGTCTACCTCCCCTTTGCACACCACTGTACTCATGCCCTACCTATGAACATCCGAGAGGTGAGGGCAAAGACGAGAATGGGGTAAATGGTTGTGCATCAAAGGGAAAAGAGGACAAACCCATGCTGCTCCTCCACCTAGTCCTATAGCAAGCGGGCCCCTTCTTCATTGTCCTATCTCCCTTGGTTGTTGCCTTTTCCATTGAGTGTGTGTTAGAACATCACAGGACACAAGCGACCGCACACCGAAATTAGCTAGAAGCACACAAACTGGTGAGCAATTGGGTGTACTAATATACATAAGTCAAAAGGGTGTGTTACGGAAAGTTGCCATACATCTTTAGTATAGTAGACACAAATAGGAAACATCCTTTACCATACGAAAAATTAATGCACACAACAAAGATAAATGGTAAGAGTGCAAAAAATTGGGAAACGTAGTAGAAAACAAAAAAATCACCCTACGATCACCTAGGAAAACTATGAAGATGTGCTTTGGATCGGACCGTTACCAACTCCGAGTTGCAGCGAAAGAACCGTAGATGAATGATCCCTCAAACCGTCCATGAACAGCCCCTTGAATGGAAGACCAAAAGCACGACATCTCCACGATTTACAAGTATACGGTTTCCGCGGTCCTACAGTGCTTCGCCATCCAAAACTAATCATCGTCGGAGAATTACAGGGAGGAGATTAGAACCACATTGGTCTTATAATTATGAGGATTAGATCTAGCTCTAATTGGATCAAGTAGAACTAGACTAGAGAACAAGCGGAGGCTCTAAACTTGTGTATAAAAGTGCCCAAAACCTCTAGTATATATATGTTAGAGGAGAGGGAGTGGTGCCATAAGGGGGGAAGGAAACCTCCTCCTTTGGCCGTCCAAGGAGGGAGATTTCCCCTCCAATTCAGCATCCCATTGGCTTCTCCAAGAGGCAAGGGGGGTGTCTCCCCTATTTGGCCCAAGTGGCCCAATATTCTTTCCACCACTTGGCCTTTAAAGTCAGTTGGTATTTAATAAAATATAAATCCTCCTAAATATTATTAGACCCTTTTATTATTAATATAACATCTTTGGAAACAATTTCCACCAATATATTATTTACCGGTATTACCTAGTAAACCCCGAAACCCTTCTGGTGACCCCGAAACGCTTATGGTTCCTCTCAAAACTATTTTTAATATTAATGAAAAAATTTAATAAATATTTACTTGAAGGAAATATGCCCTAGAGGCAATAATAAAGTTATTATTTATTTCCTTATTTCATGATAAATGTTTATTATTCATGCTAGAATTGTATTAACCGGAAACTTGATACATGTGTGAATACATAGACAAAACAGAATGTCACTAGTATGCCTCTACTTGACTAGCTCGTTGAATCAAAGATGGTTAAGTTTCGTAGCCATAGACATGAGTTGTCATTTGATTAACGGGATCACATCATTAGGAGAATGATGTGATTGACTTGACCCATTCCGTTAGCTTAGCACTTGATCGTTTAGTATGTTGCTATTACTTTCTTCATGACTTATACATGTTCCTATGACTATGAGATTATGCAACTCCCGTTTACCGGAGGAACACTTTGTGTGCTACCAAACGTCACAACGTAACTGGGTGATTATAAAGGTGCTCTACAGGTGTCTCCGAAGGTACTTGTTGAGTTGGCGTATTTCGAGATTAGGATTTGTCACTCTGATTGTCGGAGAGGTATCTCTGGGCCCTCTCGGTAATGCACATAAAGCCTTGCAAGAAATGTGACTAATGAGTTAGTTGCGGGATGATGCATTACATAACGAGTAAAGAGACTTGCCGGTAACGAGATTGAACTAGGTATTGAGATACCGACGATCGAATCTCGGGCAAGTAACATACTGATGACAAAGGGAACAACGTATGTTGTTATGCGGTTCGACCGATAAAGATCTTCGTAGAATATGTAGGAGCCAATATGGGCATCCAGGTTCCGCTATTGGTTATTGACCAGAGAGGTGTCTCGGTCATGTCTACATAGTTCTCGAACCCGTAGGGTCTGCATGCTTAACGTTCGTTGACGAGATAGTACTATATGAGTTATGTATGTTGGTAACCGAATGTTGTTCGGAGTCCCGGATAATATCACGGACATGATGAGGAACTTCGGAATGGTCCAGAGATAAAGTTTGATATATGGGATAATAGTGTTTAGTCTCTGGAAGGGTTCCGGAATTCACCGGAAGAGGTTTCGGATGTTTCCCGAAATGTTTGGGTACGAGAACACTTTATTTGGGCCAAAGGAGAAAGCCCACAAGGTTTTTGGAAGGCGCAAAAGGAAGTTTTGCGGAGTCCAGGGGCCAGACGCCAAGGTCCCTGGCGTCTGGGTCCAGACGCCGGGAACCCTGGCGTCTGGCCCTGGAGTCCGAGAAGGACTCTTGCCTTTCGGGTGAAACCGACTTTGTGGAGGCTTTTACTCTAAGTTTCGATCCTAAAGCTCAACATATAAATAGAGGGGTAGGGCTAGCACCCAAGACAGATCAAGAAACACCAAGCTGTGTGTCGGCAACCCCGTCCCCTCTAGTTTATCCTCCGTCATAGTTTTCGTAGTGCTTAGGCGAAGCCCTGCGGAGATTGTTCTTCACCAACACCGACACCACGCCGTCGTGCTGCCGAAACTCATCTACTACTTCGCCCCCCTTGCTGGATCAAGAAGGTGAGGACGTCATCGAGCTGAACGTGTGCTGAACGCGGAGGTGCCGTACGTTCGGTACTTGATCGGGACGGATCGTGAAGGTGTACGACTAGATCAACCGCGTTGATAAACGCTTCCGCTTGCGGTCTACGAGGGTACGTAGACAACACTCTCCCCTCTCGTTGCTATGCATCACCATGATCTTGTGTGTGCGTAGGAAATTTTTGAAATTACTACGTTCTCCAACAGTGGTATCCGAGCCGGGTTTTATGCGTAGATGTTATATGCACAAGTAGAACACAAGTGACTGAAGGAAATATGCCCTAGAGGCAATAATAAAGTTATTATTTATTTCCTTATTTCATGATAAATGTTTATTATTCATGCTATAATTGTATTAACCGGAAACTTAGTACATGTGTGAATACATAGACAAACACAATGTCACTAGTATGTCTCTACTTGACTAGCTCGTTGATCAAAGATGGTTATGTTTCCTAGCCATAGACATGAGTTGTATTTTGATTAACGGGATCACATCATTAGGAGAATGATGTGATTGACTTGACCCATTCCGTTAGCTTAGCACTTGATCGTTTAGTATTCTGCTATTGCTTTCTTCATGACTTATACATGTTCCTATGACTATGAGATTATGCAACTCCCGTTTACCGGAGGAACACTTTGTGTGCTACCAAACGTCACAACGTAACTGGGTGATTATAAAGGTGCTCTACAGGTGTCTCCGAAGGTACTTGTTGGGTTGGCGTATTTCGAGATTAGAATTTGTCACTCCGATTCTCGGAGAGGTATCTCTGGGCCCACTCGGTAGGGCACATCACTATAAGCCTTGCAAGCATTGTAACTAATGAGTTAGTTGCGGGATCATGTATTACGGAACGAGTAAAGAGACTTGCCGGTAACGAGATTGAACTAAGTATTGAGATACCGACGATCGAATCTCGGGCAAGTAACATACCGATGACAAAGGGAACAACGTATGTTGTTATGCGGTTTGACCGATAAAGATCTTCGTAGATTATGTAGGAGCCAATATGAGCATCCAGGTTCCGCTATTGGTTATTGACCGGAGACGTGTCTCGGTCATTTCTACATAGTTCTCAAACCCGTAGGGTCCGCACGCTTAAAGTTAGATGACGATTTGTATTATGAGTTTATGTGTTTTGATGTAGCGAAGGTAGTTCGGAGTCCCGGATGAGATCAGGGACATGACGAGGAGTCTCGAAATGGTCGAGACGTAAAGATCGATATATTGGACGACTATATTCGGACATCGGAAAGGTTCCGAGTGATTCGGGTATTTTCCGGAGTACCGGAGAGTTACGGGAATTCGCCGGGGAGTACATGGGCCTTAGGGGAAAGAGAGAGGGGAGGCTGCGCCCCCCCCCCCCCCAAGGCTTAGTCGGAATTGGACTAGGGGGAGGGGCGGCGCCCCCTCCTTCCTTCTCTTCTCTTTTCCCTTTCCTTCTCTCCTACTCCTACTACTTGGAAGGGCTCCTAGTTCTACTAGGAAAAGGGGAATCCTACTCCCGGTGGGAGTAGGACTCCCCTAGGGCGCGCCATAGAGAGGCCGGCCCTCCCCCTCCTCCACTCCTTCATATACGGGGGAAGGGGGCACCCCATAGACACAACAATTGATCTCTTGATCTCTTAGCCATGTGCGGTGCCCCCCTCCACCATATTCCACCTCGGTCATATCGTAGCGGTGCTTAGGCAAAGCCCTGCGTCGGTAGCAACATCATTACCGTCATCACGCCGTCGTGCTGACGGAACTCTCCCGTGAAGCTCTGCTGGATCGGAGTTCGCGGGACGTCATCGAGTTGAACGTGTGCTGAAGAGGTGCCATGCGTTCGGTACTTGGATCGGTCGGATCGTGAAGACGTACGACTACATCAACCGCGTTGTGCTAACGCTTCCGCTTTCGGTCTACGAGGGGTCGTGAAGACTGGTTCTATCGACGTGCTTTGCACACAGGTGGCTGGCGGGTGTCAGTTTCTCCACCTTTAGTTGAACCGAGTGTGGCTACGCCCGGTCCTTGAGAAGGTTAAAACAGCACCAACTTGACGAACTATCGTTGTGGTTTTGATGCGTAGGTAAGAACGGTTCTTGCTCAGCCCGTAGCAGCCACATAAAACTTGCAACAACAAAGTAGAGGACGTCTAACTTGTTTTTGCAGGGCATGTTGTGATGTGATATGGTCAAGACTTGATGCTATATTTATTGTATGAGATGATCATGTTTTGTAACCGAGTTATCGGCAACTGGCAGGAGCCATATGGTTGTCGCTTTATTGTATGAAATGCAATCGCCCTGTAATTGCTTTACTTTATCACTAAGCGGTAGCGATAGTCGTAGAAGCAATAGTTGGCGAGACGACAACGATGCTACGATGGAGATCAAGGTGTCGCGCCGGTGACGATGGTGATCATGACGGTGCTTCGAAGATGGAGATCACAAGCACAAGATGATGATGGCCATATGATATCACTTATATTGATTGCATGTGATGTTTATCCTTTATGCATCTTATTTTTCTTTGATTGACGGTAGCATTATAAGATGATTTCTCACTAAATTTCAAGATAAAAGTGTTCTCCCTGAGTATGCACGGTTGCCAAAGTTCGTCGTGCCGAGACACCACGTGATGAGCGGGTGTGATAAGCTCTATGTCCATCTACAACGGGTGCAAGCCAGTTTTGCACACGCAGAATACTCGGGTTAAACTTGACGAGCCTAGCATATGCAGATATGCCCTCGGAACACTGAGACCGAAAGGTCGAGCGTGAATCATATAGTAGATATGATCAACATAGTGATGTTCACCATTGAAAACTACTCCAGCTCACGTGATGATCGGACATGGTTTAGTTGATTTGGATCACGTGATCACTTAGATGATTAGAGGGATGTCTATCTAAGTGGGAGTTCTTAAGTAATATGATTAATTGAACTTAAATTTATCATGAACTTAGTCCTGGTAGTATTAGCATATCTATGTTGTAGATCAATAGCTCGCGTTTAGCTCCCCTATTTTATTTTGATATGTTCCTAGATAAAACTAAGTTGAAAGATGTTAGTAGCAATGATGCGGACTTGGTCCGTGATTTGAGGATTAACCTCATTGCTGCACAGAAGTATTATGTCCTTAATGCACCGCTAGGTGACAGAACTATTGCAGGAGCAGATGCAGACGTTATGAATGTTTGACAAAAGCTCGGTATGATGACTACTTGATAGTTTAGTGCACCATGCTTTACGGCTTAGAATTGGGGCTTCAAAGACGTTTTTGAAATGCCACGGAGCATATGAGATGTTCCAAGAGTTGAAATTGGTATTTCATACTCATGCCCATGTCGAGAGGTATGAGACCTCTGACAGTACTTTGCCTACAAGATGGAGGAGAATAGCTCAACCAGTGAGCATGTGCTCAGATTGTCTGGGTACTACAATTGCTTGAATCAAGTGGGAGTTAATCTTCCAGATAAGATAGTAATTGACAAATTTCTCTAGTCACTATCACCAAGTTACTAGAACTTAGTGATGAACTATAATATGCAAGGGATGACGAAAACAATTCCCAAGCTCTTCGTGATGCTAAAATCGGCGAAGGTAGAAATCAAGAAAAACATCAAGTGTTGATGGTTGACAAGACCACTAGTTTCAAGAAAAAGGGTAAAGGGAAGAAAGGGAACTTCAAGAAGAACGGCAAGTAAGTTGCTACTCAAGTGAAGAAGGCCAAGTCTGGACCTAAGCCTGAGACTAAGTGCTTCTACTGCAAAGGGACTGGTCACTGGAAGCGGAAACTACCCCAAGTAATTGGCGGATAAGAAGGATGGCAAAGTGAACAAAGGTATATTTGATATACATGTTTTGATATACATGTTATTGATGTGTACTTTACTAGTGTTTATAGCAACCCCACGGTATTTGATACTGGTTCAGTTGCTAAGAGTAGTAACTCGAAACGGGAGTTGCAGAATGAACAGAGACTAGTTAAGGGTGAAGTGACGATGTGTGTTGGAAGTGGTTCCAAGATTGATATGATCATCATCGCACACTCCCTATACTTTCGGGATTAGTGTTGAACCTAAATAAATGTTATTTGGTGCTTGCATTAAGCATGAATATGATTTGATCATGTTTATTGCAATACGATTATTCATTTAAAGTCAAAGAATAATTGTTTTTCTGTTTACATGAATAAAACCTTCAATGGTCATACACCCAAGGTGAATGGTTTATTGAATCTCGATCGTAGTGATACACATATTCATAATATTGAAGCCAAAAGATGCAAAGTTAATAATGATAGTGCAACTTATTTGTGGCACTGCCGTTTAGGTCATATTGGTGTAAAGCGCATGAAGAAAATCCATGCAGATGGGCTTTTGGAATCACTTGATTATGAATCAGTTGATGCTTGCGAACCATGCCTCATGGGCAAGATGACTAAGACTCCATTCTCCGGAACAATGGAGCGAGCAACTGACTTATTGGAAATAATACATACTGATGTATGCGATCTGATGAGTGTTGAGGCTCGCGGCGGGTATCGTTATTTTCTGACCTTCACAGATAATTTGAGCAGATATGGGTACATCTACTTGATGAAACATAAGTCTGAAACATTTGAAAAGTTCAAAAGAATTTCAGAGTAAAGTGTAAAATCATCGTAACAAGAAAATAAAGTTTCTACGATCTGATCGCGGAGACGAATATTTGAGTTACAAGTTTGGTCTTCATTTGAAACAACGTGAAATAGTTTCGCAACTCATGCCACCTAGAACACCACAGCGCAATGGTGTGTCCGAACATCGTAACCACGCTTTATTAGATATGGTGCGATCTATGATGTCTCTTACCGATTTACCACTATCGTTTTGGGGTTATGCATTAGAGACAGCTACATTCACATTAAAAAGGGCACCATCTAAATCCGTTGAGACGACACCATATGAACTGTGGTTTAGCGAGAAACCTAAGCTGTCGTTTCTTAAAGTTTGGGGTTGCAATGCTTATGTGAAAAAGGTTTCATCCTGATAAGCTCAAACCCAAATCGGAGAAGTGCGTCTTCATAGGATACCCAAAATGTTGGGTACACCTTCTATCACAGATCCGAAGGCAAGATCTTTGTTGCTAAGAATGGATCCTTTCTAGAGAAGGAGTTTATCTCGAAAGAAGTGAGTGGGAGGAAAGTAAAATTTGATAAGGTAATTGTACCTTCTCCCAAATTGGAAAGTAGTTCATCACAGAAATCAGTTCCAGTGATGCTTACACCAATTAGTGAGGAAGTTAATGATGATGATCATGAAGCTTCGGATCAAGTTACTACCAAACCTCGTAGGTCAACCAGAGTATGTTCAGCACCAGAGTGGTAAGGTAATCCTATTCTGGAGTTCATGTTACTTGACCATGACGAACCTACGAACTATGATGAAGCAATGATGAGCCCAGATTCCACGAAATGGCTTGAAGCCATGAAATCTGAGATGGGATCCATATATGAGAACAAAGTATGGACTTTGGTTGACTTGCCCGATGATCGGCAAGCCATCGAGAATAAATGGATCTTCAAGAGGAAGACGGACGATGATAGTAGTGTTACTATCTAGAAAGCTCGAATTGTCACAAAAATGTTTTCGACAAGTTCAAGGTGTTGACTACGATGAGATTTTCTCACTCGTATCGATGCTTAAGTCTGTCCGAATCATGTTAGCAATTGCCACATTTTATGAAATTTGGCAAATAGATGTCAAACCTGCTTTCCTTAATGGATTTCTTAAAAAAGAGTTTTATATGATGCAACCAGAACGTTTTGTCGATCCTAAAGGTGCTAACAAAATGTGCAAGCTCCAGCGATCCATCTATGGACTGGTGCAAGCATCTCGGAGATGGAATATATGCTTTGATGAGTTGATCAAAGCATATAGTTTATACAGACTTGCGATGAAGCCTGTATTTACAAGAAAGTGAGTGGGATCACTACAGCATTTCTGAT
Organism: Aegilops tauschii subsp. strangulata; assembly: GCF_002575655.3. NCBI lineage: Eukaryota > Viridiplantae > Streptophyta > Magnoliopsida > Poales > Poaceae > Aegilops > Aegilops tauschii. Next base: position 516,721,284 of record NC_053039.3, read on the forward strand.
AAGTATATGTGAATGACATATTGATGATCGGAAATAATGTAGAATTTTCTGGAAAGCATAAAGGACTATTTGAAAGGAGTTTTTCAAAGAAAGACCTCGGTGAAGATGCTTACATATTGAGCATCAAGATCTATAGAGATAGATGAAGACGCTTGATAAGTTTTTTCAATGAGTACATACCTTGACAAGATTTTGAAGTAGTTCAAAATGGAACAGTCAAATTAAGAGTTCTTACCTGTGTTACAAGGTGTCAAATTGAGTAAGACTCAAAGCCCGACCACGGCAGAAGATAGAAAGAGAATGGAAGTCATTCACTATGCCTCAGCCATAGGTTCTATGAAGTATGCCATGCTGTGTACCAGATCTATTGTGTACCTCACCAAGAGTTTGGCAAGAGGGTACAATAGTGGTCTAGGAGCAGATCACTGGACAGCGGTCAAAATTATCCTTAGTGGAATAAGGAAATATTTCTTGGTTATGGAGGTGATAAAGAGTTCGTCGTAAAGAGTTACGTCGATGCAAGCTTTGACACCGATCTGGATGACTCTAAGTCTCGATCTATATACATATTGAAAGTGGGAGCTATTAGCTAGAGTAGCTCCGTGCAGAGCATTGTAGACATAGAAATTTGCAAAATACTTACGGATCTGAATGTGACAGACCCATCGACTAAAATTATCTCACAAGCAAAACTTGATCACACCTTAGTACTCTTTGGGTGTTAATCACATAGCGACGTGAACTAGATTACTGACTCTAGTAAACCCTTTGGGTGTTGGTCACATGTCGATGTGAACTATGGGTGGTAACCACATAAAGATGTGAACTATTGATGTTAAATCACATGGCGATGTGAACTAGATTATTGACTCTAGTGCAAGTGGGAGACTGAAGGAAATATGCCCTAGAGGCAATAATAAAGTTATTATTTATTTCCTTATTTCATGATAAATGTTTATTATTCATGCTACAATTGTATTAACCGGAAACTTGATACATGTGTGAATACATAGACAAAACAGAATGTCACTAGTATGCCTCTACTTGACTAGCTCGTTGAATCAAAGATGGTTAAGTTTCCTAGCCATAGACATGAGTTGTCATTTGATTAACGGGATCACATCATTAGGAGAATGATGTGATTGACTTGACCCATTCCGTTAGCTTAGCACTTGATCGTTTAGTATGTTGCTATTGCTTTCTTCATGACTTATACATGTTCCTATGACTATGAGATTATGCAACTCCCGTTTACCGGAGGAACACTTTGTGTGCTACCAAACGTCACAACGTAACTGGGTGATTATAAAGGTGCTCTACAGGTGTCTCCGAAGGTACTTGTTGAGTTGGCGTATTTCGAGATTAGGATTTGTCACTCCGATTTTCAGAGAGGTATCTCTGGGCCCTCTCGGTAATGCACATCACTATAAGCCTTGCAAGCAATGTGACTAATGAGTTAGTTGCGGGATGATGCATTACATAACGAGTAAAGAGACTTGCCGGAAACGAGATTGAACTAGGTATTGAGATACCGACGATCGAATCTCGGGCAAGTAACATACCGATGACAAAGGGAACAACGTATGTTGTTATGCGGTTTGACCGATAAAGATCTTCGTAGATTATGTAGGAGCCAATATGAGCATCCAGGTTCCGTTATTGGTTATTGACCAGAGAGGTGTCTTGGTCATGTCTACATAGTTCTCGAACCCATAGGGTCCGCACGCTTAACGTTCGTTGACGAGATAGTACTATATGAGTTATGTATGTTGGTAACCGAATGTTGTTCGGAGTCCCGGATAAGATCACGGACATGACGAGGAACTCCGGAATGGTCCGGAGATAAAGTTTGATATATGGGATAATAATGTTTGGTCTCCAAAAGGGTTCCGGAATTCACCGGAAGAGGTTCCGGATGTTTCCCGAAATGTTTGGGTACGAGAACACTTTATTTGGGCCAAAGGGGAAAGCCCACAAGGTTTTTGGAAGGCGCAAAAGGAAGTTTTGTGGAGTCCAGGGGCCAGACGCCAGGGTCCCTGGCGTCTGGGTCCAGACGCCGGGAACCCTGGCGTCTGGCCCTGGAGTCCAAGAAGGACTCTTGCCTTTCGGGTGAAACCGACTTTGTGGAGGCTTTTACTCTAAGTTTCGACCCTAAGGCTCAACATATAAATAGAGGGGTAGGGCTAGCACCCAAGACAGATCAAGAAACACCAAGCCGTGTGTCGGCAACCCCGTCCCCTCTAGTTTATCCTCCATCATAGTTTTCGTAGTGCTTAGGCGAAGCCCTGCAGAGATTGTTCTTCACCAACACTGACACCACGCCGTCGTGCTGCCGGAACTCATCTACTACTTCACCCCCCTTGCTGGATCAAGAAGGCGAGGACGTCATCGAGCTGAACGTGTGCTAAACGCGGAGGTGTCGTACATTCGGTACTTGATCGGGACGGATCGTGAAGGTGTACGACTACATCAACCGCATTGATAAACGCTTCCGCTTGCGGTCTACGAGGGTACGTAGACAACACTCTCCCCTCTCGTTGCTATGCATCACCATGATCTTGTGTGTGCATAGGAAATTTTTGAAATTACTACATTCTCCAACATTACTCATCACTCCTATCCTACTAATACTCATCAGATTGTGATTAACTTAAGCGTGTGGTCCTGTAGGTTCGGTAAAACATGGACATGAACAAAAAAAACCTTTCGCTCAATGACCGATACCAGAACCGTGGACGTCCATATCGATCACTATGAGTACACAAAATGGCATTCGAGTGAATCTTTGGTTAACATGTGTCATTCCCTTTGCTTCGCGATACTTTACAAAACCCGAGGTGAGATGAATCAGTATCCTCTTGAATCATTCTCATGCTCACTATACTGGTCTCCTCGTTAGCAATTTTGTTCTTCTTTCTTGTTGACATGTTCCGGCATACCCGTGACTTACTCACCTATGTCTGGCCAGACGATGATGGATGCCATCACACCGAGAGGGCCCTAAGAATATCTCTCCATCATCGGAGGAGCAAATCCCACTCTTGAGCTATCTAGTCCCTAGTCAAACTTTCTGATGAACCTGTAAGTTGTCATTATGATCATCATGTCAGAGATGACTTTTGAGCACCCCCAAAGTCTATCATACGGTAAGAAGTGACTATGATACTCTCATGGTCTAAAGAACTAAGTCATATGTTTACTCTCAGTGTTATAACAATTGACTTGTGACGGTAGCATCTCAGAGTATAACAATCAAGTTTGGGTCAATTCGATATGATCGTTCTTCCAACGTCATCAATGTCGTTTTGAGACAATTGTTACACTTAACGGTATCGCAAGATCCGGAAAACACGATCACTAACAACACTTGATTTAGTCTTAGAGGCGAGACTAGGAATCACACTTTATCGTTTATTATTTCATGCATGATTATGAGTTTTCCACTGAATCATATATTCCAGGATCATAGCAGTTATAGCATAGAATATAAAGTCTTAATTATAAACATGGAAATATAATAATACAATGTTATTTCCTTTACGACATATTTCCAACGGACTCCCACTTGCACAAGAGCCAATAATCTAGTTAGCACATTTTCTTCTACACCAATGGCAATCCGGTGTTTGTTCATGCTTTGTTGGTGGTATAGCCTTTGTCCTATCAGATCTTGACAACTTCAGATCCGCGTGTATCATTTTGCATTCTATGCATGTAATGCTTTCACAAGAATTCATATTTTGTATGAAACTCGCTTTTTATATATTGAATCACTCGTAGGACCTTTCATTCCTTTAGACTATGCTATGGAACCACTATTATGAACAATGTTCCATTGGCACAATCATCTAGAAACCATACCGAGTTCATAAATGAATCTTTGATTCATCACCCTCTATTGTTGCTTATAAAGCGACAATATACTTAGACTTCTTTTATAGAATTCACCACGGTAACCTTTTTCGATCGTTTCCAACTTACTATGCCACCATAAATCATTTAGTTGAAATCAAAAATCGCTTGGAGTACTGATGAAGATTTTATCGATGTACTACTTACAATGAGCCTATATTGATGTAAATACTTACAACAATCTCTTCATTTTCTTCGTATGTGAGAAACATGTCGTCAGTACTTAACATCATTTTCACTGTTGTCCTATGATCAACAATTTGAACATTCTAGTAACTTTACTCACCACTTACTTGGAAACTGGACATATCTAGTTGTGTACATACCGCGGAATATGTATTTAACACAAGTGTGATTGAAATCATGTATTTCGCTCATTATTATTTCAGGATACTGATTCTTGCATGAAACTCCTTCCATGTGACTTTGACAAGAAACTCTTCTTGGCATATTTTTCATACTAAGCTGCTTTAGTATCTTGTAAATATGTATTTTGGCTAAGCCTGATTAGAAACTACTATCTCCATAGATTATTATGCCTAATACCAAGGTTATATTTCCTAAGTACTTTAATGAAAAACTAGTTTCAATAAAATCTTAATTCATGTCAAGAAATTTATATAATTTCCAATTAGCAATGTGTCATGCACACATAGTGTTTAGAAATATTATCGTGCTCCCAATTACTTACTTGTAAATACAAGTATCCTTTCTTTCCCCGACGAAACCAAATTATTTGACCATTTCATTAGGAAAAAGATTCCAACTCCATTATGCTTTCTTCAGTCCATTATATGATCTCTTGAAGTTTGCACACTTACTAGCATTCTATGGATTCAAAAAATTACTTTGGATTGTATCACACATGCAACCTTGATTATATTTCCATCTAATGGGAATCATTTTGACATCCATCCATTATATCTCATAACTGAAATATTTAGTAATTGCTAGTTTAACCTGAACTGACTTTAAGTATTGCTATGATGAGACAATCTCGTCATAGTCCAATCCTTGATCTTGTCATAAACTATTTGTAACAAGTCAAGCATTATAAAACATTTTTTATCTTTCTCAGTTCATAGATCCATTACTATTCTTTAGACTCTAAGTCTTCTAGTGGGTTCATCAAGTTCTAGACATGAATTATGTGTATGGATACTATCTTGGATTATGTTGGCATATTGCCAATTTCTAGAGTCAGGGCCCATCAATACTTCTTTGTGTATTATAGGTTCATTGTTTGCACACCATGAAGGTTGCACAAGTCTTGCCAACCTATATAGTTCAGTTACAAGTTCGACCAAAGTCTCTATATCTCATGTAGAGGCTTTCGTGAAGGTTTGCACGAGTCTCCCCAACCTATATAGTTCAGTTGCAAGTTCGACCAAAGTCTCTATATCTCATGTAGAGGCTTCCGTATCAGTTGTAGTAGGAAATCCTCGAACTACTTCTAGTGTTTCTTTTCTTTGACCTGATTACAAAGAATCTGTAATCTCGTCGAGTTGCATTGTCCTCCCACCCACTCTTTTAAGTAAAACATTTTTTTTCAAAAAAAATCCGCACTTTGTGGCAAAATACTTTGCCTCGGCGTAGTGATATAAGAATAACCAATCATTTGGGATAATAAAAAAGTAGCACTTATCTGATTTAAGAACAAAATCATAAACATTTTACTTATGACTTGTATTCACAAATGTTAAGAAAAGGCCAAACGGTTTTGGCATACTATTCCATATATTATATGGTGTTATTTCAACAGATTTGATGGCGCTCTTTTTCAGTGTAACAACCATTGTCTCTAAAGCATTACATTAAAAGGTATTGGTCAAATTGATTAATGTCATCTTTGACCTCACCATGTCATATGTAGTTTGATTACATCTACTCAAAATGTTCTACTCTTAGTAGTGTTCTAGGAAGTGCAAGCTATAAAATTCTTTTCACAACTCATCAGACATTCACTAAATTGTAACTCAAATATTTCTTTCTGTAATCCAATTGTAGAAACACTTTTTTTGTTACAATAAGTTCTACTTCATTCTGAAAACCTTTTAAAATATTTCAGAGTATCAAGATTTATGTCGCAATAAGTAAATATAAATATCCACTTGAGTCATCCTTGAAGATAGATAAATCCTTGGACTACACACATCAATATGCATGTTTCAGTTATTCTGTTACTCGTCCTTTATGGCGTGTGTACGACATAGTTTACTTCACTATTTGGACAAAGTGTCAGATGATTCATAATCAGGTGACTTCAAAATCCATCACTATGGAATTTCTCCATTCTGGTTTCTCCAATGTGACTAAATGTCACGACCGGTTTTTCAATAAAATAATTATTGAGAAACCAATCCCTGTTACGGACCAGCGAGGAAGAATTCCTTCTCACTGATAGACAATACATTGGTCACAGAAGAAAAATACCAGGAGTACTAAATATAATACAAAGTTGAGCAGAGATTGCCCAACAATTTATTACATGCACGCCGATAAAACAATACGGCGGATAGGGTGGCAAACTACTAACTCACGATAATAACGATGGTGGAGATATCACCGCGGGGCGAGTGATATGACTCCAGAAGACTACAGCTCTTCGAGCGTCGGAGTGAGGCTCGAGAAGACTTATTGCGGGTGGCGGAAGCGTAAACGATACAAGTGACCAATATCCGGGATCGCGCAGGACTGACTGGGACTCCTCTAGGCGTCGGACGCGCTATCAAACTCTTCATCCAAGAGATCGCCTTCATCAACATCTGGCCAAATCAACAAGCCAGGTGAGTACTATGAAAGTACTCGCAAGACAGTTCGGACATAAGGTATAACGAATGCAAACATGAAACACATGAACAAGTTAACCAGAGCGATCAGGCATAGAGATAATAAATACTGGGTGCCAAGCGAGGGTCTGAATGACTCCTCGAGCGGAAAATGCGGGATAGTAATACTGGTGCCAAACGAGTGTCTGAATGACTCCTCGAGCGGAAAATGCAGAAATAATAATGCGGGTGCCAAACGAGTGTCTGAAAGACTCCTCGAGAGGAAAATGCAGAATAATAATACCACAGTCGGGCGTCGGGGCGACACCACATAAAGGGCTTATAACAGAAAGTAAAGACAGTGCATGCCGCAGTCGGACGTCTGAGCGACATCACATAAAGGGCTTATAACGAAAGTAAAGACAGTGCATGCCGCAGTCGGACGTCTGCGCGACGTCGCATAAAGGGCTTATATTGTAACACAACAATACAATAGTTTGGGAACATAACTTATCATAAGCACGAGACAAATATAATGTTAGTCCATCCACGGGAATAACAATGAAATTGAATTTACCACTTGAGCTTGTTCACCGGGGGCAAGTTTTTCACACGGATAGATTTGGATATAAAAATCTACATTTCTGATCATGGATACGATGATTTGGAAAGAATTGACTCTGCAGAGTTTGTACTTAACCACAGCCAACGGATTTCAGTAGTCACGGGGACTAGTTCCGTCTACGGTGTTCTGGAAGGAACACGTCTAACCAGTACACACCCAATTTAACCATCCGAAGCCAGGGATCACCCTCGGCAACATTCAGGAAAAACCCTGAGTCGGGGAGGCTACAACCTCGCGTAGCATGGGATCAAATTTTTATACGCGCGCTATAAGGGGGTGCCCCCCCTCTCGGTCCCAACCGGAAACACCCATGCCCCCTGACCGAATGACTGGCTTTAATCCTGGGCCAAGGTACCATCATCCCGGCCTCTCTGTTTGGTGTGTACACGGAAAGAGGTTACCAACTTACTAAACCGTATCCTGGCAATGAGACATGTGGTAGCACGGGAAGGGGAAGGGACGATAACACGGCTCCAACCATGTTAGCGTCGGAAAAGTCGGATGACACAAGGCTGGCATGCTACAACAGTACCACCTTGCTGCCCTTCATGTCACCACATGATTAGGCCACCTCTCATCAGAGGTCATCGCAACTTTGGAACATACGGGAAAAGATCGATAACGTGGCTCCAACCACGTTAACGTCGAAGAAAGTCGGATGACGCAAGGCTGGCATGCTACAACAGTACCACCTTGCTGCCCTTCATGTCACCACATGATTAGGCCGCCTCTCATCAGAGGTCATCGCAACTTCGGAACACCCGGGTCGTTGCCTTACAAGCAACGAGGCACTTATCGACACTCACATGCCATGCACAAACTTTCACATGAACATGCAAAACATCTGCCATATCAAATGTTCAAACATGCTTGCCTGGTTCGGAGAAGTCGGAGTCTAGCTCGGCGAAGTTCGCGGCTCCGTCCCCTCTCCCGGAACCTACGGCAATCACGAAACGGGGTACTAACGTGAAAACCAACACATGCACAGAAACTTTGCCAAATATTTTTCAAATAAATCCCATAAAAAACTAGACAAAATTTGGAGATGGACAGAAAAAGAATCACTCAAAAATACCTTTTCATTAAAAAGTTATAAAGGTTTCTGTCCAGGGACCTTTCTGTAATGAAACAGAAAAGTTCCAGGGTTTTAACTGAGAAAACAGAAAACGGTTCGTTTGGAAATGCGCAAGCGCAAGAGAGAAGACGTAATTTGCCCGAAGGCACCAACAGAAAACGATTCGGGGAAGTAAAACAGAGGCTGACACGCGGGGCCCGCATGTCAGGTTTGAAAGCTCGCCGGCGCCCGAAGACGGCGGTGGACGCCGGCGTCGAACCACGACGAGTTAGGAGAAACGGAGGGTACCAAGAGCTTCAGTGTCTTCTTCCGCGTCGGTGGGTGGTGGACTCGTCCAACGGGGAGCACCACGTCGACGGCGACACTATCTCCGGCGGACGGCGGTTCGGGTGAGGTTGGGGAACTCCGGTGGAGGGCTGCAAAGTACGAATTGAGGCGCAGGTCAGAACGGGTGATGCAAGGAGAAGCTACTGGCAAGAGAATGGGGGTTGCGGAGCACACACGGGGGCGAATTGGGCTGGATCCCGTGGCGGATCACGGTGGCCGGAGTCGAGGAAGGAGACCCCCTCGCGGCTCTTCCAGTGGCTGGGCATGCTCTAGGGGAAGTGTAGGGCTGGTGGGTGCTCGAGTTGAAGCTCGGGGCCCCTATTTATAGGCAGCTCGACGGGGTGGCCGTGAACGGAGAACCTCCGGCGAGCGATTACGGCGGAGCAGTGGGTTGGCAGGGGGTTTGAGCGGTCGAGAAGCATCAGTGGATGTTGCTGGACTTGATTTGCAGCTGAACGTGGTTAGTCTTGGCGTAACGGCGTCTGTCGACGGTGAGGTGACCGCACGAGCTCAACAGCGGCAGAGAGCGCGCTCCGCGCCCTGGGGTTCACGACGAGAGCGGCAGCGCATTCGGGGGAGTGGACGGCCACGCGGCGGGCTCCGGTGGTTTGGGCGGCGCTGGGTGGAGTCGGCGGCGCCGTGTCTTCCGCTGGCGTCCGCAAAGCCGCCGCCGGCGTCGGTCACGGGGCGGCGCACCTTCTGCTGCTCGTCGCCGACGCCCGCAAGATGCCAGGCACTCGTGCGGTGCAGGAACGAGAGGGCGAGGACGAGGAGCAAAGCGACGCGATGGCACTGGTGAGATCGATGTCACGTTCTGAAGAAAACGACAGTGAGCACTGACTGAACTCTGAAGTTAACTGAACTTTGACAGTGACCAAGCATTGCAGGTGTTCGACAGTAGGTTTTGGTAAAGAGATGAATTTTGCTGGAGCTGTAACTTGGTGAGATGATCACTCAAAGCACCCAGGGGCTGCATGAATTTACTTGGAATTTTTGGAGAAAGTTTTGAATGAATTTCACCAAATTTGGCAAATCTGGTCCAAACTTGCAGTTGATGTAGTTTGAAAATTTTGAACTGGAGACCAGTGGATCTTCATGGTTCCAGGTTGAGGGTTCAAAGGACTAGGAGGGGAAAGAAGTTTGGGGCCAAAAATCAAAACAGAAAAAGGAGTTCCTTTGTAAATCTCCAAGTGGTAGAATAGAAGGCAGAAAATATTTGAATAGAATTTGAATGGAAAATAAATACATGGGGAGGTCCAACTTGCTGGATTTGATGTAAATCATGATCCAGAGGTGAGGGAGGAGTTAGGAGAGATCATTTGCACTTGGGCCATGGCAAAAAGGAATTGCTGAAAGTGGCAAAAGGCTTTCCAAAAGCCATAGTGCAAATTCAAGAAAAGGTTTTCAAAAGTTATTTTCCCAAATGAAAACCATTTTGTCTTGAGTCCTAAAGAAAGCAAGAACCTCCAAGGTCAAAGGCAGATCTTGGGTGAATCCAAATAAAATTTTTGCCATAAAGAAAGATATTTGAGAGTGAGAGTTCTCTTGAAATTTTTTTTTTGAAAAATCCAAATAAAAACTTGGGTGTCACAACACCTACCCCCTTAGGAAAAATCTCGTCCTCGAGATTTCTGCTGATCCTCAAACAGATATGGATACTCTACTCGAAGGAAATCCTCCCTTTCCCATGTGGCTTCATCCTCAGTGTGGTTGCTCCACTGGACCCTGAAAAATCTTGTCGTTTTCTGACGGGTCCTCCGTTCAGACTCTTCTAAAATCTTTACTGGCCTTTCTCTGTAGGTGAGATCTGGTTGCATATCAATGTCCTCATGAGGTACATGTTTCTCCGGGTTACTCACACATTTCCTCAACTGCGAGACGTGGAATACGTCATGGACGTCTGATAGCTCCTTGGGTAGGTCTAGTTGGTAGGCTACCGTGCCTCTTCGTGCCTTCACACAAAATGGTCCAATAAATCTTGGGGCTAGTTTCCCCTTAATTTTGAACCGTTGCAGACCCCTCATAGGAGATACTCGGAGGTATACGGAATCACCAGGTTCAAAGCTGACCTCACGATGCTTCTGATCATAGTAGCTCTTTTGTCGGCTCTGTGCTGACTTGAGTCTGTCCCTGATTTGTTTAACTTTTTCCTCGACTTCCTTAAGCATATCTGGGCCGAAGATACGGCTGTCACCTGTTTCTGACCAATTCAATGGGGTACGACACCTCCGTCCGTACAATGCTTCAAAGGGTGCCATTTGCAAGCTGGCTTGGTAACTGTTGTTGTACGCAAATTCGGCATAGGGCAAACTCTCTTCCCAACTGGACCCATAGGTGAGCACACAGGCTCTTAGCATATCCTCTAGGATTTGGTTTACACGTTCTGTTTGTCCATCTGTCTGAGGGTGGTATGCTGTACTGAAAGCCAGTCGTGTGCCCAGAGCTTGTTGTAGGTGTTCCCAAAATTTGGAGACGAATTGGGTGCCTCGATCTGATATTATGGTCTTCGGGACTCCATGCAAGCAAACTATACGAGATAGGTAGAGCTTTGCCAGTCTTTGTGTGGAGTAGGTAGTCTTTACAGGAATGAAATGAGCAACCTTGGTCAGTCGGTCTGTGATGACCCATATGGCGTCATTTCCGCGTTGTGATCGGGGTAATCCGACAATGAAGTCCATTCCTATTTCATCCCATTTCCACTCCGGTATTCTGTTTGGCTGGAGTAGCCCTGCTGGCTTTTGATGCTCGGCCTTGATACGCTGACATGAATCGCAACAAGCAATGAATGTGGCTATATCTCTTTTCATACCGTGCCACCAAAATCTTTCCTGGATGTCCTTGTACATTTTGGTTCCTCCAGGATGGATCGAATATGGAGCGGTGTGGCTTTCCGTCAAGATCTGTTGCTTGAGTTCCTCAATGTTAGGTACGCAAAGTCTGTTTCGGTACCACAATGTTCCTTCACTGTCTGTGACGAACTCTGAAGTCTTACTAGTATTCATTTTCTTCTTTATGCCTTCGATACTGGGATGTCCCTGTTGAGCCTTCATGATTCGTTCCACTAGGGTGGGTTGTATCTCCAGGTTCGATACGGTGCCCTCAGAGACTAACATTATGTTGAGCCGAGTGAACTCTCGCTGAAACTCAGGCCTCAAGTTTTGCTGACCGTCACTGTCCAGGCTGGGGTTTCGACTAAGGGCATCGGCTACTACATTTGCTTTTCCTGGGTGGTAGTGGATGCCGACGTCGTAGTCTTTGACCAGTTCCAACCAGCGTCGTTGGCGTAAACTCAGCTCTGGCTGTGTGAAGATATATTTGAGGCTCTTATGGTCCGTATATATTTCACAACGATTTCCCAACAGAAAGTGCCTCCACTCTTTGAGTGCATGTATGACCGCTGCTAGCTCCAAGTCATGTGTTGGGTAATTTTCCTCATGCTTTCGCAGTTGCCTGGAGGCATATGCGACAACTTTGCCATCCTGCATTAGTACACATCCGAGACCTTTTTGGGACGCGTCACAATATACTTCAAAACTCTTGTGTATGTCTGGCACAGTTAAAACTGGTGCGGTTGTCAGTTTCTTCTTGAGTTCTTGGAAGCTCTGCTCACATGCTTCCGTCCATACGAATCTCCTGTCCTTCTTGAGCAGTTGGGTCATAGGTTTTGCCACAGTGGAGAATCCTTCAATAAATCTCCTGTAATATCCGGCCATTCCTAGGAAACTCCGCACATCTGTGACGTTGGCTGGTGGTTTCCAGTCCAGTATGGCTTTGACCTTTTCTGGGTCTACGGCTACGCCTTCTTGGTTCAGTATATGGCCTAAGAAACCAACTTGTCTTAGCCAAAATTCGCATTTGCTAAATTTGGCGTACAACTGATGTTTCCTCAATTCTCCCAAAACAATTCTGAGGTGCTCAGCATGTTCTTCTGGTGTCCTTGAGTAAACCAGAATGTCGTCAATGAATACCACCACAAATTTGTCCATGAATTTCATGAACACTTTGTTCATGAGGTGGACGAAAAATGCGGGGGCGTTTGTTAGACCAAAAGGCATCACTGTGAACTCGTATAACCCATATCTGGAAGTGAATGCTGTCTTGGGGATATCCTCTGTTCGTACCTTCAGTTGATGGTATCCTGATCTCAAATCAATCTTTGAAAATACTTTAGCTTGTGCGAGCTGGTCAAACAAATCATTTATCCGTGGCATCGGGTATTTGTTTTTGATGGTGACCATATTGAGGGCTCGATAGTCTATGCACAGTCTCAGTGTCCCATCCTTCTTCTTGGCGAACAATACGGGCGAACCCCATGGTGAGGAGCTGGCTCGTATAAACCCCTTGTCCAGTAATTCCTTTATCTGCTTCTTCAACTCCACCAATTCTAAGGGTGCCATTCTATACGGTTTCTTATAAATGGGAGCGGTGCCAGGTGCTAATTCAATGCTGAATTCGATCTCTCGATCTGGTGGCATACCTGGTAGTTCTTCCGGGAACACATCAGGGAACTCGCATACCACTGGCACTTTTCTTAATTCTGCGATGCCCATCTTGTTCAGATTTGGTTTCTGTGACCGCGGCCTTTCTTGAGCGGAGACTCTTATTGTCTTGCCGTGATGGTGAGTGAGAATCACTGTCCGATTGAAGCAGTCGATGAATCCTTTGTTGGTGGTTAACCAGTCCATTCCTAAAATGACATCCAGTCCTCTACTCTCCAACACGATGAGATTCGCGTGGAATGGTAGTCCTTCGAACTCAATGACCACTCCTTGGCAGTAACCCTGAGCAATTTGCTTGTTTCCGGGGGACTTGATGATCATAGACTTCTCCAAGGGGAGTATCGGAAAACCATGTTGCGAAACAAAACTCTTCGAAATGAACGAATGGGAAGCACCAGAATCAAACAAAACCGTGGCAGGTACTGTGTTGAAAGGGAACGTACCGAGCACGATGTCTGGGGCATTCTGCGCTTCTTCCCTGGTCACATGGTTCAGGTGACCCTTCCTGTGGTTGTTGTTGGGGTTGAAGTTGTTGCGCTTGGGGGGCGGGATTGTTTCCACCATTGTTCGGCTTGGGTGCCGAGTCTCTTGGCTTCGGGCATTGTTTAGCATAGTGCCCTTGCTGACCGCAAGCATAGCAGGTGACTCCCGGACGATATGTGAACTCCTTGTCTCTGGCATGAAAATGTCCGACGAGTCTTGGCTCAGTAGTCGTGGATCTCCTTGTGTCTGTCCTTGGGGCCTCAGCCTTGCCTCGGTTGCTGCGGGCAAGAGTCGTCTTGTCCCTCTTCCGCTTGCGGATGTCTTCCAGACTACGGCGCTCATTTTCCAAGGTGATGGCCTTGTCCACTAGCGTCTTAAAATCCGGAAAGGTGTGTACAATCAGCTGGCATCTTAGTGCTGGTGCCAGGCCGTCCAGGAATTTTTCCATCTTCTTGTTTTCTGTCATGTGCTCGTCGTAGGCATAACGAGACAGTTGGGTAAACTGGCCGTTGTATTCTGTGACGGACATGCCTCTTTGCTTCAGGTCATCAAACTCTCTTTTCTTGATCTTTAGGATGCTCCTGGGGATGTGTGCCCCACGGAAACCTTCCTTGAACTCTTCCCAGGTGATGTCGTGTTCCCTGGGATGCATGTGTAGGAAGTTCTCCCACCATGCTGCGGCTGCTCCAGTAAGGTAGTGTGGTGCATAAAGCACTTTCTCATGATCTGAGCATTGAGCAATAATCAGTTTCCTTTCAATCTCACGAAGCCAATCATCGGCTTCCAGCGGCCTATCGGTGTGAGCAAAAGTTGAGGGGCGAGTCTTCTGCAACTCGGATAACTTGGAATGTGGTTGATAGTGTTCACGGTGGTTTCCCATGTTGATGACATGGTTCATCATCTCTTGGTGCTGTTGCTGGCTTTGCTCGAAGAGACGGCATACTTGAGACAGTGCTGCTTCGCTGTCTTGTTGGCTGGACTGACCCTGAGTGAAATTGTTGCTGGTCTGTGTCCCGTAAACCTCTTCTGGCTGATTGGGCATGGAGCGAGTCCATGGGCGAGACATTTTTCCAGTCTGGGGGTATCATTTGCAAAACCCATGAGAAAAACTGTGTAGCACGAGGAAAACCCTTGCAAAGGCAACACAAATGATTTTCACGGAGAAGAAGTGCTTAACATAAAATCTTACATGCGAAAGCAAACACAAGATACAGCACTCAGGATGCGCGTACACAATCCTGACATGTTATTTAAAACTAGCGTACTACTCCGGAAGGCAGCGAACACACCAATACAAACTAGCGTACAGATAAAACAGCACATCATACAAGCAGACATAACACGCGGCTACTCGGTGCTCTCAGTCGGAGATGGTGAGGATCTCCTTCCCCTTGCCGATGGCAAGGCTCAGCGGTCCAGGAGAATCAACCTCCTCCTCTCTAGCTGGCTCCTGGCGCGTGATGCTGCGCTGCGGTGATGGTGCGGGGGCGACTGGTGGTAGAGCGCGTGCGGCAGGCGGTGCGGCTCTGACTGGAGTAGGAGCGATGACTCGGTCGAATTCCTCAGTGGTAGGCAGACGGCGAGCAGTGGCCAAAACGGCCGGTGCATACGAGGCTGAAGACGAGACGAATGTCAGAGGCGGCGCCGTGTGGAGAAGCTCCTTCCGGCTGGCAGGACCGCCCCGGACTAAGTCCATGCGGGCAGCCACAAGATCATCTACGAGGTTGTCGAAAGACTCCTCCAGAGCCTTGAGATACTCCACAACCATCTCGATGGCTTCGTCTCTTTCTCCCCGATGGCAGGCAAACGCATAGTGGCTGGTGTAAGGCACATGGCATGGGAGGTAGCGGTAGCGACGAGTCATCATCGTAGGAAGGATGTCCCGAAGGCGAGCTATCGCCTCGCGGGCAGCCATCTGCATAGCATGCCTCTCCGTAGGCATGGCCCTTCCCGTAAAACGGAAATGGCGAGCAGCAGATCGTCCTCCCCTGAACTGCACCACGGCTTGGTGCATAGACACGTCATCGCTGAGCTTGTGCTGATAGAGGGTGAACTCCGGGCGAGCTGCTGGCCCGATTGCGAGTTTGGTGATGGAGACGAGGAGCTTGACAAACCCCTCGGGCGCGTTGGTGAACACCCGATTCTCACAGCCGCTGCCAGCCATCTACAAAAGTAGGCAAAAATTCTGAGTAGTCATGTCATAAATTTTATGATGACCAACAGAAAATAGCTACAATTGCAAAATGCTGAAGAAGCACTAAAGATGCTAATAACCGATTAGCGATCGCACCTAGTGGCTTCCTACAGTCAGCCTGGCTCTGATACCAAGCTTGTCACGACCGGTTTTTTAATAAAATAATTATTGAGAAACCAATCCCTGTTACGGACCAGCGAGGAAGAATTCCTTCTCACTGATAGACAATACATTGGTCACAGAAGAAAAATACCAGGAGTACTAAATATAATACAAAGTTGAGCAGAGATTGCCCAACAATTTATTACATGCACGCCGATAAAACAATACGGCGGATAGGGTGGCAAACTACTAACTCACGATAATAACGATGGTGGAGATATCACCGCGGGGCGAGTGATATGACTCCAGAAGACTACAGCTCTTCGAGCGTCGGAGTGAGGCTCGAGAAGACTTATTGCGGGTGGCGGAAGCGTAAACGATACAAGTGACCAATATCCGGGATCGCGCAGGACTGACTGGGACTCCTCTAGGCGTCGGACGCGCTATCAAACTCTTCATCCAAGAGATCGCCTTCGTCAACATCTGGCTAAATCAACAAGCCAGGTGAGTACTATGAAAGTACTCGCAAGACAGTTCGGACATAAGGTATAACGAATGCAAACATGAAACACATGAACAAGTTAACCAGAGCGATCAGGCATAGAGATAATAAATACTGGGTGCCAAGCGAGGGTCTGAATGACTCCTCGAGCGGAAAATGCGGGATAGTAATACTGGTGCCAAACGAGTGTCTGAATGACTCCTCGAGCGGAAAATGCAGAAATAATAATGCGGGTGCCAAACGAGTGTCTGAAAGACTCCTCGAGAGGAAAATGCAGAATAATAATACCACAGTCGGGCGTCGGGGCGACACCACATAAAGGGCTTATAACAGAAAGTAAAGACAGTGCATGCCGCAGTCGGACGTCTGAGCGACATCACATAAAGGGCTTATAACGAAAGTAAAGACAGTGCATGCCGCAGTCGGACGTCTGCGCGACGTCGCATAAAGGGCTTATATTGTAACACAACAATACAATAGTTTGGGAACATAACTTATCATAAGCACGAGACAAATATAATGTTAGTCCATCCACGGGAATAACAATGAAATTGAATTTACCACTTGAGCTTGTTCACCGGGGGCAAGTTTTTCACACGGATAGATTTGGATATAAAAATCTACATTTCTGATCATGGATACGATGATTTGGAAAGAATTGACTCTGCAGAGTTTGTACTTAACCACAGCCAACGGATTTCAGTAGTCACGGGGACTAGTTCCGTCTACGGTGTTCTGGAAGGAACACGTCTAACCAGTACACACCCAATTTAACCATCTGAAGCCAGGGATCACCCTCGGCAACATTCAGGAAAAACCCTGAGTCGGGGAGGCTACAACCTCGCGTAGCATGGGATCAAATTTTTATACGCGCGCTATAAGGGGGTGCCCCCCCTCTCGGTCCCAACCGGAAACACCCATGCCCCCTGACCGAATGACTGGCTTTAATCCTGGGCCAAGGTACCATCATCCCGGCCTCTCTGTTTGGTGTGTACACGGAAAGAGGTTACCAACTTACTAAACCGTATCCTGGCAATGAGACATGTGGTAGCACGGGAAGGGGAAGGGACGATAACACGGCTCCAACCATGTTAGCGTCGGAAAAGTCGGATGACACAAGGCTGGCATGCTACAACAGTACCACCTTGCTGCCCTTCATGTCACCACATGATTAGGCCACCTCTCATCAGAGGTCATCGCAACTTTGGAACATACGGGAAAAGATCGATAACGTGGCTCCAACCACGTTAACGTCGAAGAAAGTCGGATGACGCAAGGCTGGCATGCTACAACAGTACCACCTTGCTGCCCTTCATGTCACCACATGATTAGGCCGCCTCTCATCAGAGGTCATCGCAACTTCGGAACACCCGGGTCGTTGCCTTACAAGCAACGAGGCACTTATCGACACTCACATGCCACGCACAAACTTTCACATGAACATGCAAAACATCTGCCATATCAAATGTTCAAACATGCTTGCCTGGTTCGGAGAAGTCGGAGTCTAGCTCGGCGAAGTTCGCGGCTCCGTCCCCTCTCCCGGAACCTACGGCAATCACGAAACGGGGTACTAACGTGAAAACCAACACATGCACAGAAACTTTGCCAAATATTTTTCAAATAAATCCCATAAAAAACTAGACAAAATTTGGAGATGGACAGAAAAAGAATCACTCAAAAATACCTTTTCATTAAAAAGTTATAAAGGTTTCTGTCCAGGGACCTTTCTGTAATGAAACAGAAAAGTTCCAGGGTTTTAACTGAGAAAACAGAAAACGGTTCGTTTGGAAATGCGCAAGCGCAAGAGAGAAGACGTAATTTGCCCGAAGGCGCCAACAGAAAACGATTCGGGGAAGTAAAACAGAGGCTGACACGCGGGGCCCGCATGTCAGGTTTGAAAGCTCGCCGGCGCCCGAAGACGGCGGTGGACGCCGGCGTCGAACCACGACGAGTTAGGAGAAACGGAGGGTACCAAGAGCTTCAGTGTCTTCTTCCGCGTCGGTGGGTGGTGGACTCGTCCAACGGGGAGCACCACGTCGACGGCGACACTATCTCCGGCGGACGGCGGTTCGGGTGAGGTTGGGGAACTCCGGTGGAGGGCTGCAAAGTACGAATTGAGGCGCGGGTCAGAACGGGTGATGCAAGGAGAAGCTACTGGCAAGAGAATGGGGGTTGCGGAGCACACACGGGGGCGAATCGGGCTGGATCCCGTGGCGGATCACGGTGGCCGGAGTCGAGGAAGGAGACCCCCTCGCGGCTCTTCCAGTGGCTGGGCGTGCTCTAGGGGAAGTGTAGGGCTGGTGGGTGCTCGAGTTGAAGCTCGGGGCCCCTATTTATAGGCAGCTCGACGGGGTGGCCGTGAACGGAGAACCTCCGGCGAGCGATTACGGCGGAGCAGTGGGTTGGCAGGGGGTTTGAGCGGTCGAGAAGCATCAGTGGATGTTGCTGGACTTGATTTGCAGCTGAACGTGGTTAGTCTTGGCGTAACGGCGTCTGTCGACGGTGAGGTGACCGCACGAGCTCAACAGCGGCAGAGAGCGCGCTCCGCGCCCTGGGGTTCACGACGAGAGCGGCAGCGCATTCGGGGGAGTGGACGGCCACGCGGCGGGCTCCGGTGGTTTGGGCGGCGCTGGGTGGAGTCGGCGGCGCCGTGTCTTCCGCTGGCGTCCGCAAAGCCGCCGCCGGCGTCGGTCACGGGGCGGCGCACCTTCTGCTGCTCGTCGCCGACGCCCGCAAGATGCCAGGCACTCGTGCGGTGCAGGAACGAGAGGGCGAGGACGAGGAGCAAAGCGACGCGATGGCACTGGTGAGATCGATGTCACGTTCTGAAGAAAACGACAGTGAGCACTGACTGAACTCTGAAGTTAACTGAACTTTGACAGTGACCAAGCATTGCAGGTGTTCGACAGTAGGTTTTGGTAAAGAGATGAATTTTGCTGGAGCTGTAACTTGGTGAGATGATCACTCAAAGCACCCAGGGGCTGCATGAATTTACTTGGAATTTTTGGAGAAAGTTTTGAATGAATTTCACCAAATTTGGCAAATCTGGTCCAAACTTGCAGCTGATGTAGTTTGAAAATTTTGAACTGGAGACCAGTGGATCTTCATGGTTCCAGGTTGAGGGTTCAAAGGACTAGGAGGGGAAAGAAGTTTGGGGCCAAAAATCAAAACAGAAAAAAGGAGTTCCTTTGTAAATCTCCAAGTGGTAGAATAGAAGGCAGAAAATATTTGAATAGAATTTGAATGGAAAATAAATACATGGGGAGGTCCAACTTGCTGGATTTGATGTAAATCATGATCCAGAGGTGAGGGAGGAGTTAGGAGAGATCATTTGCACTTGGGCCATGGCAAAACGGAATTGCTGAAAGTGGCAAAAGGCTTTCCAAAAGCCATAGTGCAAATTCAAGAAAAGGTTTTCAAAAGTTATTTTCCCAAATGAAAACCATTTTGTCTTGAGTCCTAAAGAAAGCAAGAACCTCCAAGGTCAAAGGCAGATCTTGGGTGAATCCAAATAAAATTTTTGCCATAAAGAAAGATATTTGAGAGTGAGAGTTCTCTTGAATTTTTTTTTTTTGAAAAATCCAAATAAAAACTTGGGTGTCACACTAAATGCAGTGCCAACATATGTGGTATTCTTTTAGTCTTGTGACATTCAGCATTGGTGTTATGGATGTTCAATTTTATCATCGATATTCATAACATAACATACATCCTATTGACAATAGGAGTGTGGCCTTTTAGTTATTCGTAACAACTAACAAATAATTATGCTTTTATGAATACCCCCCTTTACAATAATCATTATGTAATAGGCTAGAGTATACAAAACTCTACAATGAATTATGAAAATAAACATAGAGGTAACAATGATGGGATGTACTGTAACTTTTACATAGTTTCCATCACATATTTTAACCTCATTATTTGTTGGTAATTTAGGCTGTTTGTAATTTCTTGCAACGATTTGCAATAACATGCAATCGAGTCGATATTCTTTGTGATCAACTTTTCACCACAATCTCGAAGAATTAGTGATCAACAATCACGATTCTCAAGAATTACACTTACTTGGCCAACTTTTCCTACATCTTATAACTTGTATGACATACATACCCGAGCTAGACATTCCGGTCTTCTTTCTATCTGCCTTCTACTCTTATAGTTTTACTTCAACATTTCTCCTTCTCGCACAAGAAACATCCATCTTTAAGAGTGGCGTGAGCCCCGAACTTCCCCAGGCATGTAAGTATCATTACATCCTTTGGTTTTGTTCCTTCTGTTTAAGTTCTCATCAACCATGACTGGTGTTCTTCCAGATCTTAGACATTTTAGTCTTAAACATACTTGAACGTTTCACTAGAACTTGTAAACAAAACACTTCTTTAGATATCACATATCTTTTAAATTTTGTTTGTTTCCAAAAATAATTTTCAGTTCCAAGAATATCACAAAATTGTCCCAAACATTTTGAAGTTCGGGTTTCTCGGTAGCAAGCAGATCGTAATGTAATTCTAGGCTTTTGGATCAAAGGACGTGAGTCTTGTCATCCTAGCATCAACAGAAGAGTCTTTTAAGCATCCAGTAGGACAAAAATCCTTGGCACTCTAGAGGACGATCCTCTCATTACGTTTACCAACCCTTAAAGATTCAACCAGATAAATAACAGGTAATCAATTTAAACAGGAAAGGTGGAACCGTGAGCCATTATTCTTCAACTACAATGCAAACTACACATAGACATGGTATATATTTAAGTTGCACTAGTGTTTAAACAATTTTAATATAAAGTACACTGCCACTCAAATCAATATGTCTCATAATTGAAAGTGGATGATTCAAGATCCTAATCATATTCAGAGCCATTGATGTTAGCATCATTGATGACGTGAACCTCAATGGTAGGCAAACTTGCAGATCATATATCCATATGACTCTTGTTCATCTTTTGATGCTTTGTGCCCCGAGCTCAGAACGATTCTTCCAAAACTTCAAGATAACCGAGTGGTTCTACTGCGAGGTCTTACCTTCACCTGCCTTACACCTCACCCTTCATTCGTACTCATGTTGGCATGATGCACTCCGAAAAGCTACGTGTTGTAAACAGTGGCTACACTAGGAAGAGCACTAACTACTTGATAACTTCTGTGAGAGATCACCCTAATAATTGTCTACTACGCAATCAAAGGGTGCAAACAACAAAGGGATAAACATATCAGGCAATTCATAATAACATGATATGGTATAGCCCTGGGCAATGGGAACATCTCCATGATCCTCCGAGGTCTTCATGAAAGTATTCCGTGATGATGTCGTAGCCACCATCAAGTTCTCCTGCGCCTAGTGAAGCCACCTTGCTTCGGGTCCTCCATAGCACGTCTGTCACTCCCGCGATAAATAAGTTAACGAATTTTGACACACAGATCATTAAAGTGACAGTCCTTTGGCTCCAACCATCATGTCGTACTGTGACGCGTAGGTCACTTAAAATTACATCATATAACCATCTTGTACAAAATCTTATTACCATGAAGAAGACTATACCACATCACATGCAACCTGCAAACCAAATTAGACGTCCTCTAATCGGTTTGGCCAATTTTAATTACGTTTATTACTCCACATATGCATATGATCACAGACAACACTTGAGTTAGTCTTAGAAGCGAGACTAGGAATCAGATTTTACCGTTTAATATTCCACACGTGCATATGAGTTGTTCATTGAATCGCATATTTCAGGATCATAGCAATTATAGGATAGAATATAAACTCTTAATTATAAACATGAAAATATAATAATACAATATTATTGTCTCTAGGCATATTTCCAAGAAAAATAAACCTTGAACTTGTAGAGGAAAGCTAAATCAAATCTTGAACTTCGAATCCTTAAAATTAGCACACCCAACTATTTGATCCCTGTCTACTTTAAACCTTGAGCATGCTCTCAATGGAATTGTCGACGTGACACGTAAGGCTGCCGCCGGACGGGATTGGGCGGGCCCACCAGGCGTGAAACATGTTTTTCTTTATTGTAACGTGCAACTAAAAATACCCAAAAACTTAGACTCACAGGGATTCGAACTAGGACCTGATGCTTCTGATCTAGTGCCGCAAGCCACTCTAACTATTTACTTTTGGTGACCAAAGTGAAGAACGAAACTATTTGACAACACAACGCAACGTCGAGATTTGAATTTTTTTTTAAAAATTGAATACATTTACTTGAAAATTGTCGACAATTTTGAAATATGTACATTCTTAAAAGCAACTAAAATTCCAATTTTTGAAAAAAAGTGAACAGTTTTTTCAATTATGAACATTTTTTAAATACAAAGAAATTTTGAAAATACGAAGTATTTTTAAAATCCCTGAACACATTTTAAAGTGGGAACACTTTTTGAAAAATACAAACAAAATTTTGAGAACACTAACAATTGTTGAAACCTGCAAAATTTAAAGTGCGAACACTTAAAACTTTTTTTAAAAAATGGGAACACATTTTTCACAATTCGTCCGCACTCTAAAATATTCAGGTTTCAAAATTGCTCGATTTTTCCAAAAAAAATCACACTTAAAAAATCTTTGCAAATTTAAAATATGGTTCACGTTTTCAAAATTTGTTGGTGTTTTTCAAAAAGGTTCATAATTCCAAAATATCCATAAAATGTTCGGAGTTTAAAATTGTTGATAATTTTCAACAAAATGTTTCAAAAAACAGAATTTGAAATCTAGATGTTGCGTTATGTGGTTAAATACTTTGGCGCTTCTAGTTTATCAATAACATCTATCTGTTAGAGTGGATAGCAGGACAAGTTTAGCGATGCCAGCTTGCAAGTATGATTCCCACCTGTCTGTCCTTTTCTGGTATTTTTATTAAGTCACGCGTTACAAAAAAACACGCTTCGGTTCCTGGTAAGCCGTTCCTGGTAAGCCGGCCAGTATGGTCCGGCGCAGCCAACTATCCCGGATTTGAGCTGCCACGTCGACAATCTTTATTTGGGAACGCGCTCAAGGTTTAAATAGACCATGATCAGATAGTTCGGTGCGTTGATTTCAGGGGTTCGAAGTTTAGGGTTCGATTTGGCTTTCGTCTACAAGTTCAAGGTTTATTTTGTACTTTTTCGAAGATAAATATTTGATTTTGGCTATATAAAATAAAATAAAAAGTGTGTTAAAGATACTTAGGTGGATGGCACACATATACCAATCAACCAATGTTGGGTCGACGGAATTGGTCAATTAGCATTACACCAAAAAAGGTTTTCTGCAATTTGCAGCACAACATAAAAGCTAACTAATTAATCTCATAAATTTGCAACACAAAAGTTCGACTAATATGCAGGCTACTCCATATATGATTACTGTCGTAATGCAATGCCAATGTGGTTCAAATTAGCAAGGATTTTCAAAGCCCTGAATAGAAAGTACCTCCATGGAGGTGCAGGGCCATCCCTGTTGCTCATGTCCTTCACTCCATGATAATGCTACTTTTTTTAGCTTGCTTTTGGAAATGACGAACGTCGCATTGGCCATGAAGATTCCAGCGGGAACACCAGTGCCGATTCTAGAAGACGCTACCCTCTGCTACTAGCCCCCCAAAAGGAGCAATTTCCACGCGTTTTACCCTGGGAGCATGCCCTTGTGCGGAGCACCCCGCATCTTCGAATATCCTCTCAGCCGCGAGATCGATCCACTCCATGGTGGTATCGAGTTCTGATTTTCTGATTTCCATGGGGCCAATCGCCCTCTAATTCGTTGGGGATCAGAAACAATTTGGAGAGATATGTGCAGCCAGAGTAGAAAAGGCCCCTTCCAAGCGTGGTGGATCGTCCGGCATACAATTGGTCCGAGCGAACACTCACTACTTCTTTTTTGGGTTTTGGATTCTCTTTTGGCCCTGTCTGAGAAATGGAAAATCTCTTCTAAATTAATGAAAATTTGGGGAAGGTTTCAGAAAAATCAATTCAAATTCAGGTTTGGACACCCCAAAATGTAATGTCTGAGATGTGCCATGGTTGAACTTGAGCTATGCGAGCGTGATAAATTATGGTTCGTGGGGTTAGAAAACACACACATGATACATAGAAATGGGCCAAATGACACTTTACCATCACATTAGGAACTACCGTGAGACAAACACAATTTTCAAAAAAGGATTGTATGTTTTGTCGAAACTGAAAAATATATAACATATTACGAATACATAACTCTAAACAGCCGCGTATGAAGCAGCTAGTAGAAACAATGAAAACATGCGTCACTACCAATTGAACTGTTTATCTTTTGAGCGTGGAAAATTGGAACACTATTGTGAAAGTCGGAGCTGTTTTGCAGTCCGTGTGTGTGGCTTACTGCTGGCATTGGCCATCGAGGACTCCGTGCATCTGTGGAGATGTGAGGGAAGTGGCTCTCTTGGTGGTCACCATGGTGAAGTCGGAGTCGTTTGTTTGGGTAATAGGTTTGTTTGGGTAATAGGTGATGGCGGTGATGCATGCGAAAACCTCAACGGATGTTTGGCTTCGCATGATTCTGTTGTGGTGTTTGTGTAGGTGGACAAGTTGGTCAGTGGTGCCCTCAGTTGTCATGCTACATGATGGTTGTGTGTGCAGGTCTGTAACGGACTAACAGTTTTTTGTCTGATTTTCCATGTATTAACTAGGCAATTCTACTCTCTTCTTAATTAATGAATATGATAAATCTTTTGCCTTTATCCAAAAAATGTCAAACATATTTCGTTGCCTTACTATACGATGTTGCAATATTCTAGAAAAGAAAGTAAGAAGCCAAATTCTACCATTCAAAGTAAAATAAGAAGCCAAATTCTAGAAACTAATAGTCATGTAGAAACACTATATAAAACATAGATGGTTGCCGATTTAACATTCCTACAAAGCATGCTTTTTTTTTTGCGGAAAAACTTCCAATCTATTCATCTTCAATCATGGCAGTATAACGAACACCAGAAATAAAAATTACATCCAGATCCGTAGACCACCTAGCGACGACTACAAGCACCGAAGCGAGCCGAAGGCGCGCCGCCGTCATCGCTCCTCCATCACCGGAGCCGGGCACAACTTGTTGTAGTAGACAGTCGGGAAGTCGTCATGCTAAGGCCCCATAGGACCAGCACCCCAGAACAGCAACCGACGCCGATGAAAAATAACGTAGATTGGAAGGATCCAAATCGAAGACACACGAACGTAGACGAACAACGATGAGATCCAAGCAAATCCACCAAAGATAGATCTGTCGGAGACACACCTCCACACGCCCACCAACGATGCTAGACGCACCGCCGCAAGGGGGGCTAGGCGGGGAGACTTTTATTCCATCTTCAGGGAGCCGCCGCCGTCTCGCCTTCCTGAGTAGAACACAAACCCTAACAAGATTGAAAAAAAGACTAAAAACAGAGACTTCCCGCCGGCCCTTGTCAGGATCCACCGCGCCTCCATGGCCCTAGGGCTACCGGAGATGAGGCGGACCTGCGCCGGCGCCGAATCAAAGGAGGCCTTAAATGATAAGAACCGATGACCTACAAAGCATGCTTACATGAGATAAAAGTGTTGCCACATTTTACAACATTTTCTCGAGGGAACTAAGCCTCCCTGCTGATGTACACACGTCGCAGTATACCTCTCATCCAGGAGCAACTACATTATAAACAATCCTTGTGGTGAAAGGATAGAAAAATCAATTTAGACCGTCAAAGATAAAAGATACACGGTCCAAATTGGTATTTAAGTTTTAGAATAGGTGTAGGTTTCAGAACTTGTTGGGGCCGGATTTATAACTTGCATGTGCGTCATCCATCCAATCCGACAATCCATGTTGATTTTTTCTACTCTTTCACCATAAGAGTTGTTTCCATTGTAGTCGTCTCCCTCTCATCCACCTTCACAGACCATGGGTCACTGGTGCAAGAGATGAGGTCTGGGCATGCGTGAAGATTGTGTGGCGGTGCTGAACATGAATGTAAGCATATCATCCACTTGACAGAAGCACGAGTTCTTCTTCTCTCAAAAAAAAGGAGGACAAGTTCTATTTGGAAACCAGGCGGTTGAATCTGGGGAGAGGAGAGGTCGCGTGAAGAAGAGGAATGGCAGGGGAAGCCGCATCTGAGGAAGTACCTGCGTGGGCTCCTCTCTCTCTCGATTTTTCTGGCCAACTCCTGGTGGGTAGGTGGACCAATGAGAAGAGATAGAAGAAAGGCTCTATGTAGGGATGTAAGTGGCAAATAAATGGCGTCCGCAAGCCCGTTTAGTTAGGTTTTTGCTTGCTCGATAGTTCATTTTCCTCAAAAAAAAATGTTGTTTGAACTATCATACCATAAGTGGACTTTAAACGGGATTAGATGGGACCCAGTTTACATCCCTAGCTCTATGTCCCAATCTTGCACATTGTTAAATGACGTGGCACCGCGCAGCGTTGGTCCAGTCTTTCGCTATTTTTTTTTGAGGGATAATGAGAATACATTTCAATTCGATGGAAACAAAGTATCTATTTTCTTGAAAGCTATTCTCCTTTCGTTGAAAATATTTAGATGCTTCAGAAGAAATCATATAAGACATATGAAAGCAAAATATATAGTCACAAAATAACAATCTCCCGTGTCGAAAACAAAATTCATTAGAAGAAATTTTCTTTCCACTCAAAGCAACTCAGATTTGCTATTTTTTTTCTTTGTTGTGAAGCAAAACATCATAATTAACATGGACGTTTATTTGAGAGTGCAATCATAAACAATATTCACCAAATCAATTGCAATCAGGTCGTGGTGAATCATGCAGCAAAGTATGCATCCACGCCTTGATGGGTGACCAAACGTTCGCTCCTTAGATTTTTCGTTTCGGTTTTGGATTTTCTTTCACCCCTATCTGTGAGACGGAAATGTTCTTCTGAATTAACCAAATATTGGGAAAAGATTTCAGAAAAAATCTCGTCAAATTCAGGTTCGGACACCATAAAACGTATTAATAGTCTAAGTCGTGCCATGGTTAAACTTAAGATATGACAATATGATAAACTATGGTGCCATGGTTAAACTTAGATCACGCACACAATCACATGATACATAGAAATGGGCTAAATGGCAATTTGCTATCAGACTACGAACTGCCATGAGACAAATGAAATTTTCAAAGGAAGGACTAGTATATGTTTGGACAATATTGAAAAAAAAAAATTAACATATTACGAATACGAAACTCTAATCAGCCGCTTACGAAGCAACTAGTAGAAATAATGGAAACATGTGTGGCTACCAATTGAAATGTTTATCTTTTCCACATGGAAAATATGCAGTGGAATAGCCTGTTTGCGGTTGATGCGCGTGTCTGACTGTTGGCGTGGGCCATAGTGGACTCCGTGCCTCTGCGGACCTACGGTAAAACTAGCTCTCTTGGTGGTAGCTATGGTGAAGTGGATCCGTTTTTTCGGGCAATAGGTGATGACCCGAACTGATGTTTTGCTTCTCATCGTTGTGTTGTGATGTTTGTGTTGGCGGGCAGATTGGTCGGTGGTGCCCTCAGCTGTCGTGCTTCATGACAGTTGTGTGTGCAGGCCTATAACGGCCTTTACCCTGGGTTTCCATGAATTAAACTACTCTCCTTTTAAGTGATAAAAATGGAAAATCTTTTACTTTGTCTCAAATAAACAATATTATCGAAAACATAGTTGGTTCGCTTAGTATAGGACGTTGCAATATTCTAGAAAGTAAGAACCAAATTATAGCATTATTCAAGATGAAGTAAGAAGACAAATTTCTAAAAAATGAGAATATTTATCAATTTGATGAGAGAAAATCTATTTGTTCTCCTTTCATTGAAAATATTTCCATGCTTTGGAATAAATATGTAAGACATATAAAATAAAATTTATAGTCACAAAGATAATATAATCTCGCCGCATCAGGAACAAACGATCATTAGAATATAAAAAAATTGAGAAGGAACACCGTGCATTCCATTAGCTAGTGGATGCGGACAAGTCGCCGGCCACAGCACCGATTACAACAGCGGGAAGATCGCTGATCCACACCTGGTGGTTCACCTTTAATCCCCTTGCACCAAGCTTGGCCAAAATGTGAGCCGGACCATTACATTCACGAGAACAAAACTCAACTCTGGACTGTATGAACCCCGTCTGCAACAGGAATTTTGTCTCACGGAAGAGGACACCCAGACTACCTCTGTCAAAAGAGTTAGAACAAACAGCATACTTAAGCGGGAGACAGTCAGTATTGAAAATAACTCGGCCCATTCCAAAATCTTCTGCAAGCGAGATCGCCTTCATCAGTGCCAGAGTTTCCGCATGAGTGGCCTCCGCCAAGCCTGATAATTTCCCAGCTGCTGCAAATATTATTATTTTTTGAAAAATCAACCGGGGGGGGGGGGGGGGGGGGGGGGGGTGGGGAGCTCCCCCACCTGAATATATTTCTCATTTTTTGTAACCCAACGTCTGTCCGATTACAAAGGTGAATTACATAAGCACGTGTAAGCGTGATAAGAAATAGGAACGCCATGAGGAGGCGGCCTGCTTATGCGCCGGCTTCTTCATCCGGTGCGTCCAGAGCATAAGGTCATCAATGATTCGCTTGAGGGTGAAGATGATGTGGTGGTTCTGTTGCTTGAAAGTCATGGCGTTTCTGGAGTCCCACATTTTCCATAGGATGATGAGGAGGATGGAGTGCCAAATTAGCGCGTCAAGCTGGTTGGGGAGGCGGCAGTCCCAAAGGTTGTCGATGGAGTTGGGTGGTGATAGACCGATTCGCTGCCATATTCTCTGAGCGAAGGGGCAGTCTAGGAAGATATGCGAGGCGGTCTCCCCGTCGAACCCACAACGGGGACATAGCGCGTCTGGCAC